>NC_136285.1:2994007-3462654 GCF_964198595.1 Lampetra fluviatilis
CTTCGTCTCATATTTTGGGAGCAAGCTAATTCGCCAATCAATGTCACCCCTCTGAGCTACATAAAATGGGCACCATCAGGTTGATTCTACACTCCTTGGTGAGAAGCCAAACGTGGTCGTGCTATCGTGAGACATAGTGGCTCCTGCCATGAAAATGCGGAATTTCCACCACTGGCTCAGGACCAACAATGAAGGTGCTTGCCACTCCATTGCTCATAAGCAGGAAGATGCTTTGCCTTTGATTTGGCCAATGGTAAGGAATGACTGCTGTCTATGAATAACTTTTCAAAAACGAAAATGAAACAACCCATGGAGGTGTGGAAGGAAGCACCCAAGAGGACAACCACGACGGTGATGGAGCCATGAGGGGGATTGTGGCGTTGCAAGACAGAGAGAAAGGCTGACGGAATGGGAAGGCCTTCATCCAGAAGTGAAGAGACCTTGGCTGCTGATGATGATGTTGATGATGATGAAAGCATGACACCTAAATCCAGTACGACACATGACAGAACGGTTATTTTTCGTATGGCTAATATTGAGAAACAACTGTGAGGTCGCATGGAGGTAATTGCGTCAGGAGTAGCGCAGCATATCGCTGTGGTAACGCCTCCTTCGTGTTTGTGAATCGGGCACTGAATCGTTCGAGCTTCCACGCTTTCTTCTGGGTGACGACAGTCGCACACCGGAGAGTTTTTAATTTTCCATTTGTGCATCATCATCATTAAGTTTCCGCTTCTGCCACGGTGTGTGTGGATGTCGTTTGTTGTTCGCCTAAAAGCAAAAACCATAGACACGTATATGAAAAACACATTGGACAGTGTGAGCGAAATACACAGAAGCAGCTGTCCGCTGTCTGCATATCATTCCAATCTCGCAGTGATATAAAGCTTGATTTAAGTATAGCAGGGAATTTTCAAACCGCACGCAATAAACAAATGCCAAAATATCTCACGCTCTGCTAAGGGTGCCCGCAGGCACGGCTTACAAATCAGGCCGAAACCTAATGTTTAGTCAATGTATCGACGCAGAGGCACACTGATTAATGGGGGGGGGGGGTATTGTGCATATACTGGGCCAAAGCTTGCATGTGATCGTCTTAGATTTCCATCAAATGGGACTCGGTGCTGATTTGAATGGGCGCCTCTGCGGGGGGGGGGGATGAAACCCTTCCTGAGATACTGAGCAATTAGCTCTCGAGACTCGAGCTTAAAAACACTCACATCACCTAACAACCCGCCCTTTGCCTCGCTGGGAGCTCTGGGAGCATTTTTCAGATCAATCTCCTCATGGGTAGCGACACTCCTCCTGGTGATTACCCAGTAAGGAAAACGCCGTTTCAAGAGGCATCTTCAAGAAGGCAACGGCGATTTTTGGAGTTAATGAAGCACAGACCTCCCAAAAGAGGATGCTGCCTATGAAGTGAATAAGCTCCACTCAAAAAAAGTGCACTACGGCGGAAGGGGGGGGGGGGTTTGGACATGGCTGGAAATACATCCTGACATTGGGCATGGCTTTTGAGTAGTTATTGTCGCTCCGAAAACACTGCCCAGAAAACCAACCAAAGTCAGTGAGGCAGTCAGTTTATTTGGGGTAAGGCCGTTTGAGCTAATACGCTGTTTTTCAAACGTAACCCTGCCAAAAACGAATAAGCATGCCACATGGGAAGGGAAGGTTTACAGGAACTGCATTAAAACATTGAGGGATTTTTTTTATAAACATTATTCATAAATAATACGGGACCAGGGGCTGGAGGGACTGGGTCCACCATGAGCTTGGAGGTCATACTGAGGAGCGTGTGGCTACTGACTTTTAGTTCTGGAGACCTCAGGGCTGACAGTGTTAGGCCCTTGAGCTTGTCTGGAAGATTTTATAGAGACACATAGCGACTGAGACTGAGAGCCACCTCATCCCGTCTTGTACATTGAGTAGCTACCATGCCCGAGTCTGGTGGTGCTGAGAGCTACCAGTGAATGCGACTGTGACAGTGATACCAGGAATATATCTGTCTTGTCAGTGAGTGGAAATACTTGGAGAACATGTAATGTCATGTGCCCTGAGACCAGTGTAAATATCCGAGAAATCTCAAGCCTGCTTAACAACTGCCTTCTGGATTCAGTGGCCCTCATCTGGCACTGCGTGTATGTGTAGTGGCATAGTGCTGGCTGCTGGTGAAAAAGGGGAACTGCGATGTACGGCAGTACTGAAGTCAGCAGGCCATGATATACACTAGAGGGGGGCATCTAGGTGAAAGGTCACAGAGGGGGGCCCATCAGGAAGCATCGGGAACTCGCAAGTAGGTTTCAGAGAGGGGGCGTGGCCGGGACGAAGCGAGGCCACGCGAAGAGTATAAGAAGGGCCCCTGTGATGGACCTCGTGGATGTTGCTGGAAGTGGGGTCCCCGTCGTGCTGTTCAAGATTGTCGTTACCATCTCGTCGCCATCGACGCTGTCGTCTGGTCGCCATCGTCTCTGCCATCTTCACTTGATATTGCTCTGCTCGATAGTTGTTGGCTGTCTCCATTCAGCGCCGTCAGTGTTAGGCGGGTAGTGTTGTGTATAGGCTGGCAACAGTAATAGTGTGTACCCACGTAGAGTTGTGTATAGGCTAGCAACAGTAATAGTGTGTACCCACGTAGAGTTGTGTATAGGCTAGCGACTGTAGAGTGTGCACCCACGTAGGGTGTGTATTATCCCGATGGTGTTCGTTAAATAAAATAAGTGCCTCCAAGTCTTACTGTTTCCGAGTTAAGTCACTACATATGTATGTTGAACCTCTTTCGCACCATACGTAGCCAACCATGCTAATCGAAGGTGTGAGGGAAGGACTGCACTGGGTTAAGGTTCACCAGGCGTGCCCCTATTCAGTGACAACATTGCCTGTGAACTCTTAAACTGCAGTGACAACCTTGGTTGTGAGCTGCGCAACTTCAGAGATACCCAATTCACGGACAGATTTAAGTTCCGTGGTAACATTCGTTGATCTTTGTAGCTATGTCTGTGACCTTGTCCGAAGTACCGTCTTGTCCTTTATCTTGCTATTTGAGTAAGTAATGTGTCTTTTCCTTGACCTTGCTATTTGAGTAAGTACTGTGTCTTGTCCTTGACCTTGCTATTTGAGTGTGGCTTTTCAGATTTTGTCCAAGAGTGCTGTGACCTGCCTCCAGAGTGATGTGCCTTTGCTTTGTACCTTGTCTGTGGGTGCTGCGTCTGTCTCTGACCTTGTTATTGTTAACCATGTAAGCCTGTCTCTAATCCTTGAAACTCTGAGACTATACCATTTGACATAAATGTATCTCTAGTGCCCTGGCCTTGAATTCTGACCTTGAACCCTGGGCCGTGTGTCTGGTTGTGCCCTGGGCCATCAAACTATTATGTTTGACCAAGAACTGTTACCGGGTTATGTGATTCGGGATCTTGGGTTATTCCTTGTGAGCCGTGTTGTCATTGAAATGATCTCTGTTTAATGCCTGGTCTTTTAGCATTTTAGCATTTAACCAAAAAGGGAAAAACATTAGTAAAAGTTTAATTTTAAACAATCAGGGGTGTTCATGGTCCACCTTAAACCACATCCGCACCAACCATGGCAAATGTGGATACCCAATACACAAATGGAAATTAAAATCTCCACAGTGTGCGACTGTGGTCATTCAGAACAGACCACGACGAGTGGCGACGCAATGCCCGGATTCACAAATACGAAGAAGACATCACAGCGATGATACAACTCCGCTGGCTCCTGACGCAGTTATCTGAGCTTGACCACCTGAATGCGAAATTGTAGTTCTTGCTCTGCCATCGACATCAGCCGCGGTACGAAATAAGAAGAATCAGAGATGCCAGTTGGGGTGTCCTCCCCTGGTGATATTGGGAACATCTGTATGGTGTGCGTTCGTGATTGCCTGTTGTTTTTTAAGTGACATCCCGACACGGAAGCCCTCACGCACTGCACACCTGACTCAGTGTGGACCAAGGGATGAAACCCATGCAGGTTTGACCCAGACAGCCTCGGGAATCGGCACCTGTCTTCGAGTGGCAGAAATTTGATTTGTACCAACATCTGGTACCGGTATCGCGTTCAACTCCATTGCAGTCTAATGCACAGGGGTCGTGGGTTCGATCCTGACCCTGATGCCTGTATATTTGGAGTTTGCGTGTTTCTCCCCATGGTCACGTTGATTTTTTATCCGGGTCCTCCGGTTTTTCTCTTCACATTTAGAAACATGCGTTTAGAGTATTTGGCTGCTATACATTTCCATATAAGTCGCTTCATTGAGCTATCATTTGTGGCAAGGTCGCTTCTGAAAAAAAGTGATATAGATAGGTGAGCCTTACCCGGTAAAATAAAACATCTTTATAATAGTCTATAATATCATAAGACAATTACAGTTATAGAACATACAAACATTGCACTGGATGTGTGTGGGTGGTTAATTAGGAAGGATAAATATGTGACAATTGAAAATGCGACATTGTGCTGAACTAATTATTACTCATATTGCCGCATAGTAACAAAAAAATATATATATACGGCAGTAGCCTAATGGTTTGGGCAATGGCCCTTTGGAGCAGAGAGGGGCGAGTTGCATAGTTTACAACAATTCGCCTTTAAAAAAAGGTCAAGTTGGTAATGTCATGAATACGAAGTCTTCCATTGTCATATGCTGTCTACGTCATCACACGTGAGTATGTTTAACTTCTTTCGCGCCGTATGCAGCCGTCCGTGCTAACCGTACCATAACAGTGAACCTGGCCTTGTGGTGATGTGGTTAAAGGAACACAAATGCCAGTTTGGGGGTTGATGCAACCCCATCATCTGTCGAGCGAGGTCCATTAATTAAAAAAAACTCGTATGTAGGCGTCATTGGGGCTCTTATAGTTGTACTAAGTGGCTTAAGCGTCCTTACATGCAGCCTTTCATCGTGTAAATCATTTTTTAATGTGATCCTAATAACTGGGAAATGGAGATTATTGGGCAATTAGCGGCGCATCTGCTGTTACACTTTTGCAGATTAAAGTGCATTTCAGAATTTCCCTTTTTTACAATATGTCCACGAGGGAAGGGGTGCTGCCACCGTGGTGTGACGGTTTGCATAGCGGACTCGCCATTCATCCATCCAGAGATCGCCGGATTCGACCTCTCGGCGCGGCGGTAAAAACCATGGGGGCAAGGTTTATTAATTCCCCAGCATCTGTCAACCCAGCGACGTAAACGGGTTCACCACAAAAAAAGGTTATTTTTGGGTTAGATCGCCACCACCCGGTACATCCAATCAGTCAGGTTTGTCACGTAAACAAAACGTGCCAATTAGTTACTGCTTCAACACACCGGTTGTGTTGGAGAGTGCACGACACATTTATATTTACGCAACTTAACTAAAAAAACGTTGATTATGGATAATATTGGTCTCGAAAGCCTACGACGTGTTAAACTGGGTTCACCACAGTTAGTCAATCAGCAGGTAGCGAGTGGTTCCTAGGATGGTATGCGCATGCTAAATTTCATTTGTTATTATTAAAGTGTGGGTACTTCCATTCCAAGCCACCTGGCCAGTGTGCAAGAGCAGGCCGCGTGCCCTCTATAAGAGGAGCATATGTTGAAAAATAAGAATAGGTTTGACCCTTTCTGGCAATAAAACACGTGTGAAGATGTTCAAACACCAATCAGTGTCAAAGACAGTGCATATATTATAATCAGAGCATGTTTGTTGGCATGTTCGCCACAAGTACGTGAGGTTAATGCAGACATGATTCCTTTAAAAATATCTATTTGGTGTTTGAACATATTTACACCTAGTTTATTGCTAAAAAGGGTAAAACTTTTATGTTTCGTTGTTTGGGTGTAATTGTCCTCGGTCGCTAACGTTATGTCAAGTTTTGCTAGGAGCTATAAAGGACCGCGGTCCCTGGGGTTCGGGTCACTTCCTGGAGTCGTTCAGTAAAGCACCCGTTCATGTTGAAGCTTCTCTGCCTCTGGTCTGATTAAGGAGTGAGTCCAGGGTTATTCTGGAGGGTCAAGACACAACAAAAACCTATTCTTATTTTTCAACATATGCCTTAACACAAAATGCGGTATAACCTACGGAAGAATGGAAATTGCGCCACAGAATCCAGACCGCCACCAGAGAAGAACACTGTCATTGTGAAATGTAATTTTGAACGTATCGACACAGAGTGGTCTTGATGTTAATGGTACGTGAGGAACTGGAACATTAGAGAGATCCATTTCATATCAGGTCACTGTTGCTGATTTCTCACACACATGACATTAGCCATGGAACCTTCCATCAGTTTCTGGACCTGAATTTTCCAAATTCTCAGTGGTCAATGCTATTCTTAAACTGTACTTGTGGAGCTTCGCCTGCACGTGAAGATATAACATATGGAAATACGAATCGTAACTTTCAAATAATCTTTCTGTATGTCACGAGGGAGCCTTTTATCCGAATGTTATGAAGTTTCTTATATCCGTCAGAATATATTTAGGTTCTAAAACCGGTGGAAAGTGGTATCTGTATCTGTCCGAGTCAATTTTTAGGTCAACTCAGCCTTAATTGGGGATCCCGTAGCATGTGGAGATGACAAATGCCTCTAGGGTTTGTGCTGGCTGTAGCACTCCTTAGCGTGTTGCTTCAGCCTTAATAGGTGCTCACTAACAACACTTGCTTCCACAGTCTATGAAGGCTAAGAGCAATTGATTTTCCTTCTGTACAAAAAACAAATGTCTACATGTACAGGCCTATTGTCAATCCACTGCTGCTTCCACGCCTTGTAGGTCATAGAGGTTTTTGACTATATTTCACCACGCTGGTCAGTGCAGGTCAGTGAAAGTGGAGACCATAGAATCGCTGTACAACAATAGATCGAGTTGCTCTTCAATGTTGCCGATTGTTGGCTGCTCAACTGTGAGCAGCCAATCATAGGTACTGCTTATTCTCTGCATACTCTTAGATAAACATAATGGAACTACATTATGTCTGTTGATTAACTGAATAACTCAACCAATAATAAGTACGGCATATTCTCAGATTAACATAATAATAATGCAATTTATAACGCGCGCAAAATTGCGGACGTAATGGCCGCAACTCAGAGGCGCGGAGCCAAGCTCAGAGTCACTCGAAAGCGTGGTTGTAAAGGTGAGTTTTTAAGTGTCTCTTGAAGGAGACGATTGAGGTGATGCTGCGAATGTGCAGAGGGGTGATGGCGTTCCAGACTGTTGGGGCAGCCACCGAGAAGCGGCGCATAGACATGACCATCCTGGATCTTGGTATCAAGAGGAGGTCGTGAGTCGCACTGCAAAGGCATCTGTCGTGTGCTGCGCTGCGAGTCGTCAATAATGAAGAGAGGTACGGGGGGCAGGCAGATGTGAAGGCATGGTGGCAGAGGCAGGCGATCTTGTATGTGACCCTGCTGGCAATGGGTAGCCAGTGGAGGGCACGGAGACAGGCAAGTGAGTTGAGACAGGGATGAGTGCGGCCAATGATGACATGCGCCAGGTTGTTTTCTAGTCTTTGAAGTTTTTTTAGGTTGCCAGAGGAGGACCAGACTAGGTCGGAGTTGCAATAGTCGAGGCAAGACCCAACTATGCAACGTGCCAATGTGTTGGCAGTTTCAGTGAAGATGAGAGGATGTAGGTGTCTGAGAGCCTTCAGGTGAAAGTTACATGAACTGATGATATGATTGGTTTGGCGGTCGAAGGATAAAGTTGAATCTAGGATGACACCGAGGTAGCTGAAGTGATTGGTGAACCTGATGCTGTGACCAAAGATGTGAATGTGTGTTGGGAGCACAGATGAGTTGAGACGTTGCCTGGTACCTAACATGATGGCCACTGACTTTGACTAATTAAGGGCAAGGTTATGTGCAGAGAACCACTGTTGCAAGGCAGTGGTGCATTCCGAGAGCCTCTAAAATCCAGACGCATTGGTAGAATTGATGGCGGTGAACAGAATAGTGTCGTCCGCATATGAGTGGTGCTTAACACCGAAGCTTGCGATGAGGCGGCCGATCGGGGAAGTGTAGGCTGTGAACAGCAGGGAACCGAGGACGGAACCCTGGTGGAAGCCACATAATGCTTTTGTTTCAGGAGTTGTGGACGAGCCCACCCTGACTGAGGATTGCCGATCAGAAAGGTACGACAGTATCCACTTGAGTACTGAGCCACATATACCGAAGTCGGATTTCAGGAGGGAAGTAAGGAGCAAGTGATTGACGGTGTCAAAGGCTGATGAAATGTCCAGACTTACAAGTGCAACAATGGAGCCGGAGTCAATAATCATTAAAATGTCATCAAGCACTCTGTTGAGTGCTGTTTCTGTGAAGTACTTTTGACAGTAAGCTGACTGGAAGGAGCAGTGGTTTGGGGAGGAAGATTTAGCTGGGCGAGGGCGAGTCTTTCGAGGAGTTTATAGAGGTTCTAGAGATTAGTGATGGGACGATAACTAGACGGGTCATCAGGCCAGATTTGAGGTTGGACAGAATACACCCCATAGAGAATGAGGCATTTGCGATGTTCCTGATCATGATGGCGAGTTCCGGAGCACATTGCTTGAACAAGGAACCTGGGAGGACGTCGAGTGGAGATGACTTCATGTGAAGTGATTGCATCAAAGAGAAAACGTCTTTTGAAGACACCGGCTTGAACGTGGTTAGAAAGGTGTCTGGGTGAGTGCTTACAATTTCATAAAACGGGAGCGGGGTATGATGGTGCGATGTGAGGGAAGACGTGCAGGAGTTTGTGATGGTGATCAGCTTGTTGGTGAAGTAAGTTTTGAAAGAGGTTCCAAGTTTCAGTGAGGCCAGGGGATCGCTAAGGTGAGGGACCCTGGTTCTACCAGGATGTAGGGTTTTCCAAAGGATGTGTGGTTTTCCGGTAGCTGTTTTGATGCGTTCTTCAATGTAGGAGGAACGTGAGGCAAGGATAAGTTCGTTAATTTTCCTGCAGGCAGCTCTGTATGCAACTTGATCAGCAGGAAGACCACAGCGGGACACGATCCTTTCAAGGCGCCTCCTGATTCGCTTAGCAAGGATGGCGTATCTTGAGAGCCAGCGAGTGTCATGGGAAGGCTGCCTAGTGGTTTGTGGTTTTAATGGTGCCAACTTGTCCAGTGCCGCCCTCAGGTCAGCTTCTAGTTGAAGAGCGCAGACAGTTGGATCGGATGATGGGGATAACATTGAAGGCGAATTTGCGAGGAGGTGCTGTAGAGTGGAAAACTTGATACCCTTGAAATTACGGGAGAGGTGGGTGATTTTGATGGTGATTGGCTTGAGAATATTTAAGGGAAAATAGTATGAGGTGGTGGTCGGAGTAACCAGTTTGGAAAACTCCCAGTGCAGTGAAGCGTCGATCCTGGTCAGGTTCCAGAACCAGGTCGAGCATACCCTCAACATTTGTTGAGGAAGCTCTGGTGTGGCCTGAGTTGGTGATGACCAGGTTATGGCAGGCCAAGTTTGACTCGAGGTGGCTATCAATGGAGGCTGGGGTATTGCCGGGGCAATTAAAGTCTCCAGTAAGAACGACCCTGTGAGATGGGTTATGAATGAGGTAAAGAGATTCGGAAAGCTCGTTTAAGAAGGTAGTGATGCTGCTATCTGGAGGGTGATAGATGGAAATGATGTAAAAGCACTCGGTGTTAGTAGTGAGGGACACGGACTGGACCTCAAAGGTGGCGGGAGCCATCGGTAGATAGAGCTCTTTAATTTTCAAGTGTGCATTGTAGACGACCGCTAAGCCACCACCCCGCTGGTTAGTTGCGCGAGGTTTGTGAAGAACCTTGTATCCCGGGGGCACGACTTCCAGAGAGATGGCTGGTGGGGAGTCTGGCCTTCACCAGGTCTCGGTAATACGCAAAAGGTCGATATGGTGGTCCGAGATGGTATCGTGAATCAGGGTTGATTTGTTGGTAATGGAGCGTGAGTTAAGTACGCCGAGGCAGATGGGTAAAGGTGGATGTGAAGATCCGAAGAGGCGCGGCATCGAGAGATCAGAGGAAATAGCTGGTTGAAGGTTGACCTGTGAACAGCAGCCCCTACCGCCTCTGCAACCATGGTGCCGATCAGTTTCTGACATTGACCTCGAAGAATCCCGAGGCCAGAGAATGTCACCAGGAGCGCGGATTCCAGGTGCAGGTGATGAAGAGATGGTGCATGTCGAAGCCCTATTATATCAGCCCATGCTGTACCAGTGGTGATAGGGGAGCTAGGATTCGGGTGGACTCTGATCAGCGGCTGTGCTGCCCGGAGCAGCAAGTCCAGGTAGTGGTGTCCAAGATCCACGCCGTCAGCACGCGCTTCCCCGCAAATGGCGCGTGCGTGCACGCCTACGTAAACACTCGTTGAGCACGTACGCGAGCGGACACGACCAAGCGGCCAGAAGAACACGAGGTCCAGTGGAGTAGCTGACCACGCGCTGTGCTCCAGCTCGCAGGTGATGCGGCAGGGTGGACGAACCTCGCCGAGCTCCCATTCACTGGTTGTGCTGGGTATCAGGCAAACCCACTCTCTCGTGTTGAGCAGTGGACAGTCTGCGTCACGTTCCCACTCGCTGGTGGTGTTGAACAGTGAATGGAACACGTCGAGCTGCCACTTGCTGGCGATGCTGGGGCACGCCAAGCTCCCACTCACTGATAGTGGTGGAAGAGGTGCCTTGTGAGGACGTCGCTGGCAGGAAACGGACCCAGGGCGGCTGTTAAGCCGCACTGCGTGAACAATGCAGCCAGCGGCCTCCAGCCTCGTGCGTGGGATCAGCAGGTCTCGTTCACCCGCACAGCCCCTCAGCTATGCGAGGCAGCAGGTAAGCCGGGCTGTGTATCACTGCAGCCGGCCTTTGTCAGCTGTTGCAGCGCCCCTGGGCGTGTGCAGTAGGCGCGGAGACAGGCGGGGTTTGGAGGCAGGGATTTGCCACCGCCCAAAACTCGGGCGACGCCAAAGTGATAATGAGGAAAATCATAAAACAAAATAAATAATAAGAAAGATGGAGTGAAAGATGAAAGTAAGAAGAGCAGGGGATAGTGAAGAAGGACGTGGGTAAGGTACGAGGTGTGGTAACAGGAGATAAGCAGTGGGAGCGACACAGGACTGCTGCCAGCTGCTGCGGCGTTGTCGCCATCTTCACATCTTCACACACACAAACCCCATTGTAACTCGTAGAACAACATTAACCCCCCCCCCCCGCTCTGGTCTTCGCACCTGATAGGCACACAGTGATGGCATCACCTTTATTCCCATATTTAAGACCAAAACAGGAGGATATCTTCACAACCTTGGCTATCGCCTGATGAAGCTGGATCTCAACACCAGCGGAACGTCGTACTCGAATTGTAAATGTTATGGATTTACTCTCCAAAACACCGGTTTGCTGAAGGAATAACTGAATGACACGTTATGTTTACGTGTCAAACCTTACTAATTGGCTGTGTCGCGTGGTGGCGGCTTTAACGACAAATTCGTCTTCACGCAATCTCACCAAAGAGCATTGACTATGAATAATATCGGTCGCGAAAGCCCACGAAGTTAAACTGATCATCTTTTGGCTCAATACACGATATGACAGCAAAAGTCTCCGTGAGTTACCATGAGTCATGCGACTGATGTGATGACCATGATGGTGTGTAAACCGGCGTAACGTTTCCACTCTTTGCGACCTCCTTCTCAACGCTCCCCCCTTTCCCCGCACCCGTTCACCTGATTGGATGAAGCCTCCTCATTGAAGAATTCACTAAGATATCAACAATTTTAGAGTTAATTACGAGTTCAAATGGTGGCATGTAAAAAAAGAAAGAACCACGCATATCGAGCTGAGCATGGTGCGGCATGCTACCTATGCAGTGCTTTAATGTTGCTCGGAAGCTACTGAGTAGCGGAGGAGAGAAGGAAGAGTACTTAAGTTTAAGTTTACAATTAATAGCGAAGGTGCAGCCCGAAAACTCCTTGCTTACGCCACTGCTGGTGGAAGGGCCTCCACTAATGAATTCTAGATCACTCCTACAGAGGTTATGTTGGCCTACTCTTGCACACTGGCCAGACGTCTTATAATATACAGAAGTTTAAAAAGAGTGAAGCTATTTATCCAGGAGTGCCATACAGAGTGGTATGCCTCTTTAACAGGATGGTACTGCTTTGGGCTTTTGTTTTAAGATGATTTCAGCCCAATGATGACGAGTGTTTATTATACACGTGTTCGGAGGAAACCGGAGCACCCCGAGAAAACCCACACACACGAGGGGAAACACTCCATTCCTGAACATATGGAAACAGATGGCGAATAGTCCGCTCGCTGTACGACCATCTCGCGGTGAGCCAGGGTTATGGCACCACGATTACAAACAACGGTCGGGGGAATTCCACAACGTTCGTGCGTTGATCCACCAACCCCCGATACCGCCACAGTGCCGGCTTACAGGCCACGTTGCATAGCCACCGCCCAGTGCCAGATTAAGCTAGTATGGGGCCTGTAGCATATGTTATAAAGGGCCCATAAATAAATAAATAAAAACCACGGAAATATAAAAAAAAACTAATGTTTAACTTGCATAGTAAAGTAATTGTATGTTTTTCATTTGCTATACAACCAAATAATGAGACAAATCGCGAACCTGAAACACACAGTCCTTCATAAATGTTGAAGGCGGTATAGTGCTATAGTAATAGAGCAAGTACAGAATCACTGAACTGGAATTGATATCTTGAAAGCATTTAGCGCAGGGCTCTTGAAAGTTGCGGGACCCGTAGCATTTGTAGCTACTTGTGCTACTACGATAATCCGGCGCTGCCACCACCATGCGCGCCTAGGAAGAGGAGAGAGCACCCACACATTACCCCACCACATGCGGCCTGCCAATGGACCGCAGCCGTCGCCCCAATCATTTGGGTGGACAGACGTGGCTGTGCGGGGGGATCGGGATTTAAAGACCCTTGTTTGCGTTTTTTCACTACTGCGCCGGGAGTTCGGATCGGCGACCTCTGGGTTTGCCAGTCCTTCGTGATATCCACGACACACCGTGGCAGCGTCCCCGTGCCCTTGAGCGAGCAGGAAGGAATGAGAAGTGTGGGTGACCAAGGGGAGAAAGACTATACAACCTATAAGACCTGGCCACAACGTGATAGCTCATCGATGGTCGCTAATATCATGAGAGAATTTATACGTCGCAAAACATCCAAGCACGTGTCGTTTCTCAACGTGGAGGGCAACACCGGAGGAACCCAGAGAAAAATCCACACGACAGACATCGTCAGGGCCTGGGATCGAAAACCACGGCCTTCTGCATAGCAGGCAATGGAGACAACATCTCCTCACGACTGCAGTGCCCCATGAGGGCATCCAAGGGGAAGGAACCACCTCCTGAATTTGGAGGTTGACTTTTGGATCTGCCCAGAAGCTTTGGAGGCAGGGTTGGTGTCTCGTGTAGAAATAATTTACGTATGTTTCTTTAACTTCTTTCGCACCATTCTAGATCTTGCAGCATTCCACTCCCCTCTGACCCACGCCCCCCCCAACCTCTCCATCCCTGGCTCCTCCCTCATCTATATAATCCCTTGTTACTAGCAGCTCTGTTGCCTACTTCAGCAAGTGTGTCTTGCTGTGGTTGTTCCCACCTGATGACGAACGCTTGTGTTGCACCCGAAACGTCATGATTTAATTTATTTTATATTTTATATCTACGTGACTTTACCGAAAGAACCAAAGAGTCTGGTTTCTTTTGCACCGTACGTAGCAAACTGTGTTAATCGGAGGTGCGGGAAAGGATATCAAATTAAACACAAAAAGCAGTTCTAAAGAAATTAGTTTTCAATCGAGATTTAAAAGTGCATAGCTCCAGTGGCTTCCTAATATCGGAAGGAAGAGTGTTCCACACGGCCGCAGAAGCACATTTGAAAGCGCGCGATGCGGTAACCGACTTTGTTCGATGGCTACCCAAAAGCTGCTGCGAGTATGTGTGTGTATGTAGTGGGGAGCGGTAATGTAGCGGTTGGCGCTACGCTGCGCTACGAACCTGGCGACCCGGGTCGATTCCAGCTCACGGCCAACACCAGAGACGATTATCTGAACCGGTCCTGGGCCTCCGCTAGGTCGACTCAGCCTTAAATGAGTACCTGGTTCAGTGTGTAAACATCGCCTCTGAGGAGACAAAGGCGACCGGGCGTGGTGTTGGCCACCTACCCGCTCGCGTCCCATTCCGGCCTTTATAGGTGCTCGCTAACATCACTTGCCGCTACAGTCTATTAAGGCTATACGGGAAATCTGTATTTTTTTGCGACTCCTACTTACAGGGCTGCAAGGTGGCCAGCAGATGGGATTCTTATCCACTTGCATGGACATTTTCATACTCATCTCCCTTGTATACGTGGGGTTTCTCCAAAGAACATATTTAAAGAACGTTTAACATGGAATTGGCAAAACATTGCAAGCAGCACTCTCTGGAAACATTCTCGAAGCCTAACGGAGACTTTGTTGATGGATGCAAATGAAAGTGGATATTTTAAATTGTAAATGTTTACAGGGAGGCTTGGTTTACATTGCTACTTTTTTTTTAATGCAACACAAGGTGCAAATAAAGCAGTTAATTAAATGGTAAGTGAAGCAATCGGTCCTGATGATAAATAGCGGTTACGATTACTTAATCTTCTGAGGAGAGTTTAAATCGCACAAACACATAAACCTCGCACACAGATCTGCCCACACATACAATGACAAATATCCTCTGTATATCTTTGAACAGACTGTCGGGGTAAGTGCTGTAGGCAAGCACCTATGCAAGCCAGCATGGCACACCCATGAGGGGGTGGGTGGCCAAGACCATACCTGGCCACCTTTGTCTCCCCACACTGCACCAGATACTCATTACAAGGCTGAATCGACCTAGAGGAGACCCATAACTGGTTGAAATATTCCCCAATGTTATTGGTCATGAGCAGGATTCGAACTCGGCTTTGCCGGGTCCGTAGCGTGGGGTCGCTAATTGCCGCACTACCCACTCTCCAACGACACACACATACATACAATCACAAACACAGAAACACATATGTTACGCTCGTGAAACTGAAGAGAGGGCAGAAGTGATTCTGCGATGTATCTTCTGCGGGGTCAATCCACAAAGCATCATGAATCTTTGTTGTTTGCACTGGGTCCAGTGATAGATTTGAAATGTTTTACCCCTTGCCGCGATGCCGATAACACAAGTGGGTTATAAATGGTGAATGAAATAAAACATAAAATATATATATATCAATTGAAGCTCACCTCATCGCTCTTCACAACTTGCCATCCATCAACACGTGCCAGCTATCATCGGCTTCAGATAATTGAGGTCCCACGAAATTATAACTTCACCAAATGACGCCAGAACATGAATGAGGGAGGTTGTAAGCGTAAAAGTCAATTTTACACCGAATGCATGATCACGTGGCTTCCAGAGACAATCGTGTATCGTGTCAGCCAGCGGTCCTGTAAGGTCAACATAGGATCAGGGTCCTGCGATGCAAAACTGTTTGGGCCCTTACAAGGCCGTTTTAGGCCATGGTGGTTTAATTTGCATTGCAATCCCAGGATTCCTGCTGGTGCTGTACACTTTAACTCTGGTTGAAATTTGTGTAGAGTATATTTTAGGCTTATTTTGGGCCATTTTCCGGCCTAATTATTATGATGCTTGTTTACATAGGAAAATCTGAGTCTTACGATTCTCTCTCAGGAGGGTTCTGCCAGGTGTTCAGCTCCAATGAACACGGTTGGCTATGTACCGTTTGAAATAAGTTTAACATGCATACATTCAACACATGCACGTTAATAATAATTAATTCAACTGTAATGTTGCTAGGTATAATCCCATTTGAGGAGATTGCAGGAAATGCTTCAGCTTTGGATATGTTTGGCCAATAACAGTTGCATTGTATGCTGTGTTTAGCTATGGGAGGAAACCAGAGAACCCATGAGAAAACCATGCAGAACAGGGAGGGGGAGAAGATAACAACTCCAACATAGAAAGGCATCCGAGTAAGGAATCGAACCGAGGCCATTTTCACTGCGAGGAGGAGAAAGGCCCTTGTGCTTATACGCCATTTTACCGCAGTCCCATATAAAGATATTACAGCATTGGATGCTTTCATAGCTCAAACATCAACGCCAAAAATATGCATATATCCCAATTTCCGCTGCAGAGTGTAATACCATGTATTCCAGCGGACCCCACCCTGACAGAATGCGTAACAAGAATTGAAGATTATGCAAACCTCAAGTGACACCAGCGTACATTGTATCTACATAAGTTACAGACTTATTAAAACATAAAAAACTTTAATATTCATACAATATTGTTTTACTAGATTATGCTGGTCATATAATCAATTTGTAAAGTGAAAAAAAGAATACATTACAAAATTACCCACCTTCCAAATACCCTTTTGGCGCTTTTGGAATGTCTTGAATGGGAGTGGTGAGCCTGCTTGACAGAGCACAATTGTCGGGTGTCTGGTAAGGCTAAACGTCGGCCCAGGCTGTCATAGCAAGTTAACACATAGTAGTCTTTCGCGACCAATATTATCCATAATAGAGGTTTTTTGGGTTTAATCGCGTCAATATATAAATGTGTCATTAAACCTGCCACCACCTGACACAGCCAACTAGTAAGGTTTGTCACGTAAACAGAACATGCCAATGCATTACTATGTTTGCAGGTACGCAGGTGCCAAATACAACGGGGCGTGTTTTCTTCCCCCAAACTGAGTATCACTGTCCTTAGAGCCATCGGCATAGGAGAGCTCAAGGTCGCCAGGGTCACAGCAGGAAATGTCGTTGCCTATTAGACCCCGAGCAGTCAGATCTACTAAAGCGGGAACAGGTGGCTCTAAGCCGTATTGACCACGCAGTCGAGTCACATTAAGCCGTTCAATTGTGAGGCTGACACTGCTGCCATTTACGTTGGAATCAACGCTTAAACTGAGACGACCCTAAAGTGGAAAATTAGCTGCGAGCCGGATAATTTTGGTGGTGGTGACGAGGCCCGGCGGTAAAGCGGCCCGGCGGTAAAGCGCGATCCCCCCCACCCGCGCACTTCTGGTTGCAGGCCACCCTGGTTATTACTGCAGCTATAACGACCGTAAAATACGCCGTCGTCTGCGTTACAGCGGACGTTAAGATTCCGTGGCGGCGTTCGACAAGGGTAGGCCTTTGTGTGCCAGTGCCATGGTCCAAATGTGAAGAATCTGAAGAATTAACTGCAAATTATCATTGTGCATTACACGTAGCAACATCGCCGCTTGTCTGAAAACAACTGCAGACTGTGTCTATGAACACGTGGCCCCTCCTTGATGGCCTTGCGCTATAAGAACGGCACAAATATTATTTTAGTTATTTATTGAATGTGGGTCAGAACATCAATAACAAAAAAATCACGATTGTATAATATGACCAAAGTTTGTGGCCCAGGAAGCCTCACCTATACTCAGTGTTCAAATTTGGAGAACACCGTTTTAGGCCGTGCAAAGAGTTTTTATTGTTTGGCAATCAAAACCCAAAATAAACTATCTTCATCCTCAGAGTTAGTATTTTCCAAAATAAATGAAAACCCCAAAAACGTGATGTATTCTGTGCAGTCATTGGCGACTGTTCTGAGACGATACATTCACTCCACTTGAGATTACAGTTTGCTGATTGGTGGCCGCCAGAACTCGAAGCCAGGAGATCTCAGCAGAGCCCTGCCGAGTGCTCTGACATCAAAGAAACCTCCGAGCCACCAAGCCACTTCACCAGGGGGGATTTCTCAAATAAACCAGAGGGGCGGGCAGTACTAAACACGAACTGCTTTTTGTGCTTAGTTTGTTGACCTTGACGTTTGGCTACGCACGGTGCAAAACAAGATCAGCATACGTACATGTAAAGGGCAGTACATGCATTATTAGGTGCACGTTAATTCAGTGTATATCAACATAATTGCCAATACATCAATTCACTGCTGCGTGAAGGGCCCCCCAAACAACCACCCTCCTTGGCGGGGTTGCACTAAGCAAACAATCTACCCAGCAGTGTCTGCACACGAGCCAAACTCCTCGCTCCATATCCGTATCGGTCATCCTCTTGGGCAACCTTCCCCACACTTTTCGTTGACTTCGCTGAATGGGGCAAGTCCAGAGGGATGGGCCACGCACACAGAATATCAACTAACGGTTTTATGTAAGCGGAGTGCTCGGCCACAGTCATGCAGCTGGATCGCAGAATCAACACTTCTCATAAAACTAGTCGGGTTGAACATGCGACACATTTTGTACACAATGCAGAAACACGCGCACTTAACGGATTCACAATTTTCGTTTACGGTTAGGCCATGGAATGATCTCGAGAAGTTTTGTGTCGTTGAGACCGTCCACCAACCAACAAAGCCAAACAAATTAAATTGTCAAGCGTGCAAATGTTTAATGGCACAATTATTCATGTTTAAGCTCCCCGGTAAGTTGAAGAACAATTCTTAAAATCAGATTCAGCAATGGCTAATCGTATCTCATCACAATATCTGGTTTGTGAAAATTTGTATCCAACTTACCAGTGAGCTGAAACAATAATACCTGGCGCGCCAAACATTTAAACGTGACGATTTAAGTTGTTTGTCTGTGTCAGGCGACGGAGGGTTCTTAACATCACAAATGTGGCCGGATCGTCACGTGGCCTAACCCAGACATCTATTATGAACCGTTAGATTGCCCGCAAAAACCTGTGTGTGATGTTAAAACACAAACCTTTGGTTTGTACGAGTGCATTGACTCACGCAGCGCTGCGACGCCTCCTGATAGAGGGGAGTGCCCAGTCCATTACAGGGTTTGTGGATTCCCCTGTCAGCCAAGTGAAATACAGCTGATGGAAGAGGCAATGAATTGCGCTCTAGCATACGAGCCCCATTGCCTGAGCGAGCATTCATGCCTGGCAGTCTGGAAAATAAGCAATCTGTGTGGACGCTCAGGCAGGACCTGAAAACTGTGAGCTTTTAGAGGCAGGTGACGGCATTCACCCGCTGATAAAAATCGCCAAAAAATTGAAAATGCTACACGTTTATGATTGAGCATGGACATATCTAAACATCATCTCATTTGCAAGGGTTAGCGTGGGAGTAGGGCTGCAACATAATGAGAGGAATATTATAGAGCGTTGCTCCGCAGGGACCAGTGTACAGAACAGCATTTCAAAACACCCTGTACACTTCCTGAAGCAGGCTGAATATATTAAATTATGTTGAGGGCGACATTCATTCATTTTTTTATCATTTTAATTTCGGCTATGACACCGGCACACGATTGCAGAGGGTGCGTTGTTGTTTTCCCCCCATATCTCGATAATAGAAGCCACTTTACAACAGTAAGCATACATGTGTAGTTGACTGGTGATTGTGCATGCCAATAATCCAGCACTTCCGAGCTGAATTGGTGACCCCCTCCCTTAGCAAATGTGGTGTATGTATGTGTGTGTTGAACTTCTTTCGCACCGTACGTAGCCTGCCGTGCTAATCGGAGCTACCCATGGCACACCACGGTAAGGGGAGTAGAGCCAAGGATATAATGATTGGGGAAAAAAATAAGGAAGAGTAAAGAGAAGAGAAGGAATGAGAAATACGGCATTCCATCGTTAATCGCGAGGGATATGTTCCGGAGATGCTCGCGAACAGCAAATCTCATGGATAATTATATTGGCCTATGAAAACCTATATTCGAAATGAATTACCTTAAATAAATACAGATATAAGCTGTTGAATACATGAAAATTATCATACCACAAAAATTATAATTGGTTTTAATAAACATAAAGTCAATACAAATTAATGTTAAAGTATTAAATAACACTGTAGTTTATAAATGAACTTACACTAAATTAGGATGATGACGCTGCATAGTAGCATCATCATCACTTTCTCTCATCACTTTTTCTCTCGCTCTCGATGCAGTCGCTTGTCGAGTTCCGGATGCGTTTCGCGGATCGCCAAAATCGCGGATAGCAAGTTAGTTCGTGAATAACGAGGGAATGCTGTCAGAGGAAAAGGATGGGCAAGGAATAGAGACACGGAAGCAAAGGGTCAGGAAAGATGAGGAGAGGGAGAATGAGGCGACATCGGGGCCTTGATGCTGCCACACGGAGACGCGGCGTCTCTTTTCAAGGGGGCGGCGGGGAGAGAGGGGGGGGTCAGAACCGGAGGGGGGCACACACATCACGTGATGTACGTGAGGCTTGAGCTGATTTGAGCTGGGCGTCGCGGTGACTAGGAAATGTTAACTACCTCGCCTGATATACAGGAGGTAGTTGGTTCTATCCCCACCCTAACGCCTGCTGTATATTTGGAGTTTGCGTGTCTCCCTCCCCGAGGTAGCTTGGATTTTTTCCCGGGTCCTCCGGTTTTTCCATCCACATTTCGAACCAACATGCGTTTAGTGCATTTGGCTGCTATATATATTCACGTGATGAGCCACTTCGTTGAGCTATAATTTGTAATAGCCTTGTTCACTTCTGAAAAAGAGCTGTATAGCTCATGGCCTTACCTGGTCAAATAAAAACAAACTGCTTCGTTTAGATTTAACCTGAGTGGACCGATAGGTGACAGTTACAAAAAATAGATGAACCTTCCCCCCCCCACCCCATGGGTACTCTTTCAGTGTCTTCTCACACAATTTAATTGATAAACCTTCCAACGCAGAATCCTCCTCAACAGGGGTCTTGAGACTTTCCCAGCTATATAAGCAACATTATTACCAAACACACTGGCGGGATCTGCAGCACCGTGAACACACACACACAAGTGTGGGTTCACGGGGATTTAAAGTAATTCTGGAATCGACCATCACCCGTTCCGCATGTGGGTCACATTCGATTCTCCCTGTTACCACGGAGGCACGGGAAAACCAAGCTCCACAAAAGCTAATAAAGGGCCTGAGTAGTCATTACTCACATCTTTGGGCAATTTCTTTCTATTGAATGTGCCCTAATAGAATCTGTGGATCAAATGCAGTCAGCAATTGACTGTCGAGGGACGTGTCAGTTCAATATGTTTGGACCTCAAGAAAATCAAACCAAAATCATTTAACATGTGTCGGGCGTTATGAAACTGTTTTTATTTTATTGTTTAACCTCCAGAATTTGATCTACACCTCCATGGTATTCCTGTGTTGGGTTAACATTTCAATGCTACATCTGTAAATATGTATAATACATCTTCCTTAGAAATTAATACTTGTGCAGTGCCATTAAATACCTTGTGTTGTTTCCACCGGTAACAAAAAAATACCGTAGTATCTAAATACGTGCCATATAAACTTCATACAGAGACTAAAATCAAAGTAGGTTATTTAAAACGTTGTGCATTATTGGGGATTAAAAGCCAATCAGTGCAGTGGTTCTGCATTGTTAGGATATTGCACTCCTTGCTTGGGACGTGGTGTTTACTCTGCCCAAGGAGTTGAATATGTCGGAAGGTTCTGCCAATTGTGCCATCCGCACGATGCTAATCCCTCTCCAAAGCTACCATGGTCTTTGAACGCCTGATCCCTACGTTCACTCATTGAGCAACCAGCATCAACAACCGAGCGTTGCCCATTAAGCCGGTCAATCAACAGCTCTCCGATGTTTTCCGTGGACAGACCGCGTGCCGTTGGGCACGATTGTCCGACGTTTTGCTCCACGTGCAGCTCTGTGGCGAGCTTCATTTTACGTGCAGCGAAACGTTGGGACGACCGCGAAAAACGTCGCTGGGCACGACCCGCGTCGGAACGTACCGGAGGTCCGTGCGGCACGCGACCGCGAGAAAAAAAAACTCCCAATGCTCACTTCCCAAGTGAGCGTTGGGGAGCCAGGCCACCACATACCCGTGGACAGCATTGCACGAGTCAATATTTTCAAAGCTAGAAAATATTTCCAAGTGTAAAATGCACAGTCAGAAGTAATCGTGTCAGAGGTAACCCTTGCAGCAGTCTGCACGATGACGACAACAACCGCCACGAAGTAATGGGGACGTCACCACGGCGCTTGTGCCAGGCTACGTGCACTTTAAGGCCACGATGAGCAGACGGTACCACACGCGGTCGACAACAGAGATCCCCCCCCCCCCCGCTATGTCGCCTTACAGGCTAAGGAGTGTTTAGAGAGAACCCACGAATATGAGGGGAATGATGTCCAAGGTTCCACGCAGGTGGGTGAGGAATTGCCAATTCCTGGCCACCTCACAACCCCCCAGATGATTTGGAGATTCACGGCGCATGACGAACATCTGCATAATTTGGTCCATGTGTACCGCTGTGTGCAGTGAGTGCGATGTGTCGGTGCAAATCTGCTGTGGGAAGGTGGCTCACGCACTGCCACGCGACTCCACGACCGGTTGCGTAAAACGCCTTTTGTGATTTTCAACGAGAAGCTCCGTCCGTCCAGCTGCAGTGGGGGATTCATGGCATCGCGCGTGAAGATGATCCGATATAAATTAAATCTCAGAATAATGCCGTGTAGATACTGGCGACTTACCCGATGGAATGCTGGCCAAATCAATCAAAGGGTGCCCAAAACTTGGCGACAAAAATACGGAAATTATATAACAGGGCTGTATAACGGCACGCGTCAAACGCGGCGCTATTGTTGCTACTTAAATACTTCCGAAGCATTTTGAAAATAATTGCAGAAGCCATCGATATGGATGAGTTTCCTTCATTTTATTTGTATAGCTTGACCCGGGGTTCTATTTCCCTTATTGATATGCACAACATCATTGCCAGTTGCACGAGCCTCAGCTGGGTCAACAATGGGTCAACTCAAATGAGTCCCTCATTCAGTTGGTGATGTTCCAGAGATAAAACACCAGCCACTGCCACACGTGACCCTCGTAGAATCTCACGGAAGAGCGCTGGCAGACGGTGGAACAACGAGGTTGTCCGGAATAGGCACCTCATTCGAGACCTAAACTTCACACCCTCCTGGCTTTGACATTCCTCAGACACTCTTGTGACCATCAACTGTATCAAAGCATCATTGGGCCAATGCGCACATCTCCTTCATAAATGGAAAATTGAAAGACAATCAAAAGTGCAATTGTGGCCGTCAAACCCAACCTATGGACCATGAAGTAAGCCATTGTAGTCTGCACTCCTGCAATAGACGGAGAATAGCAAAACTACACAAACTCTCTCTCACGCAGCCCTCTTGTAGCGAGCAGCACATAATAGAAGCAGCACTGAGGAGACGATGGTGGCTGATGTGGTAGTTGTCACAGCAATACTTGCGAACAATTCTTGCCCCCAACAAAAATGAAACCTAAACCGAGGATTATTTTGTCTACGCTTTGATATATTGTGTCTGTGGCGAGTGTCTAAGTGGTGCAAGTTTGAGGCCCTGCTTATTATGGTTCAAGGTTATGGACGGAGTACAAGACTTGGTTGGAGTTTTAAAAATAATCAAACAACATTCAAGAAATCCTCGGGGATATAATGTGTCAGATGCCAGAGACACCTGTGGCTGCGCAACAAAGACATTGATCCCAGGGCTCATTTCAACCCAGAGTAACCGCGCACAATGATGCGCTACCGCCTACAGGCGTGTAACATTTTGTGAGAATTCGAAACGGTCACGCATGAAATGGAACTGGGCAGGCGACCCTGGGAGAGCACCCCGACTCACAATCAGAGGGCTGTGAGGTCCAACGCCAGTCCGGATGGGCTCAGCCCCTTACCACTATGGGGTCAACGATATGAGTTTCACTTTGAGAGACGTCAATAATAGCGGCTGTTGTACGGGGAGACTAGCCCCTGCATAACAATGTGGACAGTCTACCACTGGTTCAGAGCTGCCAATTTATATGAACAGAACATCTGCCACCCAGTCTGAATGACCAAAGCTGTAAAATCTCAGAGTCTCAGCGTCAGGATAGGAATTTTCAACCGTTGTATTTTTGTAAAACAGAACAGCGTATTGGTATGAATCTTATGGGACAGCCACAGCCCAGTCACAAAGCTACCGATTTGATTTTTTTTGCGAGCACCATTATGTCACGCTGATAAGCATCCACGGCGCGTGGGAACGTTAACGAATGTTTCTCATTGGCTGGGAGGTCGCGCGCGAGCTCTGCCACTTGTTGATAAACTCGAACGTCAAAAATGGATCTGAAATTGGTAGTGGGTCAACGATAGTACTGTTACACCGAGGCTGCAACAAGCGTACCTGTAACCTCAGGAATATAAAACAGTCACCGTGCAGCCTGGTCTAACAGGAGTTCTGACCGATCAATAGTCACAAATGAAACCGATTTAGCGCAATAATGCATAATGCGCTACTGTTTATGCCGCAGCTACATCTCATTGTAAACAAGAGAAGGAGAGCTCTAAAAACTAAACCATTTTTTATTTTACCGGGTAAGGCTCACTGAGCTATGTAGCTTTTTTTCAGAAGCGACCTGGTCACAAATGATTGCTCAACGAAATGGCTTATCACGTGGACATTTATAGCAGCCAAATACTCTGAATGCGTGTTGATTATAAATGTGGAGGGAAGCACCAGAGGAGCTGGAACATAATCCACACGACCACGGGGAGATATGCATGCAAACTCAAAAAATGGAAACATAAGGGTTGGGATCGAACCCACGACCTCCTGTATACCAGGCAAACAAGTTAACATCTTGCCACCGTGGCACCCACTTCCTCCACTGTCTCAAGGTCGCTCCCTCCATAGATTTTCTATGGGATTAAGGTCTGGAGACTGGCTAGGCCACTCCAGGACCTTAATGTGCTTCTTCTTGAGCCATTCCTTTGTTGCCTTGGCCGTGTGTTGGAATACCCATCCACGACCCATTTTCAATGCCCTGGCTGAGGGAAGGAGGATCTCACCCAAGATTTGACGGTACATTGCCCCGGCCATCGTCCCTTTGATGCGGTGAAGTTGTCCTGTCCCCTTAGCAGAAAAACACCCCCAAAGCATAATGTTTCCACGTCCATGTTTGACGGTGGGGATTGTGTTCTTGGGGTCATAGGCAGCATTCCTCCTCCTCCAAAAATGTTATAATTTGATTTGCATTTAAATGAGGGAATTAAGTGTTTGACCCTCTCTTAATCAGAAAGATTCCTGGCTCCCAGGTGTCTTTTATACAGGTAACGAGCTAAGATTAGGAGCACACTCTTAAAGGGAGTGGTGCTCCTAATCTCAGCTTGTTACCTGTATAAAAGACACCTGTTCACAGAAGAAATCAATCACTCAGATTCCAAACTCTCCACTCATGGCCAAGACCAAAGAGCTCTCCAAGGATGTCAGGGACAAGATTGGAGACCAACACAAGGCTGGAATGGGCTACAAGACCATCGCCAAGCAGCTTGGTGAGAAGGCGACAACATTTGGTGCGATTATTCGCAAATGGAAGAAACACAAAAGAACTGTCAATCTCCCTCGGCCTGGGGCTCTATGCAAGATCTCACCTCGTGGAGTGGCAATGATCATGATAATGGTGAGAAATCAGCCCAGAACTACACGGGAGGATCTTGTCAATGATCTCAAGGCAGCTGGGACCATAGTCACCAAGAAAACAGTTGGTAAAACACTTCGCCGTGAAGGACTGAAATCCTGCAGCGCCTGCAAGGTCCCCCTGCTCAAGGAAGCACATATACATGCCCGTCTGAAGTTTGCCAATGAACATCTGAATGATTCAGAGGACAAATGGGTGAAAGTGTTGTGGTCAGATGAGACCAAAATGGAGCTCTTTGGCATCAACTCAACTCGCCGTGTTTGGAGGAGGAGGAATGCTGGCTATGACCCTAAGAACATCATCCACACCGTCAAACATGGAGGTGGAAACATTATGCTTTGGGGGTGTTTTTCTGCTAAGGGGACAGGACAACTTCACCACATCAAAGGGACGATGGACGGGGCCATGTACCGTCAAATCTTGGGTGAGATCCTCCTTCCCTCAGCCAGGGCATTGAAAATGGGTCGTGGATGGGTATTACAGCATGACAATGACCCAAAACACACGGCCAAGGCAACAAAGGAGTGGCTCAAGAAAAAGCACATTAGGGTCCTGGACTGGCCTAGCCAGTCTCCAGACATTAATCCCATATAAATTCTGTGGAGGGAGCTGAAGGTTCGAGTTGCCAAACGTCAGCCTCGAAACCTTAATGACTTGGAGAAGATCTGCAAAGATGAGTGGGACAAAATCCCTCCTGAGATGTGTGCAAACCTGGTGGCCAACTACAAGAATCGTCTGACCTCTGTGATTGCCAACAAGGGTTTTGCCACCAAGTACTAAGTCATGTTCTGCAGAGGGGTCAAATACTTATTTCCCTCATTAAAATGCAAATCAATTCATAAAAATTTTGACATGCGTTTTTCTGGATTTTTTTGTTGTTATTCTGTCTCTCACTGTTCAAATAAACCTAGCATTAAAATTATAAACTGGTCATTTCTTTGTCAGTGGGCAAACGTAAAAAATCAGCAGGGGATCAAATACTTTTTTCCCTCACTGTATGCTTTCGTGACCCAATGTTATCTATCTATATAAAAGTCAAAAGATGTGTGTGGGTTTGTGGCGGGGTTTGTGTGTGGGTTTGTGGCGGGGTTTGTGTGTGGGTTTGTGTGTGGTCACGCGCTTGGCTCTCCAATGGTGGGGTTTATGTGAAAAAAAAAATTCGCCAGGTACCACGCCGTAAGCCCCGCAGTGAGCAAGTACTATTCCTGTTTCACATCCATCAACTTTAAATTAGTTTAATTAGCGACTTAGTGAAATTTTTGCACGCTTCCCTTTTGTTTATTTATTTATTATGCGTGCACGACCATACCAACTCGCCTTTGGTGGGGAGGACGGCTCATGCCAAGTCGCACACCTTCGGTGGGAGTGAGGGGGATTAAACTAACTAGGTACCACGCCGTAAACCCCGCCGCGAGCAAGCGCTATTCCTTTTTCACATCCGTCAACTTTAAATTCGTTTAATTAGCGATTTAGTGCTTTCTTCTTAGTTATTTATGACGCGTGCACGACCATACCAACTAACGCGCCTTTGGTGGGGAGGACGGCCAATGCCAAGTCGCACGCCTTCGGTGAGAATGAGGGGGGCATTTTCTTTCGTGTTAAAAATCCTATAAAAAAAACACTAAATTCTCAGGTAAATTCTTCACTGTCTCATGTCCCCCCCACCCCGATGCGTGCAGTTATTACTACTATACCGTCGGTAGATGCGACCACTATAAGCTGTAGATATTACTGCAGAGCGGCCGGGGACATCGTACGGGGGGGGGGGGGGGGAGTCAGGAGTAGCAGCCCTGCCCCAGCCTGCCAAGGTGCCACCTCGGCCGGCTGGACAATCTAGGCGAGGCCGGAGGCTCTGCACGGGACTAGGCCTCACTACGCCACTCTGTCAGGTGAGTACTTTGTGCTATAGAGTCGATAAATACTGCTATAGATTCAGCATGTACTACTGTAGTGATAGCAGGTACCATTACAGTCGGTATGCACTGCTGTAATCATAGCAGGTACCACCACAGTCGGTATGCACTACTGTAATCATAGCAGGTACCACCACAGTATGCGCTGCTGTAATCATAGCAGGTACCACCACAGTCAGTTCGCACTGCTGTTAGATTTTTAAGAGTAGTTTTGAAATATTTTTAAGACTTCCCGCTAGTTAATAATAAAAGAAGGTTTTACGGGTTAGATCGCGTTAATATAAATGAGCCGTTGCAAATTACAATTGTAAATGTTGTGGGTTTATTATCCAGCACACCGGTGTGCTGAAGTAATAACTAATTGGAACGTTTTATTTACATGAAAAACCTTACTAATTGGCTGTGTCGGGCAGTGGTGGGTTAACGGCATATTCATATTTACGCGATCGAACCCATAAAAACCTTTATTATGTACACAGTGGTTGTTATTGGAAATAAAAAATCCCAGCCATTCTCAATCCACCAATGGATGAAAGGCCTCCTCCCTATGCCATTTCAGCCAGCCACGTGGGCTTTTAATGATTGAACCATACTTCATTTCCCGAGTCAATAAGGATTCTTGAATGGGGAGGAGGGTAGTCTGGATTCCGATATCACTTGCGATTCACGTTAAGTGTGGTCCAGAATCAAATTCCGGTTGCCAGGGTCGACGCACGGCGCGCTAAGCAGTGTGCCATCACTCCACGCCGCAAAACCCCCGTGTTAAACCAGGTGCGTGTATTTGTGTCGCTGTGTGCGCTTTGTGTGTGGCACGGCTCTTTCTCCTGCGTGACAATGTTGCTGGCTGCACACAATTGGCCCAGTGCAGGTCACCATCATTAGAGAATGCCAAGCGATGGCACTGTTTCTCATCCCCCAAATGAGCGATGGCGAGCCAGGCCACATAACTGTGGAGAGCATTGCATGAGTAGACAATTGACCTCCTTCACACATCCGCCCCCCCCCCCTGTTGAACTACACATCCCATCAAACACATGGCCTTCTGGGAGTGCATACTTTTCAGTATACTGTCGGTTCAACAAAAATAAACTCTTTACGGTTTCAACAATCAGTGTCTCATCAGCAGTACCACGTTTGGTATGGCGGGGCCATTCTCTCCATAGAACAACCACTTGGCTTGAGATTAAGTGGCACTCATTTGACCAGTCAGCCACAAACAATATTTTAACTCGGAACTGCTTAAACAAACGTTGCATGATAACGCAAGCACGGCAGGCCGATGGACTAACAAACAATATATTTTATATGTATCTGGAGAGATGAACAGACATCTGCTTATTTTCTCACCCATAGTGCAGCTGCACGATTATATTGTCCCATCACAAAACCACGAGAGACGGCGGCGGCTTGGGGAGGCCTTCAACCAGCAGTGGATTGATCGCGGATGAAGATGAATGCTGCACGACAGCGCACACAACTGTAACACATTTTTTTAAAAACCAATACGTGTGTTCCCGATTCTGTCATTCTGTAAACAGGGAGGGCCTCTGTATTTTGTAAAATCTATGTATTTTTTTCTTCATGATACTCTGTAAAATATGCCTCTCTAACATTTTGTCCCATGCAACAACATTTCCGAAAATAGTTCAGTCCAAGAGGAACATGGCTCGGTGTTTTTTTTTATGAGTGAAACACTCAAGGGTCAACAACCCCTAATTCTACCCCCAGCTGTCACTGAGAGAAGAGTCCGCAAGCGTGGATATGCGGACCATAACAGCGTCCGTCTGCGCGTGCGACATACAGAGTGGTTATACTGTGCACGCCATGCTACGTATACGCGCGGATATAACTATAAACACGTCGAACATTTTCAAGAGACAAGTTTTATATTGTTGACATATATATAAAACATATTTAACAAATGCATTTTGGCAGTCTTTTATATAGTAGACACCGATTGCGTTATCACCTTCATAGTCGCTCTTCAGCACCTGCGATTAGCGTGGTTGGCTACGTACGGTGCGAAAAATAAGTTCAAGTTACAAAGTAAATGCCACACACGCACACATCCAAATGTACACTCTATTAAAACTCTGATTCATAATTCGACTGGCACTCACTCACAACAATTGTATTGCCCAAAGGCCAGTCAACCTAGGACTTTCTGTGCCAGTTGGCAGAGTAAAACCCTGTTTTGAAATAACCTGTATTCGTGAGCTAGCTTCACTGATGCAGCCCGATTTTAATCGTACATATTCACGAGGCTCCTTGCACAGCGTGACTTTATTCTGAGCGCGTCCTATCTGGCCAGCTGGCACCATTGGCAGAACGATTGACTCACAATCGCAAGGGAATTCACTTGAATCCCGGGTTGGTGGGTCATCTCAAGCTATCACCACACCTAAGTGGATACATAAAATAACCTACCAGTTGTGGCAATTTAGCAGTGATCGGGGAGAACGGTCTGGCCCCAGAAAAGTGATATTCTCACTCTCTAAACTAAACTATGAGCAATTTATTTTTAATTTGACCAGGTAAGGCCCACTGAGATAGCTCTTTTTCAGAAGCGACCTGCCCATCACAAATGATAGCTCAACGAAGTGGCTTATCACGTGGAAAATTATAGCAGCCAAAGACTCGAAACACATGTGGAGAGAAAAACCAGAAGACCCGGAGAAAAATCCACGTGACCACGGGGAAATATACAAGAGTCAGGGTCGGGATCGAACCCATGAACTCCTGTATACTAGGCGAGGTAGTTAACAGCTGGCCACTGTTGTGCCCTATTGTTGTGTGCCCTATTGTTTTGGGCTCGTCAACAGCAGTGAGCACCCCGCAGCGTCTGTTAAAATCATTTTGTTTCTTTTTTTTACGATAAAATATATCATCAAACCAAGTTGCATTGGGGTAGAAAAATCACAATAAATTATTGGGATATACAGAAGGGTAAATATGTTTACATGAATGTCCAATCATATATATAATTCAAATCGAGGCGACACATCCAGCGTAGGTCTCAAAATCCCAGTGCCATGTGATGGTTCCAAAAGGGTCTGGCAGGAGGAGTCTTACATTTCTGCAAAAAAACAAATAAATTAATACCACTGCTAATTATTGCCCACGCAATAACAATTATATTTTCCCCAGCTTTCACCAATTAGCAAAGTGTCATGTTTAGAGCCAAGTAGCATTGCTGTTAAACTGTTTTTTTTCCTTAGAAGCTTTTGCTACGAAGAACAATCATTCTCCCATAAGAAACTCGACAACCTACAAACATCGTCACTTATTTTTGGCAGCCAGACAATTCAATTGAATGGTTGGACAGCCGTCAATGTTCTTCATTTATTAACAGGTCTTGCTGGAAAACACCCACGTGTGTTTGATCCACCATAGCCTGCCAGGCGAGCACCACATCCTCACAATGGAAGACCCAGTCTCCTCTCTACTCTTGGCCAAAAGTCATGAAATAAACTCAACTATCTTTCTTTTCACAGGTAAGGCCCACTGAGCAATTAAGCTATTTTTCAGAAGTGACCTGGCCACAAATGATAGCCCAATTAAGTGACTTATGATCATGTGGAAATTTATAGCAGCCGAATACTCTAAACGGATGTTTATAAATGTGGAGGGAAACACCGGAGGACCCGGAGAATAATCCATGCAACTACGGAGAGAAACATTCCAACTCCAAATATACAGGTGCCAGGGTCTGGGTTGAACCCACGACCTCCTGTATACTAGGCGAGGAAGTTAACATCTCGCCACCGTGGCACCCCAATGAACATTGATTGGATGCTGCTCATCTCCATTTGCATTCCTGAACCGGTGCAATAGAAATTCCACATTCCTGTTTGAAATGTCTCTCTCACCTATCTGTGTAGAGTGAGAGTAATTGTTTCCCTCAGATCAATGGGGGTTTTCCAGGAGGTCCAGTACATTTCGCACAAACACTAAAAAAAAAACTCACCAAACATCTCAGTGAATTAAACTTGGGGCACCACGGTGGCGAGATGGTAACTACCTCACCTGGTATACAGGAGGTCGTGGGTTCGATCCCGACCCGGACTAATGTATATTTGGACTTTGTATATTCGCCCCGTGGTCATGGGGATTTTTATCTGGGTCCTTCAGTTTTCCCTCCACATTTAGAAACATGCATTTACGGTATTTGGCTCCTATAAAATTCTACACGATAAGCCACTTTGTTGAGCTATCATTTGTGGAAAGGTTGCTTCTGAAATATAGCTATATAGCTCAGTGGGCCTTACTTGGTAACATTTTATAGGTTTAACTTGAATATATGATATAATCCCTGTGTTCCTCTTTCCACCTCAGTTTTATTCCAAGCACGTACCTCCTATTAAATCTGTTTAAATTACACTGTGTACACTCCAGACTGACTTTACACAAAGTAACACTCATTATATTGATCTTGGAAATAATAATGGGCTGAGTTAACCCTCGACTGGAATTTTAACTTAGCAGCCCTCTCATTTTTAAGAGTTGCTAAATCTGCCACAGCACTGCCCCAGACAGAAGTGCTGTGTGTGTGGTCGCCAGCAAGCATGGGGTGGTTCTAGGAATTATTGGGAGCGACGCTTATTTATTAATAAGACGTCAAACCCAGAGCAGAAATACATTTCCCGCTTTGAGCTGTGGGGGGGAAAAAAATCCATGCAGTTTTTTTTGTTGCTATCGCTCCCGGAGGTGAAAAACCAACTAATGAAGACGCCGCTGACGCCAGGCGTGGCGGTGCACGCAGGTAGACCGGCACGTTGGATTACAGAGACCTTCACACTGCAGGGCATGATGTTGCCTGTAAATCACGTGTGTTGATAAAATGTTTGTGTAAGACTGTAGTGTTGCTTTCTCACATGTGTCTCTGTGTATGTGTGTGTTTCCTCTTAAACCTGGCGACCTGGGTTTGATTCCCGCTAACGACCAATAAACAATGGAGAATATCTGAACTGGTTCGATGGCATCCCTAGGTCGACTCAGCCTCAAATCAGTACCTCATGCGGTGTGCGAACATTGTCACGAGGGAGACAAAGGCAGCCGGGTGTGGTGCTGACCACCCAGCCTTTTGTGTGCCACAGTGCTGGCCTTCGTGGGTGCTCGCTAACAGCACTTGCCCCAAGAGATTTTTTTCTTGTCTTTCTTCCCTCTTAAGAGCCAAAAAAAGGCTGTTTCCATGAAGGAATTGTTCAACCAATAAATAATTCTGAATGCATTAATTGTGAGATGGTGTCTTCAGACCTAATTGAGGTTTTCCTACTTTAATAAACGTAATACACGTGAACATTGTGGTTATCATCGTTTGGAAGTACAGCAACGTTTCAAGCGTAGGCCACTGCATTGTAATTGGATACCAGTGATCGTGACTCCTGAAAAACAAAGCTTTGCAAACTTGTCAGCAGTTTGTAAAATTGGGTGGGTGGTCTTTTTGTAGAAACAAAGAACCCGAGGAATTATTTTATTGTAAAAATGTGAATGTGTGAGTTTGTTTACATCATGAAAAATAATGCGTGAAGCAGAATGAATTCAAGTTTCATTTTGAAAATCGTGTCAACGCTGTTTTGTTTTGACAACCGCTACAGAAACACTCTGGGGCACCCACGGTGGTGAGATGTTGACTACCTTGCCCGGTAAACAGGAGGTCGTGGATTCGATCCCGACCGTGATGCCTGTATATTTGGAATTTGCATGTGCTCCCCGTGGTCGCATGGATTTTTCTCCGGGTTCTCCTATTTTTCCCTCCACATTTATAAACATCCGTTTATGGTATTTGGCTTATATTAAATTTCACACGATAAGCCACTTCGTTGAGCTATCATTTGTGATAGCCAGGTCGCTTTTGAAAAAAGAACCTGGTAAAAAATGTATATACGTTAAGGAAGGTGAATATGAAGATTTTAAACATTTCTTTCTTTTATCAATTAAGCCATGTGTTCTGAAACTCAAATGGCAAATGCCTGGCCGCAAATGTGCACACTTTTGTACGGTAGTCTCACGTTTGGTGGATCCAAGACATTCCTTGTGGCTCTCAGTAACAAGAGCTCATGGTGGCTTGTCATTTGTGAGAGATGGTTTAGAGTGCCAGGCATCACACCGAGGCGCTTTTCGGACCACTTATAGAGCAGCAAAGTGAGATTGTGCAAACGATCAATGTGAGCTTTAAAAAAAAAATCACAACTTGCAGTTTAGCGGAATAGATTTTTCTGCGATTCGTTCAGAAGTGACAAAGCTGCCCGTTACACTTTTTTTCTGTTACCCCGAGACACTGAAAAACAAACAAGATTGAGAGCAGGGACCCAGCGATGACAGATTATTGTTGACGGGAGATCATCCATCACAGGGCCACCGCAAGCCCACGCGCAAGCTAACGCCCACATGCAGAGCGATGAGCCTGTGTGCCACCACAGGCGAATGCACTGTGAAGCTTACACACGAATAGGTGAACGGGTATGACACATTCTGGCTATAGCCTCCTTCAGGGATAAACACCTCCTGCACAGCAGGTGTTTCTTGGACAGGTGATGCAGATATTAAGAGGGCCGCACTGTGGACCTGGCGCCCGAGTTTGATTCCTGGCCTCGGCTAACGTGAGTGGTGGGCATATATATGAACAGGTCCTGGGCACTCCTTGATCAGAACACACTGACCAATGTGGTGGAGTATGGACCAACAACCCTCACGGCAAAAACACAGTGCAGAGAGGTTCTCATCCAGCAGTGGATTAGCAAAGTGCTGTCAATGATCATTATTTTCACCCGGCCTTAATTTGAATGCAAGCACATGCTGCAACCTAGTTTTTCACATGAGCAGCACGTGCTACGCGACTCCTCTTCAGTGATTTTTCTTTGGAGAAGTTTTAATTGCCGACCTTCCGAGCCAGCGGTTAAACTCCTGAATTTTCCATGACATTTACCAGTGTTGCCCCTTCATGGGACAACCTTCGCCAGGTCCTCAGTAGCTGGGATCCAATGGATTCGATTCGCTATTTGCACAGGGCTTCTCCAGCTGAACACCGCTGGCTTCAAGAGGACACTCAATGGTGCTCAGGAGAATTCGACTGCGTTCATGAATTGTACCTCGCCTTGTTTGTCTGGGAGCTTCTGCGGTGTACCGGGTTCACACACTGGGCTTTAGAGGTCGCTGCTCAGATGCCCTCTCCTGGCGTACGCAGTTGAAACAATGGGGCAAGTTTTCCTTTGTAAATGGGTCCACACAGTAAGTCGATTAGCAGGTTGGGTATGGTGGGGTAAAGTGTGGGTACGCATGGCTCTTCCAACGTTGCCCGGTCAACGCAGAAGAGTCCGCTCCATTGGAAGGCACTTCCCGGCAGCAGTGGCGTGAGCTGGCAATTGCAGGGCTGCGCCTTTACCAAAATGCGATTAATATACAGGGCAATCCATAATAGAGGTTGCCTTTGGGCTAGATCGCGTAAATGTGTCGTGAAACCTGCCCCCACCCGGCACAGCCAATTAGTAAGGTTTGTCACGTAAACAGAACGTGCCAATTCGTTGTTCAGCACACCGGAGTGTTGGAGAGTAAACCCACAACATCTACAATTTGAGTACTACGTTTCGCCGGTAATTACAAGCAGCCTCATCAGGCGACAGCCAGAGTTGTGGAGAAATCCTCCTCCTGTTTGAGTCTTAAATAGAGGGGGGTAAATGCATTGCCAGATTAAGCTAGTGTGGGGCCTGTAGCAAATTTTATGAAGGGGCCCTACATAAAAAATACATAAATATTAAAAACACAATTTAAACTTGCATAGTAAAGTAATTGTATTTTTTGCATTTGCTATACAACCAGATAATACGACAAATCGCTAACCTTAAACACACAGTCGTTCATAAAATTTGAAGGCAGTATAGTACTATAGTAATAGAGCAAGTCCAGCATATGCTACTTTTGCTACTAAAATAATCCGGCACTGGATAAATGTGATGTCGTCACTTGTGAGTCAATCAGGTGTAAAGAGCAGAGGGGGCGGGGGTTCATGTATTTATATACATTGCAATGTATATCTGTTATTGGTTGAGTTATTCACAGTTCATCGACATACTGGACAGTATCTGCATATTGAACCCCAATGTTTGACCCCCCCCCAAATAGATTGTGAAATTAACCAAGTGCGATACATGTTAGTGAATTCTAGATTTGAAGCTTTCTTAACTGCAATGATTCATACTCTTATGTTGTTTTCGGTAAAGTCACGTAGGGGAAAAATAAATAAATAGAATAAATAATAATAGAAATAAAATAATAAATCACATATTTTATTTATTTTATTTCTTCTATTTTTATTATTATTTATTTTAATTAAATTTTTTTACCTAAGTGACTTTACCGAAAAAACCTAAGAGTATGTTTGTGAACCCAGAGATTATGACGATATTAACGTACAACCTGAAAATGGAGAGACATTAACACAGGACGGTATAAACGAAACCTACGCAGCACAAGTAGGTGGTTACTGGAAGCACAATGATCTCTCCCCAAGAGACACAACGCTCGATTTAAGGATAACACCGATTTGTTTGGAATGTCGACATGAATTACACATCGGGCGCTGTCTGCCTCTGCCGAATGAGCCAGCGTTGGACACCGGGATCGTTTTCTCCGCAAGAAATCCACTATAAACCTCCCACCAGATGCTCTTGCTGACCACAATATTACGATGATGATTAACGTGGTGGGGAGCAGTGGTGTAGTGGTTAGCGCGCTGCGCTACGAACCCGGAGATCCAAGTACGATTCCCGCTCATGGCCGCCGAAAACAGTGACAATTATCTGAACCGGCCATGGGCTTCCCCTAAGTCGACTCAGCCTCAAATGAGTACCTGGTGCGGTGTGTGATCATCGCCACTGGGGAGACAAAGGTGACCGGGCGTGACCCTGGCCACACCACCCCCTCGTGTGCCGTGCCGGCCTTCATAGGTGCTCGCTAACAGCACTTGCCCCAACAATCGGTTGAAGGCTTTACGGGGTGATCTTTGTCTTTCATTACCTGGTGCAGTGAGCACTGCAATCGGTTGAAAATTCAAAAGGCACAGCTCTGCAATGTCTGTCTCACGCCACGGCTGACAAAAAGGGCTTTCACGAGAGGGGGCTCTCGTGAGGCCCCTGTTAGAGGGTATTTGGCCTACTCTTCCACGCTGGTCAGACATCATGGATGAAGTGGCCAGTACCCACGCTTTACCACACCACACTGTAGTGTGGTCACGTGCACTGCAGGGCAGACACTCGCCTCCATTGTTTCAACTGCCACGCCGGGAGATGGAATCGAACCGGCGACCTCTCCTTCACTTAAAACAAAATGTGAACAAATAACGACTGCTTGTAAAAACCTATAACTTAAATTTTTTTTATCGTTAGACAGTGAGTTCATGCGGAGCAAATACTTTTTTGGCACAGAGATTGTAAAGCCCATCAGTTATTTTAGATTTGAAAAAGACGTATCGCTTGTTTCAAAATGTAGAACGCCGAAGTAAAAACAAATGTTAACCCGGAGTGAAAATTGTTTTTTCACATCCACTACAAATGGGTGCTTCACTCACGGAACCGAACCGTGCAGTTAAGGTTTCCTTCAGCTGGTGGTAAGAACGTGTGTCCCCTACTGTGCAACGAATACCAAAGCCAATTGAACGATTTTAAGAAGTCCTGTGGCGAAAAAAATATCTGTTTCCACGGACAATTCTATGGCACAAATGGTGCACTCTCCTTTGGAGGGATTTCCAAACGGATTCTTCATCTCATCATATGATGTGCAAGATACAACTGAAGTAAATTGGGGGGGGAACCACTCCACATATTTTTTAAAGTGTACAGAAAACAACTTAACCGTACTACTCAAACACCAAACATTATTTTTACGGTAATCCTACAATTCTCTTTGTAATATATTGCGCTAAACACGTTTTGTGACACGACTATTGCATGCTTTGTCTGCAACAAAAAAAAATCCGTTTGCAGGACAAAAAACCGCTACCTACCAGACCCGAATCACATAACACACACAGATGTTGCTTATCGTGTGGAATGTTATAGCTGCCAAATACTCTAAATGTACGTTGATTTTAAATGTGGAGGGAAACACCGGAGGAACCGGAAAATAATCCACGCGACCAGGTTGAGAACATGCAAACTCCAAATATACAGCAGGCGTCAGGGTCGAACCTACGCCCGCCTGTATACCAGGCGAGGTAGTTAACATCTCGCCACCGTGGCGCCCAAAACGAGTTGCACCACGGTGCCACGAATGGACACAGTTAAATGCTTCCACTGTGGTCTATACGTACGTGAGCGAATGTGCGTGGGGTTTTAGAGCACATCACTGTGTGAAAAGTGTCAAATTTGTGAATATCGGAAGACAATTATAGTTGAAGCATTGTTTCGTGTCATGATTTTCCCCAGCCACACCAGACAGACCCCGCTCACACTTGAACTTCAATTTAAAGCGAAATAAAAGGTGGGATTTGGAAAGCACATTCACACTAAATGCTTGATATTGATCATCAGATTCCTACACAAGTCACGCGACCCCTTTTGTTATTGCTTTTATTTAGCATTTCAGTACGAAAGGTCAGGCGGCCATGTGATACGGTGCAACATTGTGAAAGCAAAGTCGTGCATGCAGAGTGTTCAATGCGCAATGGAATTAATGCGCAGCAATGCCCATTCATTTACATTTATTACTTTCAAAGAGTCAAAGGGTCTCCCTGCTCGGACAAAGTGTTTGGCAGTGCTGATCTTTGTTCGCAGCCCTGAAGCAACATCTACATTCCTGCAGGCAAGAACATCGTCCCCTTCTAGTGACGTCTCTTTCCCTAGTTCCCACTGACTTTTCTAAAACAGCCGAAGGACTGACGCCTTTAACCTGTGTGTATTACGTTCTCCAATCCGTGGGCTCCTCTCCCCCATCTCTCGGTACGATCCCACAACAACAAACACTGTCGCGGACTGCGTCATCCTTAAACGCAGTCGGCGATCGCATGTCGGGAACATCTGTCCACAGTTTAGCGCAATGCACCAGCGATACGTCGCAACAAAGACATCATTGTTCTTCTGCAATTGGCTGTACAGCACAAGAGGCATGTGTAAGCGGCCGGGGCCACTATATATAGAAGGCTCATTCGTCTTGCAAAGCCCTGATAGCCACTCACCTCCAAGGCTCCTACATCTTTCCATAGCCCCCCCCCATCTCCTTCCCCATCCCTCCTCCCAAGGTCCTCTCCCCCACCCGTCCCAGTTTCCCCACTTCGAAGAAGCCGCTATCCGGCGCTCTGTGGCCGATCTCACGTCAGAGATCTATTGCAGCCCCTCGTACGTTACAAGAAATACTCCATTAAGCAGCCCCCCCCACTTCACTCCTATTCCTGCGTGTTACACATTCAGCCGTGCCACAGCGGCCGACCGGTGATTGATGCCCAGCGACAACGACCGTGACCGTCCATAAACTTGCGTCGGCGCCTTCCGACGGGAAATGTGCGAATAAATGAACGACTAAAGGGCTGGCCGGCCCGAAGGAATGTGTAGGCCGTGCGGAGCGATGGTAAATGTGACGATGACGAGGGAAGACGCGCAGATACGCTTAAGTCCAGCTAAGCATTTGACGTGAACGTATAAATTTATATAACCCACGATATGTTGCATACGGGTAATATCCGCACGTGTACTGTGAGCTTAATTAGGTGTGATAATGTCATCCCTGGTCGGTTTGCATGCACCGCACGCCAGGCGATATCTCCGCTGTGAAGCCACCTCCAGGACAAAGGAAAAGATCCACTCATGGTAGCAAAGTAACAACGCGAAAGCACAACATCTCAATTCCAGTGTAACGCGTGTTCAAGTGGCTGGAGCGCATTGAGTGAGACAAAGGAAGTGCTTGCTTGCAACAGACAGCAGCAGCTTGAGATGATTCATTATTGGTTTGTTTTAAGGTTAGCTTGTGCATGTATAATGTCGATTTCTTTTTGTCAACTATAACTCTAAACCACCTGACAGAGCCCATCAAATCAAGTTTTAATATAGGCGAGTATCTTGATGATATAAATTATCCAAATGTTTGCTCGCTTTTCAAAACTCCGCTTTGCTGAAAGAAACAACCCAAATCGCCTGGCCGTATTTGCCCACGTGACAACTTGATTTGGTTGGCTCCGTCGCTTGGAGAATTATCGGTAATAAACAAATATACAGTACAGGGTGCTTCAAAATTGTTTAAACACTTATATGGGACTATCGTTTTTAATGGGAAAAGAACGGATAATAGACTGTAACATGATAACAAATGTCACGTCAATAGCTTCAAAAAGTCAAAGTGTCTCCACTTGTTCGCCATCATTGTCAACACGTTGCCTGGAATCTTCTCCTGGTGGTCTCCAGAGCCGGGAGGCACATTTCTCGTGGTGTTGTTGCAAATTCTCGGAAGTGTTCACATATTTTTGAAGCACCCTGTATTTTATACCTACACGATCTAATGAAAAATAAACCGTTTATGAATTGTACTATTGGTTCGCGAAAAAATACATGTGCTGTTAAATTAGTATCTTTGAGATGAGGTGGTCGCATTTAGGCACCAAGCAACTCAAGCGTTGTGTTATATTATAACATAACATAAAACAGACAGTGTCAATTGAATTCTCATTTCATGCGCATAGTAATTCAAGGCACTCCATTGCACTTTGAAGAAAAGGAAATTGCCAACAAGACTTCTTGCTTCATCTACTGCATTGCTTAGGCAATGCTAGAAATATTGATAATAATTTAGGCAAATACATTTTAAACCCTGTGTCAGATCCCCCGTTGGATGTAGGTCTCCCCATGCCATATTGGTCACGGGGTTGTTTTACCATTTGTCACAATGCCAGCTTAGTAGGAGGCAAGTCCAGATGTCCGGGGCCAGGCATTGAAGTCGAGTTATTGGCGTCCAGAATGCACCACTCCACCCCATGGTGGATAATGTGCCTGAAATTAGCACAAATCCTAAATAATGTATAATTTGATGCATATTTGATGCACGTACAACTATATCACGCGTATGCATTGTATTTCAAACGGTGAGTCATTAAACACCTAATTAATGGCTTTTCGTATGAATGACTTTTGAACGAATCACGTTAAAATGAATCAAATTTCGATCGTATCACGTACGGCTGACCGGAATCTGATCCTGTATTTGCATCAACCATATGTAAATGAGCCGGGTTGGAATGAGCGACATTAAAAGGCGAATGCACTCCGTTCATTTTAAAGGCAGTTGCAATTTAAATGAGCCACGTTTGGTCGAGGGTTGCCGAGATAAAGTACCCAGATTTGCATTCTAATCTTAAAGATTGGAGTCTTGCCCATAACGTCTGGCAGTTCGCCAGCATTCATTCAAGCAAACCTGACGAGACACAGTACGTCGAAACGAGTGCACAGTTTTCTTGTGTCTGAATCAACGCTGCTGCTAATTATGCACTCCCAAGAAGGCCCGTGGGTGCCTATGGGTTGTGTCAATACGTTGTTTTAAAATTATTGTGGAGAGACAGCTACATGACGGTTACATATCCAGATTGGGATTCATCATAAGATAGTTGGACAACTCGAGTTTGAATGAGCTGCAAATAGATGAGAGAGCATGGTGGAAAACGCGTGTTGTCATCTAGAGCTTTGGAGGGAACGTCCATGGCGCGTGAAACAACCTGCCGGGCTACTGGTGGCAGCAGATGCGCCGTGAGGCCTTGTGTGAACGTCGCCATATAAACACTGAGTTTTACTTGCTGATTGAAATTTCTCTACAAATATTTGAAAATCTCCTCGTGTATGCGGGACACCTCCAGGTTATCCAGTTTCCTTTTACGGGAGAATACAATCCTCAATTATACCACATATGTTGAACTTCTTTCGCACTGTAAGTAGCCAACAGTGCTAATCAGAGGTGTGGGGGACGGACAACAAACTAAACACAAATGATCAGTTCTAAAGAAATTAGATTTAAAAGTGCATAGCTCCAGTGGCTTCCTAATGTCAAAAGGAAGAGTTTTCCAGACGGCCACAGAAGCACATCTGAATGTGCGCGATACAATGACCGTCTTTTTCCGATGTCTTGCCAAAATCCACTGCTGCGAGGATGACCGGAGTTCGCGTGATGGTTTATGCTCCTTGACGAGATTCGCAAGGCATCGTGGTTCATTTGTGGCAGGCACTTTGTGTGTAATGAGTGCGACCTGATCAAGTGGGTGCAGTGGTGTTGTGAATGGGGTGACCCGAGTTCAATAACCGACCACAGCTAACATCAGTTTCAAGTGCTGTCTGCACTGATTCTGTCCTGACACCCACTCCTCCCCCTTCGCCAACCTGCACTGACCAGCGTGGTGAAGTATGATGAAAAATACAATCCCATGGTCGACATGGTATTGGGAAGGCCTCCATCCATTAGTGGATTGATAAAGGCTGGAATTATTTTTTTGACACTCGACCAAAATCCAGAAAATGTACAGGATCTCCCCTCTCCTCCCATATTTGAGGACCCTGTCAGTATAATATAGAGATATGTAATGCATCCAGCCTGTTCACATTAATTCCATTCAAATTGAATATTTGGATAAAACACATCCAAAGGCATGTTTGTGCTTATGCTCAATAACTATGTTTAAACTATGTTTAAACCAAAAATAAGGCAACAAAAATCGATAAAAGCAGATCGGAGCCCATTTACTTGGTTTGCCTTCTTCAGGGAGACAACCACGCATATAGCAAAACATTCAGTAAAAAACACGGGACAGCTATTTTATGTATGATGCCAGTTTACTCAGAAAAGCCTTGACCGAGTCCCAAGACTCCTTTTTGTGGGGGGGGGGGGGGTTTGTTGCATTAGGGTGGGCGATGTTTCTGCTGTGGGTCAGCCGAATTTAGACATTTGCAGGATGTATTTCAGCATTGGGATATTTTTTTAACATGTGCTTTTACCTATGTGATAAAACCGGATAATCCGGAGGAACCGCACGCAGAACAGGGGGGCGAGAGAACATTAAACACTCCAGCGCAGGAAGGTGCCCGAGTGTGGATTCGAACCCAGGGCCCCTTCCCTTCTGTGCTGTGAGCCACGAGTGTTATCACCACTGTACCGCCACCCTGCCTGCCCGTGAATGAATGAACACACACACAGACTGAGACAACCCAACACACACGCGCACACAGCGAGTCCACAGTAGAGCTTGCGCGCTCGCTCGCTCACTCACCCTCCAACAGGTGAAACTGAAGGCAGGATCCCAGCTTCGTCTTCCAGCCCGGCATTGTGGTTTTACAGTAACGCTTCACTCGACACCAACCATAGCCCCTCCTCCTCGCGTACGTATGTTGAACTTCTTTCGCACCGTACGTAGCCAACCGTGCTAATCTGTGGTGGGGAAACAATAACAACAACTAAAGGCGCCACTTTGCAGCGACTGTCATTGTACCATCACGACGCAATAGTTAAAGCTACGCTGGCCAAAGCTATTCAAACAACAATGCCGGTGCACGTGCAATCTTAACGTGCATTTAGCAACGCAAGGGTGTAAGGGCGACGACGATTTACCTGGGGTCATTTACCTGTTTGCCCTGCTGCTGCTGCTAGTAGGAGGCAGTGGATGGTGATGCGCCGTCTAAACACGTTCACTCGAGTGCGACGCGCAGGACATCTCTGTGTCTGGTTCCGGGGGTTGTGTCCCTACAACAGTGTGAGGACGTATGTTGAACTTCTTTCGCGCCGTACGTAGCCAACCGTGCCAATCGTGCGAGAGAGAGAGAGAGGGGAGGGAGCGGCGCGCGCGTTTGTGAAGTCGCGCGTCCGATCGTCTGTCACTCGCGCGCTCACTTCTAGCGGAGTTGGCGACTGTGGAGGAAGGAAAGGGGACGGAGGGAGCCCCGGGGCACGAGAATAACTCGCGCATTGCAATGCCGGGGAGGGCACTACCTCTCCCCCGCCCGCACCCCCGACACGCATGCCGCTGTGTGCGTGTCGGGGGTGTGTCGTGTGCGAGTGTGCGTGAGCGTGTGTGGGAGTGTGCGTGTGTGGGAGTGTGCGTGTGTGGGAGTGTGCGTGTGTGGGAGTGTGCGTGTGTGGGAGTGTGGGAGTGTGCGTGTGTGGGAGAGTGCGCGTGTGTGTGTGTGAATGTGCGTGTGTGCGTGTGTGTGGGAGTGTGCGTGTGTGTGCGTGTGTGCGCGTGTGTGGGAGTGTGCGTGTGTGCGCGTGTGCGAGTGTGCTTGCTCGCTCACAGCACGAGTACCCGGGGCGGTGTGTGTGCATCGCCAGTGGGGAGACAAAGGCGGGCGGGCGTGGTTGCTGACCACGCACCTCCTCCGTGTGTCGTGCCGGCCTTCAGAGATGCTCGCTAACATCACTTGCCCCCAGCAGTCTGACAAAGGCTACACGGGTGATCTTTGCCTTTGCTGTGCACGGCCCCTGTGATTGTACGTGTCAAGTGTCTATTGTGTACAAAGCCACGTGACCATGCGTGTCACTGTGTCTGTGTGTGTCTTGCGCTGTTCTGTGATTGTATGTATCGGTGTATGTGTAGTGTACACAGTTCTGTGAGTGTTTGTATCCGTGTGTGTGTGTGTGTCTATGTGTTGTGTAAACAGTTCTGGGATTTGCATGTGTCAGTGTGTCTATGCGCGTGTTGTGTCTTGTGTTAGATGAGTGTCAGTGTGTCTCTGTGCGTGTAAACGTGGATGTATAAACATGTGCATTTGTAAATGCGTGAAATAAAATTGCCAAGTATGTGCACACCATTAGCTGTACTCTATTCAAAAACTCAAGTGTATGTATGTCATACGTAATTCGAAACACGTACCTGTGTGTGTGTGCACGTATCATACGTGACTACCATGTGTAACGCAATAAGCAAAGCAAAAATCGGAGGAGGTGCAGGCAGATTCGTGCCTCCCAGAGAAGTTTCCCTTTGTCCGTGTCCCCTCCTCCTCCTCCCCGTCCTCTCGTTGCCCTTACAGTAGGGCTAGGAGGTCCTCAGAGATGTGTTATATTTAGGGGCTTGTGTTTTGCTTGCCTTCCAGCCACCCTCTGCCACTTGACTTCGCTATGGTAACTCAGCCAAGCCCAGGGTTACGCACACGCGTTTTAAAAAAATATCTTTCAAATCTAGCCGTCAAAAGCATCTCAAGTTTATATGATTTCAAACAAATGGGCATCAATGACAAAAGTTTTCACTACCAGCCGCGCCAGATGAACGTGCTCGTGGGCATATGCCTTCTTCGGCGATGAAATAGGAGGTACGATTGCGCAATTTGTTGAAGACAAACAAAATAATATTTTTTATTTCACCAGGTAAGGAGGCCCCACTGAGCTATGTGGTGTAGCTCATTTTCAGAAGCGACCTGGCTATCACAAATGATAGTTCCAACGAAACGGCGTATTATCACGTGGAAATTTATAGCACCCAAATACTCCAAAACGCGTGATTTTGATTCGAAATATGGAAGGGAAAAACAGAGGGACCCAGAGAAAAATCCACGCGACCACGGTGGAGAGAGACACGCAAACTGCAAATATACAGCAGCAGGCGTCAGGGTCGCGATCGAACCCATGACCTCCTGTATACCAGGCGCGGTAGTTAACATCACCCCAATGCGGTTGCATGCCATTGTATCTCCGTTCCCACCGAGCGGGCATTCCATGTCTACGAATTGCCACGTGGAAGCGCTGCTCAAGTCTATTTACAAAGGTATCGAGCGGCGGAGCCAACATCAGCAGCAACACCACTTAAGCATGGGCGCGCGTGCGTGATTACAGCGAAGGACTTGACCGACAAGTGTGCGAGCAAGAACCCTGGCCACGGAGGGAAAATGTAAACGTCAACTACAGCGGCGTCACGAGCGTGTGGGCAGGGGGTGCCTTGCCCCCCCAGACTCCCCCTGGTGGCCAAAGCTACGAGTTGGGTCCCCCCCTTTGACAACGACCGTGAGATATTTTTTTCAACAACAGTGTAAAAGAACACAAACAACTTATTGAATTATTTTTTTTAATGAAAATGCTTTCACACAGAACTCCGTTTCTGGGATATTTGTCTCATTCGATATGAAGTATAGTAAACTACGGCGGGAAACCACTTGACGGGTAGCACACTTTATTCACACTTGGGTTGTCACAATAACACGTGTTGTCACTACAGCTCACGCTACACGTTCCACCTGACACGGGTGGTAACTACTGCTCACGCTACACGTTCCACCTGACACGGGTGGTAACTACTGCTCACGCTACACGTTCCACCCGGCTACACACACACGGGCATTCCAGCCCCGTAGCATCCGGGGGAACCTCTAGACCCACCCCAGCTTGGGTACGGATCACGACCACTGGGTCCCGTGGCCCGGTCCTCACACGGACGTCCGGCCCCCGGGTCCCAAGGTCCCGCCTCTGAGCCACACAGGGCCACCGTCCTTACAAGGACAGCGGGACTAGGTGTCTCAGGGCCCTATCTCTTCCTCCTCCGTCTTCCGTCTTCACTGGTCACCAACTTCTCCCCGAGCGCCCTCCGCTCCAAAGAGACGGAGCCTATGCGGACCGCGATGCGAGCACCCACCCTAGCCGACCAATCATCACGCGCTGCCACACGATCCCTTCTTGTGCCAGCGCACATAACCAATCCCCACGCGCTGCCACACGATCCATCACTGTCAGCGCCCGTCACCAACACACAGCCAATCACCATCACATAACCCATGACCCCGCGCTGACCTACGATCCCTCACCGTCAGCGCGCGTCACCAACACACTGCCAATCACCACGCGCTACCCCATGATCCTTACTACCAGCGCGTATCACCACTACAGATACAACAGAGGAAACATTGCAACAAAGGTGACTACGGAGCTGCAGCGGCTGCACAAGAAAAGTAAAGCAATATAACGATATATACATGGTCTGTCATGTTTGAACACATTTGGCAGGCCCGCTGCATATAAGCCGTCCAAATAGCCCCCAAAAATCCCCATTTGATAAAAGACGTGTTTGTGAACTTCCTTCAAACAAACGACCCGGAATGCGCCCATCTCATCAGATACCAGAAGCTAAGCAGGTATTGAACCCAGATTTGAAGCTTTCGTGACTGCAATGATTCATATTCTTAGGTTTTTTCGGTAAAGTAACGTAGGTAAAAACATTAAAAAGTTAAATAAAATAAAAATCACGACGTTTCGGAGGCAACACAAGCTTCCGTCTTCAGGTGGTACCGTCACAGCCACGACAGCTGTATCAAGTAAATGAGAGATTGCAGGAGTTACCACTGCGTTTATATAATGGTTGGAGAAGGTGGTGGGGCAAGGGCCGCATACTTACTAATATGGTAAGGTGAGGCTTGAGACTAAGAATAGACTGCATAACAAAGGATGAGCCTTTGTTATGGAGAGGTGCGGTTTGTGACTCAACCTGTAACAGGGAGACCACCACTAAACATGGTAAAACAGTAATGGTTGTCTGTCAAATAAGATTGGCAAATAAGTGTAGTTAAATCTTTTTTGCATGGTTAATCACATCTTTCCAATGATTACTCAGTTTGAAACCGTCATCACGGTTGAAATTATGTCTGTGTTTGTATATTTGTATGGCTTCGTGTACAAACCTTTGATGGTAGCCAGGAGGTTTGCAGAGAACCTTGGTCTCGGAAAATACAATTTCATGAGAGCCCACCGAGTTGTAGCAATGATCGGCAACGGCCGAAGAATCAGTTCTGCCGTGTTTCAGATCTGACTTGTGCTCGCGGACACGATCAGAAACATGACGTTTCGTTTCTCCAATGTAGCAATCACCACAAATGCAACTCAATTTGTAGACTCCAGGATACTGTAAGTCAGGAACGACATCCTTCACAGATGGAATCAAATCAAGGATTTTATGCACTGTACTGAATCGGACTTGGATCTTATGTTTGTTTAGAATTTTGGAGATCTTTTTGGTCACGCCTGCTATGTATGGCAACGTGATAGTTTTGGTCGGAGTTTCATGTGGCTGTTTCTGTGTGGTGGGAGAGACAGCTTGGCGGATAGTGCGGAAAAAACCTAAGAATAGGTATTGAACCCGTATAGCCCTGAGGTGGGTGGCCACCGTGCACACTGGCATGGTGCAATAGACGTTGCAGCAACATCCAATGTTCTGCATTCCCTCCATCTTCGCCAACGCGGTGAAGCAAGGACAAATACCCCTCGTGGCACACAAGATGTTGAGGGGTCCTCATCCAGCAGTGGATCGGCAAAACGGGCCGTGCACGTCCTTGTGTTTATTCACCAACTGGTGATGCGGTTCCACCTCCATGACTACGTAGACTTATATGCGCACAATTCACTGAACGCAGCTTCCATGGGCCGGGAATGAGGCTTCCAAGGGCTCCAGCATTTACCCTGCAAGGCAGAGCTGTAGCCTCTGGTGCCTTTTTGTCTTACCAGAAGTTCGGCGGTCGGTCGCCGTAGGCCGCTGAAATTCGAGCTCCTCTCGAGGGCTTCTCATCGCAGCGCGCCTCACCCGTCGCCCCCACTGATGTCCTCTTCTTGCACGCCCCCCCCCCCCACCGCAATGTGTGCAGATACTACTGACCCTATTGTATGTAGGGTGTGTAGGCATATATGCCTACAAAATACATTTATTTTTGAGAGGGGGGGGGGGTCGAAATTGATTGGAACTCTATTGGGTCAAATGTTTACCCCCACATCTGGGGGCGTCCACTTTCTATAACTTTTAGATTCAGGCCTTTTGAAATGCTCGAATGATTTAGATGACGGGCAAACAACGGACACACGGAACGCCGGGCTTTTATAATAGAGATGCAGAAATGACATGCAATTGGCCGTTTGGTTTTTCTAGCGACCTCCCCTGTTTTTTTGTGTCCGTCCACCAAAGTCAAATGCCCTTCCAGCGGCGAGCGCATTCCCGTAGTGGCAGCGTCGCCCGCAGCAAGGTCCTGGCACAGTGTGTGGGTCCAACCTCGACCAGCGGGCACAGCGAATGCACCAGGTGATCCACGAACCGTTGCCGCTGTCTCCACAGCGCTGCATTGCAGGCAGCCACGTGCACAGCCACCACCGATGTCTCTGGAATTGATTTTTTGCGTGTCCAGTTTGTTGTCCTCCCGCACCTCCGCTTCGCACGGTTGGCTAAGTACGGTGCGAAAGAAGCCCAACGTACGGACACACAGAGCTGTCGCATGGCCAACCTCTCGGCGCAGCAGCTGCATCTCCTCCCCGTTGCTGTGGAGCACCGCCGCGTTGCCAGGTTGGATCTTGAGCTGCCGACTCGGGGTGGTGAACTCGCTTCAGAGTGGCCCCCACGCTGTCTTCCCTCTCCCCCCTCCACATGTGGCTCCCGTGCCGAGTGGCTCCCGGCAGCGTCCCCTCGCGTTGTTCGCCAGCCGGTCCAGCAGCGAGCGCTCCGCCAGCGGCCATATGGTGTCCTCTGAGAAGGGGCTGGTTTCCCGTCGTAGTTTGTTCTATTTGCCGGGCACAGCACGTCGGTGAGTCCTGCTGTGTATGTTGTTCTCTGGCGGTATGTTTCACTGCATTTACGAAGCGTTCGTAGTACAGTATTGCCTGCTGGTTTTGACGTCCGCTACCGCTCTGTCGAGATCCGCTGCGAATCTTGCTGTCAGTTTACCTCCCCAGAGTTGAAGCGACGGCGGAATGGCACCTGCCGCCTCGGCTTTTACCGCTGGGTGGATTTTAATTGCGACGGAGCGGTGTTGGGAAAGCGGGTTGGGATTCATGACCACCTCGCAGCTTTGAGCTGCGGCGTTGTGGTCGACAAGCAAATGGGGTCAGGGCTGTAACCCCCTGTTCCACCGTCCGCTGTCGAACGAGCGTTGGAGTCCGGCGTCGTGAATCGGACTCCGCGTTGGAATCTGGGGTCGTGAACCAGGATCGTGCGAGACGGTGGTGGCTTGGGAGGCCTTCGTCCAGCAGTGGATGTGTCCAGGCAAGATGTTATCTTCCTCGCTTGGTACGCAGGAGGTCGTGGGTTTGATCCCGACTGGGTTTCCAGTCGGGATCTAACCAGCTAATTTGACTCCACCCAGCTCTCCATCCTTCATTGCTTGTGTCCGTACCCCCAGCTCTGGCTATGGCTGTTAAAGTCACCAATGACAATTTAAATTTTTATTTTGGGAAAGTATCTCGCGCACGTAATTCACATTTCTTGTTTGGTGGTTTGCAGACTGAGGTAATTGAGATGTTTCTGACGTTAACGTTCAGGATCTTAATATCCCAGCGCTGAGGACCTTAGGATAAAGTCTTACGCCATAATTTACTTGATTCATATTCAGGTCGTATAATAATGTATGTTGAAATTATTTCGCCACGTACACAGCCAACCATGCTAATCGGAGGTGCAGGGCAACAAACTAAACACAAAAAAACAGCTTTAAAGAAATTAGTTTTCAATCTAGATGGTTTAAAAGTGCATCGCTTCAGTGGTTTCCTAATATCGGAAGGAAGAGCGTTCCAGACGGCCGTAGAAGTGCATCTGAAAGAAAGCGCACGATGCGGTGACTGTCTTTGTTCGATGGTTAGCCAAAAGCCGCTGTGAGGATGACCGGAGCTCGCGTGATGGTTTATGCTCCTTGACGAGATCAGCGAGGTATTATGGTTCATTTGTGGCAAGCATTTTGTGTGTAATGAGTGAATGTGTCATAAACCCTCTTCCACCCGACACAGCTAATTAAAGTGTAATATTTTAATCGTTCGAGAGCTCTTACTTTTTTATTACAAGGACAGTCCCATCACATTTAAAGTGGCAAGAGTTTCCTTAGGATGAGGTCAGATTATACTGAGAGGCAGTGGAGGAGGGCAATTGATTCTTTCTAATCTGAACGGCTTGAACAACCGTACAGGAAAAGGGTGAGCGCATAACGAATGCTGAATCTATGTTTTGCGTTAGGAATTTTTCCTGACCTTAACTCTACTTTACAGGACTGTCCTCGTGTCTCGTGATCCCATTTAATTCGCTAAAAAATGTTTTTGTAAAGTAAGTTTCACATGAAAGACAGAAGGAAATATGCAAAGGGAGAAATATTTTTTTAAGGGTCAATTAATTGGGGGTCACATGACATCTGGACCTTGCTGCAGATCTGTAGCAAGCAGGTTTGCCACCTGTCCCTTGTAATCCCAGGACGTCTGCGTGTTGAGGTCGTTGCTGCCGTCCACGGAAATCTGCGCGGCTTCCCAGGACATTGAAAGCCCAGCCGCGTAGCAACACACCGCTCAAGACAATGCAGTTCTCTGTAACAAGATACATAAGCATACTAAACACCTCCTGCATATGTCTGCCCCGGCAGATAAAATAATGAAAGTATTAAAAAAAAACTACTTTTTTCCGCATTCCATTCGCAGTTGTCCTTCCTGGTGTGCTTATTCATTTAATAATCGCTATTAGCTCGACACAAGCAAACTCTGGACCGGTTTTCGTATTCATTGTCTCGTCAGCAGTCAGGCTCGCTTGAACCAACGCTGATCTGCCGACTTGAACATGTTTTTTAACAACCCAAAATTACCGTTCATGAGACAACGTTGTTCATGTAATTGCGGCCAGAATGTCAAGAGCCAGAAAGCGACTCGCACTAAATCCTAGGGGTCGGCAAACCAAAAATAACACGAAGAGATGTTTCTTGTTTTTTCGAATTCGGTATATAAAAAAAAACACCCCTCAATATTTCTAGAGACGCACTGCGAAGAACGCCACGAAGCGGCCCTTACGAGAGCCGCGTTGCCTACCGCCGCGCTACATTGAACCATTGGCGGTTGCTTCCTGACATCAACTCTCAGTGCGAACGCGTGGCTCCGTTGCAGGGAATGAGTAAAATAATTACGCCTGGGAATTTTGCATTCGAGACTTAAATCCATCGAGCCAGCCTCCCTCCTCCCTCCCTCCCAGGAGGGACTCGGGTGTGGCAACTGGCCAGCCTCTCATCGGCGCATCGAGCGTAGCCACCTCATTCCGATTTACTGTCATCAATTAGCCACCTGCCCATGTCACTTGCAATTGGAAAACCCAACAACGGAGTTTGCAGCCCCCCGACAAAACTGGAATGACGAGTCTTGATGTTTGTAGTCGCAGTGTTAAGAGTGCAAGTCTTCTTGCATTTTGGAAGCCTGGGAGGGTGGCTGGGTTTAAATGATGTCGCTGTTTAGCCCATGCGAATGTCTTAATGGTTTAAGAATAAAACACATTTTATGGTATTATCCAATAAATGTTTACATTATGTGTCATGAAAATGCATGGATGCAATGTCTGCTTGCAAATAGCTTAGTGTGTATGTGTGTAGTGTAGCGGTTAGCGCGCTATGAATCCGGCGACCCGGGTTCGATTCCTTCCAATTTCTTATTCATGATAACTACATATGCTGATAGTGTACATCAATAATCTGGGTCAGCCCCTAGCTGATTTAAGATAAACTCCATTAGCTAAGCTAATTATTATTTTGCCAGGTAAGGTCCACTGAGCTATACAGCTTTTTTTCAGAAGCTATCACAGATTATAGCTCAACGAAGTGGCTCATCACGTGACAATATTTATAGCAGCCAAATGATCTAAACGTATGTTGGTTCTAAATGTGGAGGAAAAACCCGGAGTACCCGGAGAAAAATCCACACGACCTCGGGGAGAAACAGGATACAGGCATCAGGGTCGGGATCGAACCCACGACCTCCTGTATACCAGGCAAGGTAGTTAACATCTCGCCGCCGTGGCGCCAGTATAAATCAGCAGGTCGTGTGTGGTGGGGTAAAGTGTGGGGACTCCCACCTCTTCCAAAGTGTTTGGCCAGCGTGGAAGAGTAGGCCAACATACTGCTCTTTGGAGCTCCCTATATATCGAAGGCCCTTCCACCAGCAGGGCCGTGAAGAAGAGCTACTCGGTCAACAACAGATGTCCTTTGAAAAAACTGGTCCTCGACACAGGATTGTGGAATCTCCACCAGTGGCTTTGGACCACAAATGGGGCTGAGCATCGTCCAAAGCTAATTTTGAACACGGGAGTGGTTTAACCGTTTACAATTTGACAAATTGTAAATAGCATAATTGAGCTTTGAAATCAATTGCTTCATCATTCCTTTATTGCCTGAATAGAAACAAATGTTATATTCTATATTAAATTAACAGTGATGCTTTTATGGTGCAGTGCACTATGAAAATGTGGCTTTTTTACGTCCTTGAAGTGTACATTTGTCATCATAACAAAGTAAAACATGGAGTGGCTTTTTCACGACATCTTTGAAAAAGCCAATGTTGTTCAATTTCCCTGTGGGAAAAAAAAAACAAGTGTGGATTTTGCCGTTGCTGTAAATGGTTTGGCATTAAATGTTTATAGCCAGGGGCTTAAATTATCATGGAAAATGTTCCAGAGCCCCTCACAAGAAAGCGTGCCCCATCCCAGAGTTCCCAAATCTTTCCTGAGCACAGCACTGGACATCTTCGGCTGAAATTTAAGCCATGGTTATTGCCAATATATTGAATTTGTAAGTTGATTTATTATAGTCATTTATTTGAATAATTGTGCTCTGGGTCATCTCCCAACGGTAATGCAATTTACGGATAATTGCTCTGGGGCCAAATATGACCACGGCACAGTCGTGTGCACGCCGGGTGATGTAGGTGGGCAATAGAGAAGTCGTCTACTGTACCGCTAATAAATGGACGGACATTCCTAGGCACGTTCAGACATGTACCTATATGTTCTCTCCACATACACAAACTCGCAGTGTTGTGTGACCGCGCGTCAGTATTGTGCTTAAGACGTGTTTTGAAAACCTCACGCCGGAGCGTGGAATACTGCAAGGGTGAACCTTTGAAGGTTACATATCAATTGTACAACGGTTAACTTGGGTGTTCCTGTGGTGATCATGATGCATACAGTATTTAAGAGGCCCGGTCAGGTGACACTTATCTTGACTTCCTGGCTTTGATACTGACTTCAACGGAATTTCCTGAAGACGCTGGGTGCAGTTTCAAGTGAAACGTCGTCGTATCAAATTGCTCAATCTGATGATGAAACTTGCCCTTCAACTTATCCGTGAGTGAGCTGAAACATCAATTATCGTCACGTTGTAAAATTCCACGTGACAATTTAATTTGTTTGGGCCATGTCAGGTGGTCGAGGGTCTTTTGACACCCATTTTACCAAATCATATACTACCAGAGCATATTTTTTTTGCATGTTCACCACACGTATATGTGGTTAATACAGACAGGATTCCTTGCAAAAGGTTTCTCTTTGGTGGTTTAACATCTTAACACAACTGTTTTATTGCCAAAAAAGGGTAAAACCTATTATTATATTTACAACCCAAAACTCAATTATGAATATACAGCGGTTGTCGAATTTAGCAGAAGGAAGCGATGGTGAGGTGCGGTAACCTCAGCGGCATTGGCTGCGATGGCACCTTTAGCTTGGGTGTGTTTGTGCACTAACGCCACCACGGTGGCTCCTTCACTGTGTCGGTAGTGCACAGAGCGTAGCAAGTGTAGCCATCGATGTGAATCCCAAAAACTAAGCGATAAACCATTTTTGTTTTACCAAGTAAGGCCCCACTGAGCTATGTCGTGTCGCTCTTTTTCAGAAGCGACCTGGTCATCACAAATGATAGCTCAACGAAGTGGCTTGTCACGTGGAAAGTTACAGCAGCCAGCCAAATAATATGAACGCAAGTTGATTATAAATGTGGAGGGAAGAACCGCAGGACCCGGAGAAAAATGCACGTGACCAGGTCACGTCTGAAAAAGAGCTGTATAACTCAGTGGGCCTTACCTGAAAAACATATAATTAGCTTAGCTTATGGAGGTTATCTGAAATCAGCTATGGGCTGACCCAGATTATTGATGTACACTATCTGCATATGTAGTTATCATGAATAAGAAATTGGTGTCTCTAAGAACCCATATTTTCCCCAGACATACAACTCGACACCCACTCTCTGGCCCGGATGAAGATCTCAAAAATGTTCCCTGTAGCCTGTAAATAGGACGCATCGTCCACGACGTAACCCACAACCGAGCATCCTGTGACCATTGTTCATTACTCGCAGATGTAAATAAATACATGAGGATGTCAGTTTCTCGAGGGATGAGAAGACGAATGGCTGCCATTAAGCATTGGTTTCAGAACCAATGAAGAATCATTCTTTGAAACGGGAGTCGCCTCATTGAACTCGAATTGAGAAGAGGGGGGAGATCACGTCGAGAGGCAGTGGAGAAACAAAAGTTCCGTCTCTCGTGGACCGTGTTCAGGAAAGGTTACGTTTCCAGCGCCCCTTTAAAAAGATAAAGCAATTGCGGCTCTGCCTCATTCATATTTTCACTCATATCTTCCTCGCACGAGCGATATTGCATTCGAAGGCTCCCCACAAGATAAATAAAAAATATGCACACTTTGCATGTACACCAGCACATGAACGATTTCATACAGTCCTGTAATAGGTACAGAGTGAGTCCGCCCTGAATAGAGTGCTCGACTCACACTTAGATGGATGATTGCCGGTTCAGCACTTGGTTTCGGTAGTACGTACAGCTTTTAATGAAGTCCAAAATGGTGTTTACCTTTTTTAGAAATGGGCCCCTGTCATAGGAATGTGGAATTGCTACCACTGGCTCAGAATCACCAGCAAAGACGAATACTGCCCGATGCTCGTCTAAGCAAGAAGACATTGACCACTGACTCGCGACAAATAAACGTGGGTTCACACTATTTTTAAGTAGGCTTTCGTGACCAATATCCATAATAGAGGTTTTTTTGGGTTAGATCGCGTAAATATAATATATACAAATATCATGTGAATATAATTATAAATGTTGTGGGATTACTCTCCAACACACCCGTGTGCTAAACAAGTAACGAATTGGCATGTTTTATTTACATGACAAACCTTACTCATTGGCTGTGTCGGGTGGTGGCAGGTTTAACGGCACATTTATATTTACGCGATTTAACCAAAACAAAACTCTATTAGGGATCACACAATGCTGTTGTTATTTTTGCACCCCTTGTTTTCTATATATTACTCTTACTTTGGCCCAGGGTTCTCTTTCAATCAACACCCATCATTTCGAAGGACCCTTAGCTATCAAAATCAAGAGATTGAATTAATTAAATGTTGTACAATATACATTTGAATATGCTATATATGTGTGTATCGTGTATCCACATCTCTGATTAGCACAGTTGACTACGTAATACAGTTTTTTGGGGTAGATCGCGTAAATATACAATTCCGTGGTAAAACCCGCCACCACCCGACACAGCCAATTAGTAAGGTTTGTCACGTAAACAGAACATCCCGAATCCTTACTAGTGTAGTGACGTTAAGTTGTGTCACTATGGTGTTAGCGCCAGGCACTGTCACAAGAGTGCTACTGTGCGTCTGGAACCTCTCTCTCTCTCTGGGGCCAGAGTGAGTGCGGCATGCGAACGGGCCCTCGGGGGGCATAGTCATGGTGACAGCCTGAGAGAGGGCAAGTCAGGACATGGTAGTCTGGGTGAACCCAGGAGGGCACGTGACCGGGACAGGGTAGGGAGAGGGGCCCGAGGGGGGCTTGAGGGACACGTGATGCTCGGTCGAGATCCTGCGGGAAAGGTCTCGAAGGGGGCGTGGTCGAGGGCGGAACTAGAGGCCACGCCCAGGAGCATAAAGGGGCGGTCCCCAGAGTGTTCTTGGCTGTTCACTGGAATCAACCCTAGGCGGCACGTCTCTCCGATCGTCGGTCTCCGCTCAGCATCGTGGGTCAGTCAGGATGTTACTGACTGACCCGGTTATGTAGTTACTCTGTTAGGGTCTAGATTGTGGACGTTGATGTAGTTAGCCCTGTTGGAGCTGTGTAATAAACGTGTTGCCTCCAAGTCAAGTGTGTGCCTCCGTGTTCAACACTACACTAGTACAGCAACACCGGTGTGTTGGAGAGCCAAGCCACAACATTTAAAATTCGAGTTCACGTTTTGCCAATACTGGTAAGGGAGGTCCCATGATGTAGCTGCTCACCCCAAGCTCTCAATGCCCTGAGAGTGGCATTGTCTTCGTGCTGTTCGCCTTTTTTGAGACGAGGCTCTAAAGAGAGCTGTTTCTGGTGTGGACCAATCAGTTTAAAAGGCAATGCATCATATACTACCAGAGCATGTTTTTGTTTGCATGTTCACCACAAGTATATGTGGTTAATGCAGGCAGGATTCCTTGCAAAAGGTTTCTGTTTGGTGTTTTAACATCTTAACACAACTGTTTTATTGCCAAAAAAGGGCAAACCCTATTCTGATATTTACAATCTGAATATAACGTTTTTCCAGTTAGTTGTAATTACTGGCGAAACGTCGTACTCAGATTGTAAATCTTGTGGCTTTGCTTTTAAACAGTTGTAACGAATTGGCATGCTCTGTTTACATGACAAACCTTACTAATTGGCTATCGGGTGGTGGCGGGTTTAACGACACATCTATATAAATAACCCAAACATCTGTATCAGAGCATGTTTGTTTGCATGTTTTTCCACAAGTACTGCGTGTGATTAATGCAGACGTGATTCCTTGCAAAAGGTATGCATTTTTTTATTCGAACATCTTAACACCTCTTGTTTTATTGTCAGAAAGGGTAAAACCTATTGTTAATTTTCATACTTTGATACTGGCAAAAAGATCCCATAGATATACATACAAAGACAAAGATCCCCCGTATAGCCTTAACAGACTGTAGGGGCAAATGCTGTTAGCAAGCACCTATGAAGACCGGCACGGCACACGAGGGGGTGCGTGGCCAGCACCACGCTCGGTCGCCTTTGTCTCCCAGTGGCGATGTTTACACACTGCACCAGGTACTCAGTTGAGGTTGAGTCGACCTAGGGGAGGCCCAAGACCGGTTCAGATAATCGTTGCTGGTGTTGGCCGTGAGCGGGAATCAAACTCGGCTTCCCAGGTTCATAGCGCAGCGCACTAACCGCTAGACTACCGCTCCCCACATAGATAGATACACACACGCATAGACATTCAAACATACACGCAGCCAATTAAACATAAACATGCATAGACGCATGTGCAATTTGGCCTAACTACCTGGTATGTGATCATTTAATTTGGTATGTATTTATTTTGGAGGGGTACACGTGGCTCAGGAGGACCATTCCCACCCACAGTGCGGTCCCAAAGGTGGCCTAATGTTGCAGGCCATTACGCAAACCCGACAGGCTTAACCGTCTCGCGCCGGCATTGGCACGAGAACACGACGTGATGAACATCTCTCAAAACGGCGCGGCAAATCACTCGCGGGCCAGATGTTACAGTTGTTCGCAAAATATCATGAGATATTATTGGCGCGTGGGTGCAGAGGCTGCTGGTGAAATATTGCTTAATGTCGGGTTTGAACCGATGACAATATACATAGTGTGTTGAACCACCACACCGCAGGGCAAAAACTCTTGTCTTTCTGCCGATTTCCTGATACGTTGACTAGATGTAACGACCTCGCCTGGTATACAGTAGTCGTGGGTTTGATCCCGACCCTGACGCCTGCTGTATATTTGGAGTTTGCGTGTCTCTCCCCGTGGTCGTGTGGATTTTTCTCCGGGTCCTGTGGTTTTCCCCTGCCCATTTAGAATCAACGTCACGCGTTTAGACTGTTTGGCTGCCATCAATTCCCACATTATTGCCACTTCATTGAGCTATAAGTTATGGCCAGATCGCTTCTGAAAAAGAGCTAAGTAGCTCAGTGGGCCTTGCCTGCTAAAATAAAATAATAGTTTAGTTTACTTTTCATACGACTCCACATTTGAATTCCCTCTCGTTAGCCCAAGTTTGAATCACTTTGCTCAATTCAAATTCATATATGAACGCTTCATCAATTACAACTGTATTAGTGCTGTTTGTTACTAGCCACTTGGTGTGTTGAGCCTTTGGGCCTGAGCTCAGCAACCATGATATAAAAAAATTAACAATACAAATTTATAAATGGATCTGTACGGACACATTTCGGACATGCATAGATGGAGCCCCATCTCTGTTGGTAGCTCCGAGCCAGTGGTGAACATTCCACATTTCCATGGCATTAGCACTCTGAAGGCAAAAGTCAAACTATCCATATGACAACCATTGTAGATCTCCCATAGAGGACACTGGAATAATTAAGGGTGGATCAAACCCCATGCAGCGATTCAAACATTTTAAAGGCACAAGGGGTGATAAGAAAATATACTTCATTAACCCCTCTTCGCACCTGATAGGCTCACAGTGACGACATCACATGTATCCCTCTATTTAAGACCCAAACATGAGGAATTCTCCACAATTCTGACTGTCGCCTGATGGGGTTCGTTGCAATTATCAGCAAAACATGAACTCGAATTGTAAATACTCTTTGGTTCTTTCGGTAAAGTCACGTAGAAATAAATTTCATTAAATAATGATTGAATACGACGATGTTTCCTCATTCATTTGTACCTGATGATGGTTGCTTGTGTTGCAATCGAAACGTCGTATTCTATTATTTAATATAATTTATTTATACGTGACTTTACCGAAAGAACCAAAGAGTAATTCCTGCAGTCACGAAAGCTTCGAATCTAGTTCGAATTGTAAATATTGTGGGTTTACTCTCCAACACACCAGTGTGCTGTACTAGATTACAGCCTTGGAACACAGTTTCGTCAAGGTCAGCGAACTTCCATTCAATATCAGGCCAACATCCTTTTCAATCGCCTTTGCATCTGTTATTCATAAACACCTACACAAATCATCATTATAACAATGGCCAGCAGCTGGCTTGCTATCGCCCAGGGGTCGGAAACAAAAATGACAAAAAGAGCATCCCATCAGCACACGGCCGGCTCGGTGCGTTCATTTAGTCATTTAGTCATTTATTTAATTGACCAGCATCGGTTCAACAGCCGCAAACTCCGGACCGGTTTTCACATTCATTGTCTCCTCAGCAGTCAGGCTCACTTGAACCAACGCTGAACTGCCCACTTGAACATGTTTACGACAACTCAAATTTTACGTGAATAATAAGACAACGTTGTCATTGCAGCCAGATTGTAAAGAGCCAGAAACCTACGAGCACTTAACCAGGGGTCGGCAACCACAAGAGGAGACATTTTTTTTCGAATTCGGTAAAGAAAAACAATAAATCAGGCCTCCGCAATGCACTGTGGTGAATACGAGACGGCGGACCTTAAATAAATGACGTCACGAAGCTGCGGTGCTGAAAGAGCAGCACGCGGCTCCAGCGGAGCCGCAGGTTGTGTGCTAGAAGCCCCTTATGACCTCAGTCGTGTCTTTATGTTACATATATATTGGATTGACAAGGTCATGGGATCGGTGTACCAGACTGCTAGGGACAGGGGAATTGGCTGGGCAGCTGAGGGGGCTCGTGCCCCTTGTAAGGCTATTAAACCAGCAACCCAGGGCCTCTGGGTTCAAGACCCACGTTAGCACAGAGGGCAAATACGCAGTAAGTCATCGTGACATCGCGTAAGGTTAGAGCCACAACCCAGAGACGGGCGATCGCCAGAAATAATCATCTATCCAAGGAGAAAAAAAAGGAAGGAAAATTACGAGTTGCAAATTCGTCGGCTTTATCAAATCTGATATTCGTGCCGTATCGCGAGATGAATAGACTTGTATCTGCAAGTAATTAGTGATGATGACAACAATAAATTACATTTTTAATGCGTCGCGCAGTGTTCGCTCGCTCGCGAAGAGAGAGAACGACTCGGAGGCGGCGCAAGGAACCACAACGCGGAACGGGCAGCGGTCATTTGGAGAGTCGCGGCGCCAAGTCCCCCACCAAGCTCTGCTGTCATCGACATATGAAGGTGTTGTCGGCCAATTGGGGAGTGTTTACGTGGGAGGAAACCAGAGCAGCTGGAGAGAACTCACGCATGAGAGGGGGTAACACTCTCTCCCATACAGATGGAACAGGTGGAGTCCACATTTGCTGAACTGCCTTCTCGCTCGCAAGCCAGGGCATGGCTCCTGGACGCCCATGGGGATGGAGTTTCGCAGCATCTGTGCGATCCACCAACCCTCGCCTCCACGGTGCTTAATTACAGGCATATGTAGCCACCACCGCCCCGGTGTGTATCACTTCACGTCATGGGATGGCCATCGGAATATGATGTCACATAACTGGTTGTGGATTCATATTCTTGGTTCTTTCGGTAAAGTCACGTAGAAGGGAAATAATAAAATAATAAAAATAAAACATAATAAAATACAATTCTCACGAGGTTTCGGCCACAACGCAAGAAACAGAGCTGTCGGAAAGACACTGTCCTAAAAGACAGCTGTCTTTCCAACAGCTCTGTTTCTTCACCTGAGGACGGCTGCTTGCGTTGTGGCCGAAACGTCGTGATAATTTTATTTTATTATGTTTTTATTTTTTATTTTATTATTTCTCTTCTACGTGACTTTACCGAAATAACCAAGAATATGAATCCCTGCAGTCACGAAAGCTTTAAATCGATATTTGGTTGTGGATTCCCTATCGCCAACTCCCCATGGTCACCCATCATCAATCCACTCATCTCATTTCCATCTTCGTTCATTCCACGCATCGTCACCACCACCTCATTTTACATATATCCCATCCACTCATCTCGTTTCACCTCGCCAACCATCTTGCACCATAGTCCACTGTACAGCGCCTTGGTTAAGGTGCTATATAAATGTATGATAAGAAAAGATTTGCAGGCGCCTTATTCAGCTATATGTGGCCGACTTCATCGCCTGCATAGAGTGTTGACCGCATGGAAACCAAATAAAACATTTGAGACCTCGTAGATCGAACATGATGTCCTCAAGCAACAAACCAAGTGTTTTTTTTTATTTTGTGACCAGGCTTAGATATTCAACTCACTAAGGTTAAAAAAAATAGTTTCACCTTAGTTGGCAGAGACCCAGATTAGAACCAAGTTTGCAAAACCCAACTGGCCCCTTAAAATGTGGGCCCGTTCCAGGTGAACGGCTGAAAAAATAACCCTGCCCCCAGCACACCACATCTAGTATACATCTTGCTATAGCTTTGGATGCTACGAGTCGCTTGCCTAGCCCAGTCTACCAGCAGGCCCAAACTAAATTAAGCCCTGGGTAATGGTAATTTGTACGCTAATACCCCGATGTACGTCTCCCCCTTTTACGTCGTTTCGCAAATACGTCGTCACTCTAATGAACACCGCTACCAGCTGATCAGCGTCGTCTCAACCCCACACTCACGTCGCTGACATCATCGTCCGTCCTGTCTCATTATCCGTCGTCTCTCAGCCTTTGCCTCCACCTACAACTACCCTGTACACGAACCACTTTGCGTCGTGCATCATGAAATATAATGTTCTGTAGTTAACAGTATATTTATGTACGGTTTGGTGATTTTTGCAGTGTATTGTATCTCATTGTACTCCGTATAATTCGTTTTAAAGTTTACCGCTGTATACTAGTGTTGAGCATGTTTATTCACTTAATATAACGTTGTGGGTACGTCTAAGATGAAGATGCGCGCGTTAACACAGCGTCACCGTACCCTCCGTTGTCTTCGTTTAGCTCTCGTGGGTAAAAAAAAAAACATCGACGTCATTTCGATATTCGTCGTCGCACATGTCAGGAACGCATCCCCGACGTAAACCGGGGTATTGCCGTACTCATCCTTTGTGGGTGCACGTGTAGCACGGTTGGCTACGTACGGTGCGAAAGAAGTTCAGCATACTGTACATACATATATATAGATGAAAATGTCTATGATAAAAAAGCAAGGCACCTCCCATGGCCGTACGACAAAGGGTTAGGATGTGCCTCCACGTCAGCCTCTTTTGAATGATAAAATGCAAAGGTGCAGACCTACAACTGCTTACTCCCGGACACTGCTGGCGTAACGGCTTCCCCTGAGAGCAGTGGCGGCCAACTGGCGTTTGCTGAGCCACATTATGGCTCTTTAATATAACACATGAGGCTCTATCGAATGGGCACAGCGGAGAACATACTACTATCACAGTAGCATAGAATAGCTGTGCCGAGAACTGTCAATATATGTGAAGTATTGGAAAATGACGGCAGGAAACTCCTTGACGGGAACACACTTCTTTTATTAAATCTTGACTTGTAACGATACAACGCGTGGCCTCTCTTCTTCACAATGGGGTCACCATACAACGGTACAACTCGTGACCTCTTCTCTCCGCCCTACGCTTCTCTTGACTCTCTTAGATTCTGTGCTGCTGGCTCTCTGTGCCTCGTGTAGACTCCGCGCCTCGGCTACACTCTTCTCTCGTCTCGTGTAGACTCTGCGCCTCTGCTACACTCTCCACTCGCCTCGTGTAGACTTTGCATCTCTCTCTGGCTACACCGTATGCATACTCGGCTCGTTTAGACCTTCCTCTCTCTCTGGCTACACCGTATGCATACTCGGCTCGTGTAGACCTTTCTCTCTCTCTGGCTACACACTATACATTACTCAGCTCGTGTAGACCGTTCTCTCTCTCTGGCTACACACTATACATTACTCAGCTCGTGTAGACCGTTCTCTCTCTCTGGCTACACACTATACATTACTCAGCTCGTGTAGACCGTTCTCTCTCTCTGGCTACACACTTATACCTTACTCTCCTCTACTCTCCATTACTCTCCTCTCCTCTCCATTACTCTCCTCTCCGGGCTCTATCTCTGCACCTTCGTCTTCATTCTTAGATGGTTCCACTTCTGCCCCCCTACTCCTCTGTGCATCACCTTATATATCTCTTCTTCCCGGGAGACGGAGCGGATGCGGACCTCAACGTCGGCACCGCTCCTCAGTTACCCAATCACCACGCGCTATCTCTACGATCCGTTTCCGCCCAGCGCGTGTTTCCACTCCCCGACCAATCACACCGCGCTGCCACCCGATCACTCCCTCTCAGCGCGTCACCGGCACACAGCCAATCAGCAGCACTACCCCCACCCGCGCACTGACGCCTGCTCCTCCCCGTCAGCGCGCGTCACCACACACACACCCGTACATACGCGCTGGCACACGACGTATACACCCAGCGCGTATCACCACTACATCACCCCCTCCCACATAGCTCGCAGCCGGCCCGGCTGCTAACAACAACCAACCGCAACGATAAGACGACAACCAACAAAAAAAAACCCGTAACCCCCCCAGTGTGCCCCGTAACATAACAACAACAACAACAACAAGAATAACTATGTACAGATTGACAATGAACACGAAAAGTCAACAATAACACGATACAAGCAAATTCCAAAAAACGAACGCGCCCCACGTCCCTGCGACTACACGCAGTGACGAGGCGCTCCAACTGCCCCGACTCCTCACGAGGCAGGTCATGCAAAGTAGCACGACCTGGCGCGAGTCCGTCTGGCTGGTCCGTCGTATGGGGCGGGACACTGACGACCGTCCGGCGGTTCCGGCTGCTCCAGACGGCGCGGAACGGGCCTGAAAGGGCCGGCCCCGCCGCGGAGATCCGGCCGCCGGTGATCGGCAGCTGTCAGTTCCGAGACACCGGGGATTGTAGAGATGACTTGGGCTCTCGGTCGTCGTCCAGCCGAGCCCCCATGGCGCGCTGCCGCGGAGCGCGGCACCCGGACGCCACGTGGCCCCGGAGGCCGCAGTTATAGCACGTGACGAGGGTCGGAGTAGATCTTGGTTGCTCCGACTTTCGGCCCGATCGCAGAGGCGACCGGGCCCCCGGCCTCCAGTCCCCTGGTCGTCCCGTGGCGAACGTCTCCTCTCGTGGGCTGACGACTTGGGGTTCGGCGACCACCAAACCCGGGGCTGCGACGACAGCAGCGTTGCAACCAACGCCTTGTTTCCGTTGTAGGGCCTCGTGCGCTTGAATACTCGTGGCGACTCTCAAAGAAGAAATATCAATCTCGTCAGCTGTGTTGATAGGGACCCCCAGGTCCTGCGCCAACTTAAGCAGCTGCTCCAAAACCATCGCGTCTTGGCCCTCCTCGTCCATCCGAGGGAACGCAGCATCAGCAAGAGCCAGCAACGCCGTGCGATAGGCCAGCGCGGTCTCCGTGGCCGCTTTCCGTCTTGCGTAGAAATGATGGCGGCACGCCGAGGGAGGTCCGTAGACCCTGGCCAACAAACCCAGCGCATCCTTCAGCGTGGAGCGGTCCGACTTCCGTGCAGCCCTGAAGGCCGCGAGCGCATCGTCGTCCAGCATGGCGGGCAACGCCCGCAGCGCCGTAGCATCGGACCACGCTGACATCTCTTGATGCGCCAAAAACCTTCGCTGAAATTGGCCCCAGTCTCCGCCTTCCGCCTTGAAGGCTGACAACGTGGGCAGGCGCTGCTGAAAAATGAAGTCATCCGCCTCGTGGTTCCTCTCCGCCTCTCCGTCGGTGTGTAAGATGGCGGCTCCAGCAGCAGACGTAAAATGGCGGACCCCCTCGCGCGCTGATGACGTCGATGCGCGCGCTTGGGAACCCACCACCACGTGGCGCTCGCCGTTCCCGCCAAAAGTAGGCCCAGGCGCAATGGCGGGAATCCCCCATTCGTTTTGGCGGGAATCTGCGGGGCGACCTTGTAAAATGTCCCCCACCGTCCCCGCTCCTCCCGACGAGCTGATCTCCGCCAAGATGGACGCGGCGGCGAGCAGCAGCTCCGCCAGTCGGGAGTGCGCCTCACGAAGCCCGGCGTCGGTCCCCGGTCGCTCGGCCGGCGCCGTCGACGGATCCTGTAGCGTGGGCAAGTCCTCCTCCTCACCCCCCGCCACCAGCGGCCCCGAGTCGTCCAGGTTTTCCTCGCGGTCAATCCCGTGGGTCCTACGGGTCTTCCTTGTCTCCATGCTTGGAAGCCCGTTTCACTTCTGACGCCAGATGAAGTATTGGAAAATGACGGCAGGAAACTCCTTGACGGGAACACACTTCTTTTATTAAATCTTGACTTGTAACGATACAACGCGTGGCCTCTCTTCTTCACAATGGGGTCACCATACAACGGTACAACTCGTGACCTCTTCTCTCCGCCCTACGCTTCTCTTGACTCTCTTAGATTCTGTGCTGCTGGCTCTCTGTGCCTCGTGTAGACTCCGCGCCTCGGCTACACTCTTCTCTCGTCTCGTGTAGACTCTGCGCCTCTGCTACACTCTCCACTCGCCTCGTGTAGACTTTGCATCTCTCTCTGGCTACACCGTATGCATACTCGGCTCGTGTAGACCTTCCTCTCTCTCTGGCTACACCGTATGCATACTCGGCTCGTGTAGACCTTTCTCTCTCTCTGGCTACACACTATACATTACTCAGCTCGTGTAGACCGTTCTCTCTCTCTGGCTACACACTATACATTACTCAGCTCGTGTAGACCGTTCTCTCTCTCTGGCTACACACTATACATTACTCAGCTCGTGTAGACCGTTCTCTCTCTCTGGCTACACACTTATACCTTACTCTCCTCTACTCTCCATTACTCTCCTCTCCTCTCCATTACTCTCCTCTCCGGGCTCTATCTCTGCACCTTCGTCTTCATTCTTAGATGGTTCCACTTCTGCCCCCCTACTCCTCTGTGCATCACCTTATATATCTCTTCTTCCCGGGAGACGGAGCGGATGCGGACCTCAACGTCGGCACCGCTCCTCAGTTACCCAATCACCACGCGCTATCTCTACGATCCGTTTCCGCCCAGCGCGTGTTTCCACTCCCCGACCAATCACACCGCGCTGCCACCCGATCACTCCCTCTCAGCGCGTCACCGGCACACAGCCAATCAGCAGCACTACCCCCACCCGCGCACTGACGCCTGCTCCTCCCCGTCAGCGCGCGTCACCACACACACACCCGTACATACGCGCTGGCACACGACGTATACACCCAGCGCGTATCACCACTACATATGTATAAGACAAAGAACCCCTGGGGTAGCCTTAACAGACTGGTGTGGCAAGTGGTCTTAGCGAGCACCTATGAAGGCCGGCACACGAAGAGGTTGGTGGCCAGAACCACGCCTAATTTGAGGTTGAGTCGACCTATGGGAGGCCCCAAGACCGGTTCAGATAATCGTCACTGGTGTTGGCCTTGAGCGGGAATCGAACTCGGGTCGTCGGGTTCGTAGCGCAACGTGCTAACTACTCCACTACGGTTCCCCACTATATATATACACTTATACTGGTATGAACCTCCTGGTTACATCAGCCCACAGTGTGTCCGTCCGTCGTGCAGGGAGGGGCTGGGTGGGGAGGGTGGGGCTGGGTGGGGGGTGGGAGGGTGGGGATGGGTGGGGAGGGGCTGTTCACACCGTGGTTCTCTTATAAAACTCAACGTTTAACCTACTCACACCGGCTTGTGCCCGCCCTCACAGTCGGGCATATTTGCGGAATACACCACGCCGCCGTTGACCCTGGCCATTGACAAAGCAACCCAACGTTCCTACCAGCTCCCTCCGCAGGAATGTGGTCTAGATGTCGTGACATACGACGTCACTACTGTGTCGGGACTGTACGAGCGTAGGGACATATGACGTCACTACTCTGTTGGCTCGGTATGGGGGCTGTAGGCGGGTGTCACGGGGGTCGTGTCAGGCCGTGACACTCTGCCTGAACCCAACAGGACACGTGACCAAACAAAGGGGGGGGGGGGCTAGGGGCCCCAGGGGGGAGCTTGGGGGTCACGTGGTTGGGGGCCCGGACCTTCTCGAAGGATCGAGAAGGGGGGCGTGGCCTGGGGCGGAGCCGGCCACGCCACGGGAGTTATAAGCGGGGCGTGAACAGGTTGTTCATCCTCGGGATGAAGACGCCATCAACGGTCTTGGGAGTCTCCAACCTTCGTCCGTGACCAGGCAGCCCGTCACCTCCCCGAGTGTTTGTGAGATTAGGAACGGTGGTCACCACCCTGTGTATAATGTTCCAGTTGGTTGTTATGCGTTAATAAAGAGTGTTGCCTCCAAGTTGAGTGTGCGCCTCAATCGAACCCATTACATATACATACTTGGCTCTTTGCGGAACTCACGGGTACATTATGGCTCTTGGTCTGTTACAGGTTGGCCACCCCTGCCCTAGTGGGAGTTTGAGAGAGCCCCCTATAAAGCTCGCCAGACATCTTGGATGACGTTGGGAGTACCTTCACTTTACCCCACCACACTCCATTTGCACTGCTGCTCTGCGGACAGAGGCGACAGTGGATAAGAAAGTTGCTCCATTGTTTCAACCGCCGCACTTGGAGATTGAATCGAACCTCTGACCTCTAGATTGCAAGTCCAGTGTGCTGACCATTACACCACTGTGGTAGCATTCCAATTTGTGTGCGTTGTATTTGGTAGAATATATTTTTCCCCTCCAAACACGCAGGCACCATGCCTCTAAAGTATCTGCACGGCATAACTAATGCTCGATGTGTCACCCTGATACATTACAATGAAATCCATTTCACAGAAATTCATTATGGGGCAGCGACTGCCTGAAGCAAACATGAGGGCTTTTAAAATATATATATAAGGCCCTGTAAATAGGAAAGCTTCAACATAATATTGCCTCGAACATTTTGTTCGTCACAACAAAAAACCTTGAGCTGTATGTAAGCGCATTTATTTGAGTAAATCTGCACTGTTGGAGGGCGACTTCTGTTGGCGGGTGTCGATTCTATGTCGATTCTATGTCTATTTGTCTATTTAAAGCTGCACGATCGTGGTGGGTTTGCGAATTGCTACCCCCCCCCGTGCGCTCATGCCAGCTCGTGTTTGTGTCCCAAATACGAGTGTTGCCACGCTGCGCAAAGTCACTCAGCTCGCCAGTCAGCGTGTGGGGTGGTCCAGGCTCTGGCTTAGTGTTCTATACTCATGTTCAGAATGGGGGGGCGGTCACTTTCACCGATAAGATATCAATGTGTGGACCGCCACACCATTTGAAACCATTGTTGGGTTTGTAACAGCAGCAGCAGCACGACGACGACGACGATGATGATGGGGTGGTGTTTTCACATTTGTGTATTTTTTTTGTCGGGGGGCCGCGCGTCAGGGGTCGCACTAAAGGCCACCAGGAGCCACCAGTGGCAATGAAGGCCGCTGCTCTACAGCCACCCAATGTCATTCTCTCACCACACGGCAGTCCTGGCGGTTTCAATGAGGCCTACCCACATTGGCCAATATACCCATCATGTTAGTATTAGCTTGGACACGGATACAGGCACAGCACATATTTTACGAACTCAATACTTACGTTATTCAAAGACAAGACCAGTGGGGGCATCCGAAAAGTGCAGCAGGGATCACGGTGGCACAACCATGCGAGTCCGTGATCCCCTGCGTCGCTGGTTATATTGAACGCACGCAATCCCACTCGTGGCGAGTCAACAACACGAATGCGTATTCATGCTGCGCGGCAGAATGAGTGGCCTCTGCCAGTGGGAACGAGGAATTTCCACCACCACTGGCTCAGAGGTCCACCGGTAGAGATGAGCGCAGCGACCCGCGGCGTGACGAGCGTGCTGTGTTTCCGTGGCAACGTCCGCTGGACGTGCCTGCAATGTGTGCAACGCTGAAGGAGTTCTGATTAATGATTGCTCCACAAGTGCTGCAAATTAGCATCGTCGCGTATTTGGTATACTCAAAGTAATGCAATTAAATTATTTGATATTAAGATTCACTTTTCCCGGTGTATGTACTGTACTGCAGATACAGTTACCTCCTGCCAAGCCACCTGTGATTCGCCTGATCTCGTCAATTATTTTACCGGCCAATATCGCCCTCAACAAAGTAGGCATAGAAAATCAACTTAGTTTTATTTTACCAGGTGAGGCCCACTGCGCTCTATGGCTCTTTTTTCAGAAGCTTCCTGGCCATGCCTGATAGCTCAAGGAAGTGGCTAATCACGTGGGAATTGATGGCAGCCAAACACTGTGAACGCACTTTGATTACACTATGTAACACGATTTTTGTTCCTGGGTAGTAAGTGTTATATTCTCATTGCTTATGCCTCAAAAGTATAGAAAATTACTATTATTCCCCACAAACGTTGCACTCATCCAGCAGTGGATGGACACTAGGGCTGTACGAGGGGTGTATAGGGTTGATCTAACTTCACAAGCGCCGTGAGGTGTAGGCGCTCTAGCACGTCATCTACCATCGTTACTGTCCCCACGTAATCCCATGTTGCCAACTCAACGACTTCCCATCTCCAGTACCGGAATATTAATTTATTTAGGATTTTTAAAAAATGTTTAATAAACACAAATATTCAACTTGTCCTCACCAAGTAACAGGACATTGATTGCATACTGAAAGTTTAGGAATGAAACAGGATTACATGTACGGTACTTGGCTTCAATCATCGAATTGCAGCAGCAATGTTACTTATAATGCCGACTCCCCAACAGTGGACACGTGTGCATCACTAGATGTATCAAAATAATGCTGAATGAACATACACTTCCAAAGGTTATTGGACAGCAATAATGCTTCCGATTAGCAGGCAGGGTAGTTGCCAACCCAACTGGTGAAGAGGGAGGCTGTGGATATTGAAACGCTCTTGGATGCATAATGATAAAGGTTTTTGGGGTATATCGCGGACGATTCTGGCATATCGCCTGATGAGGCTGGTTGTAATCACCAGCGAAACGTCACAGTACTCAAATTGTAAACGTTGTTGGGTTTGCTCGCCATCACATGTGCTGAAGTAGTAACTATATTGGAGCGTTTTGTTCACGTGAAAAAAGCCTTACTGATTGGCTGTGTCGGGTTGTGGTGGGTTATCGACTTGTTTATATTTACGCGTTTTGACCCAAAAACGTGTTAAATTGTTCTTTCTGCATACCCATTCTCAAAGATAATCATGCCCCTTTATAGATTCATAACAAAGTTATATTTTTAAATCGGTCTGTGGTAAAACTGTTTCAAAATTGATAGCCTTACCGCTTAATGTAGTATGGTTGGCAAATATTATTCTGGTATACCTTATTGCATTGCAGTGTAAAAGGTAATATAAAAAAAGGTATAGCAGTCGGTATTTTCTAAAAATTGCTACAAATGAGCAATCGTGTTATGTGTTAAATACCCAGAGACGCAGCTATTAACGTTGACACTCAAAGGCAATTTCAAATCCATTACACAGTATCGCCAAAATGATAACACTGCTTTGAAATGTTGAGCTAAACAAGGTCTTTTAAAATAATATGGGTTCCACTAAATTGAGCATTAATGGAATGGGTAGGAGTCAGTGTTTGAGCATAACATCAATCGTTAGATATTCAGCGATTTGTTCCTAATGCAAGAGCTCGTACCACAACTCCGTCACACGCACCACGCGGGGAACGCACGGCCACGCAATGTGAAATTAATTATATTTCGGCAACCGCGTATGGGGGAGGGAAATTAATATTTCAATTACCACCTTGATTCTCACAATTTCAAGCGAAGGCATCTCCCTGCACAAAATGAGCCCCGCCATAGGAACGTGGAATTGTCGCCACTGCATCGAATGGACCACTGTTATCATCATGAACCGGCCAAGGAGTGTTGGCGACGTCGTGGGGTGTATTGGAACACGTGGATATGCTGCTACGGACCAAATGGTTATCTGCACACTGAACTTGAGATCCGGTTCGGTTTCCTTGCCCCAGCCAGCAGTACCAATAGGTATGACCACAGGCGATCGGCGTGGTCGCAAGCGGTGGGGTAAAACGTGGCTACTCCCACCTCTTCCAAAACTCCTGGTCAGCGTGGGTGGGTAGGCCCCTTGCCCTCGAGAGGGGCTCTCCAGAGCTCCCTCTCGTGGAGACTCTTCGGCCAGCAGTGGGGTGAGCGAGCAATTGCAGGGCTGTGCATTTACCACCTTTAACGACCTTACTTTGAATACAGCGGCAGAGCCACTATCCTATTCCTTTCTGGGGAGACAAAGGCGGCCCGGCGTAGTGCTGGCCACCCACTCCCTCTTGTGCCGTGCCGGCCTTCATAGGTGCTACTCACTCACATCACTTGCCCCCATCATTCTGTTCAGGCTCCACAGGGGATCGTTGTCTTTGTGCTCCCACCGTGCAAGACGTCTGGCCAGCATGGAAGTCGGCCAATATCCTCCTCTAGAGGGCCTCACTGGAGCTGCTTGTAGTGGAGGCCGTTTCGCCAGCTGTGGCACGAGCGATACATAAATGTGAAAGCTGCTCTGTCTTTACTTTTTGTACAATGGGGCCGTCCATAAATGGCGTCACGCACCTGGGGAAGGGGGGGGGGTCCGACATTTGTGGCGATGTGTGACGAGGGGGGGGGGGGGGGTTTGAGAAATGTGACGTCACATCAAAATGCGAAACTTTAAATCTTTAAATAAATATAGACAACACGTTCTACTTAATAAATAGATTTTTTAATAAATGTTTTCTCCTACAACATCAGAATGCAACACCACATTAAATGCACACTACAATGACAATAGTTTAAAGCGATTTGAAGCATGTTTAAAAAAAAATTGGAGGGGGGGGCAGAGCTTTGTGACGTCATATTTGAGGGGGAAGGGTCTGATTGTACAAAATCGCGTGACGTCATTTATGGACGGCCCCAAAGACATGAATCAGTGCAGCACATGCATAACACCATCCCAGATGCATCGTCCTGACATCTGTAGGTCGAATATCTTAGCGGAGAACCCGACCTCTCCTGGCCCACTGCCTGCGGTGGCCGCCTGTCTCTTCCGCCCCAGGGTAACCGATACTCGGGCAAGTGCCCTCACCGCAACTGGCACAGGCTCGAAGCCGCCGGGGGTGGCTCAGAGGCAGAGTGAGCGGTTGGCTATCTTCTTCAACAACTTCACTGGCTTCCTATCTATCACAGCTGCCTCTTTCAATTGCTCACCTGAGTTGTCAAAGCTTTGCATGGACTGTCCCCCCCCCCTTACCTCTCTTCTCTCATTTCCTAGAATGTCCCATCACGCCTGCTCCGGTCTCAAGCTGCCCATCGTCTTGCTGCCCCTCCTGCACCCTGCGCCCGATCTCGATTTCGCTCCTTCTCGCTGCTTTCCCCCTTACACCTGAACAAACTCCCTCTCCGCTTCCGACTCTGCCCCTCGAATTCCTCTTTTCGCACTGCCATCAGGTCGTCCTATCCCTCTTCTCGGCTCGCCTTTCCTCCTCTTCTGCCACCCCCACCAGCACCACCTAACGCCCCTAACGCCTCCACCTCGCTGCCTCCACCCCTGGTCACGACCCGATCCCCATCCCTTGTCTTGCCATTTTGTGCCGCAGTCGTTAAGCATTGTCAAGCGCCTTGGTGAAATACGCTTTATACATCCAACATGGAATAGAATAGAGGTCATATCCGGGTTGGGGGCTGCAGTCAGCCCATCTTCCCTCCGTGGGTTTATAAATGAGTTTCATTGCGTGGGGAAGTCAACAGTTGGTTGTTCTGTGGATATTCACCTCCAATCGTAGGGATTTGGAATTTCCACCCCTAGCTGAGCGCTGTAAACAGGAGATGAGCACCAATGTCTCAACGTTCATCTGAGCAGGACATCACTTCGACGTTTTACCACGTTTGAGGTACCTGAATTACTTAACGGGGGGCGGGGGGGGCTACATTACAACACCGAAGAGGCAATCTTGATTTGAAGCTTTTGTGACTGCAGGAATCCATACTCTTTGACGGACGCTTGTGTTGCGCCCGAAACGTCGTGATATATTTTATTTTATACCTACGTGACTTTACCGAAAGAACCAAAGACTACTGAAGAGGCAGTGTTGTAATGGAATGGAACGCAGGGTAGGTAAGTCTCATTCGCTTCGCCTGACCTTCACATTCTCGAGAGCTTAACGTGTGGGTTGCATCTCTAACAGTCATCGTGGAATGAAGCTTCTATGCAAGATGCCGATGTCACAGTCTGCGCGTGGATGTGAACTCACGCCGTTCATTGCTTCTTCCCTCGCCGCTGCTCGCCTTTGGAATCCCCTTCTTTCTTTTCCCAACCTCAGGCTCCGACTGAGACTCAGCTGGTAAGACCCCTTCCATGAAGCCACGCAGCTCTGGTACAAGGACAGCCACAGGCCAAGGCCGTCGGCACCGGTGGCAGTCATAGAACATTGCAAATACACAGAGATCCATAGAGTTACATACAGATGTATAGAGTTACATGGAGATCCATAGAGTTATATAGAGACGCATAGAGTTACATGGAGATCCACAGAGTTACGTAGACATCTTCAGGGTTAAATATAGATGCATAGCTACATAGATATCCAGAGTTACAAAGAGACGTATAGAGTTACATAGAGATCCATTGAGTTATATAGAGACGCATAGAGTTACATGGAGATCCACAGAGTTACGTAGACATCTTCAGGGTTAAATATAGATGCATAGCTACATAGATATCCATAGAGTTACATAGAGATCCATAAACCACAGCCCAAGACCGTCGGCAGTCGCGGCAGTGACAGGACGTCGCAGGGTGCAGAGAGAATGAGCAAACTAACGAGCAGAAACAACCAATTATTCACGTGTAATAAAGGTCGTTGAGGCGACTTCTGGAATCCGTCTTTTATTCAACTTGCATTACAGCTTTCCTTCACACTGCGAGCAGGCAGCGTGAGAGGGATAGATAGAGAGAGACGCACCGCCACGTGGCAACCCAGAGCCCCGCTCCCGCGTGGCCCCCTTCCTCTGTTCGTTCCCGTTCTGACCCCGTGTCGTTCGTCTCCACCCCTATTTAATACCCGGGTCACGTGGTACGTTTCCACCACTCCTGGTTAGCTTCCATGGAATATTCCAGGCCCCCTCGTAAGCTGCCGGGACCACGCCCCTGACTCATCTCCCCATTGGCTGTGGCCAAAGCCAGCAGAACCAATCCCCTACTTACAGCTGTCACCTTTCCATTACGTCAGGGCCACGCCCCTAGGCTTCCCCCCATTGGCTGTAAACCAGGACCGGCAGAGCCAATCATCATGACGAGTTGTGATACGTCATTGAGCCGGATATATCCTCACATTACACACGTAAAACTCACGTCAGAACCGCAAACAGGGTAAACAATAAAATAGTGCTTAAAAGCACATCAAAAACAGTGTCACGGATCCTGTCACAGATGTGTGTAGATAAACCGCGGACACAGCCTCTGACACAATGAAGCTTGACATCAAGGCAGTAGCATTGGAGTCAACATTGGGGGGGACCAAATATTCTAGGGGGTCTGGGGGTCCCCCCCCCCCCAGAAAATAAAATCTAAATTTGAAAACTAATTTCATTCCATTTCCTGCTTAAAATTTAAGAAAATTCACTAACACATGGGATGGACTTTTGATTTATTTTTATGATAATGTCTAATAATGTATCGTATTACATTGCTCTGTTTTTTTCTTTTTTATCTTTTCTTGTTTCATTGTATGTAATGGCAGACAGGGATTAATAAAGTGCAACCATAGCCACAATCATATGAACAGAAATCTATGCATTGTTATATGAAGACAAGTCCAGATATTGTGGCCAAGGTTTAGCAAATTGTTGTTTTTATTTACATATTTACAAGTAAACTTGGGTGGGCAGCAGGGGCGTTTGCTCTACTCTGCTCTCCTCTCCTATCTTCTTCTCTCCAGCTCTCTCTCCTCCTCTCCTCTCTTCTCCAGTCATCTATTTTTCTCTCCCCTGCTCTGCAGCCATTTCTGCTTTTATCCTCTCCTCTCCAGGCAATGACAAGTGTTTTGACTTGCCATTCTTCAAGCAAAGGATCCAAAGGCCTTTTTGCGCTTATCATTGACATCGATTAAAGACTGGTATATTCCTTCAAGATCCAATCTGTTCAGTTTCTCCTGGTGAACGTGACACATGGCCACATTATTCAGCCTTGTTTGACTCATCGAAGATCTAAGCCATGTCTTAAGCCTCCGCAGGGCACTAAAACTCATCTCAGCCTCTACAGAGGAGGCAGGGACGACCAGCAGAAGCCATACTAAAGCTTCCACATGACTGAAGAGACCTCACCTCTGGCACCATTTCCTTAATAATACTAGCATCTGAGCTCGTTTGATGTGTAATTAGCCCCAAACATGGCCAGCGGCACCAGCAGTAGTCTTTAATTCAATTCAGGAGACTCGTCTACTACCTTGTCCATGTCTCCGCGTAGCAGCACATTTTCAAGCTGCTACAGCTTGTGGAATCCAGCTTGATCAAACCTCTCTATGAATTGAGTATTTACTGTGTCCAAGGCGTTGCAGAATTGGGCTCTGTACAAAGACAGGGCATCTGGATGGATATGGACTGCAGCCGGACCGGTGTAACGCTTTGTAGGTTTGCAGATACGAGGCATCTGAATAGGTTGTAGGTCCAACTTTGTTGCCACAGCAGTTGCTTTTGCGAACATGACATCAAAGTGCTCCTCCGTTTGCTTGTCCTGCATGCTTGTTTTGACATGATCCACAGCCTCCAACATGCCTTAACCAGTCTGTTTCCTAAGCTGCAGGGAAGTGTTCAGGCACTCCAAATCCCCCAGCAGGTCTTCAGCCATGACAAGGCCGAGCACAGTGTTCCCTTTTAGAAGTGTTCTATGAAGACCATTGGCCTTAGTTGAAATGTCAAATGAGCTGCATGATGCCATTTATTCAAGGGCTGTCAGCACTGACTCATACTGGCTGAGAACTGAGCGGATGGCAGGGGTGCGAACAGTCCACCTGGTGGGACAGAGGTTTCAACGAGGTGAAACCATGCTCTGATTTTGCGATTTCCTAGAAAATCACCTTGAATTTGCCAGATTGATTAAAGAAGCCCCCCAATTCATGCACCAGACCCATTGATTATCTTACTAGTGGAGAGGCTACACAGGCAGCCTGTGTAACTAAGTTCATGCAGTGTGGACCACAGTGACAATACATAGCCAGCGGTTGTTCTTTCCTTAAAATAGCTTGCACCCCCTGCAATCGTCCAGCCATATTTGCGGCACCGTCATAGGTTTGTCCTCGAAGTTGGGACAGAGGAAGGCATCATCACATCACATGCCATCTTGGCTATATTTTGCCCTGTCGTTGATGACAATTCGTAGATTTCCAGAAATTATTCCTTTGGTTGTAGATCTGCATCTACAAACCGCAAACATATTGACTCCTCAGTTTAACACGTAGGCTTTCGCGACCAATATTATTCATAATCAACGTTTTTGGGTTTAGATCGCGTTATTTACAAATGTGTCGTAACCCTCCACCACCCGACACGGCCAATCAGTAAAAAAGTGTCACGTTGACAAAAGACAAATTAGTTCACTGCTTTAGCCCACCGGTGTGTTGAAGCGCAAATGTTGTGGTTTCGCGCTTCAACACACCGGTGGGCTAAAGCAGTGAACTAATTTGTCTTTTGTCAACGTGACACTTTTTTACTGATTGGCCGTGTCGGGTGGTGGAGGGTTACGACACGTTTATAAATAACGCGATCTAAACCCAAAAACGTTGATTATGAATATTGACTCCTGCTCAACTCCTGGTATATCCTGGGTGCCATCAATGACAAGTGCGAACTGGACCACTGGCATTGATGTTATTTCCGACAATTTATTTGACGATTGTATTGCCCACCAGCTTCAAAATTTAGTTTTGCATTTGGGGACTGGTGAAATCAAAATGACCTTGGAGCCAGGTGGTCAGCTCTGCATCGCCCTGTGCCTTGTACTTTAGAAGCTGGCTGAAATTCCCACTTTCCTTATCAACGCCTTGAAAAGCCAGACCTTGCCGTGCCAAGTACTTCACACCCCCAAAAATCTTCATAATATTTCTCCTCGCTTGTTGCTGCTGTCTTTCAAGCTCACGTGAAAGTTTTGGTTTTGGCTCCTGAATCCGAGTCATCACAGCTAATTTGTGACACTGGCTTTATTCCTTCTTCCAATTTTGAAAGCCAGTCTTGACAAAAGCTGAATCTGGTTTTGACGCAAGCTTAGACTTTTGTGTTTCAAAGTATTTAGCACAATAGAAACAGAGGACCCCCTTTAAGGAGGGGCTGTAATGGAGTCAAGTATAATCTTTAAAACATTTATCCTGAAAGTAGAGTGTCCTATTTGATAGGGTTTGACTAGGTATGACATTAACATTTGGCTGATTTGGACGAGGTCCAAGCTCCTCCCCTCCCTCTCCTGCACCTTCATCTTCTACAAATATTACACATACAGTGCAAGATAAATGATTGACACTAATCAGACTTCACGTGGGCTTTGACATATAACAGGACCCTGCGGGGTGGGCTGGTAGGAATAATACTTAGTACCGGTACAGGGATATCGACCGGGTATAGAGGAGTTAAAGAAAAAATGTAACTGTATTCTAGTGTAACGTTAATTAAAAGTGTTTGTTTTGACAAGAAACGCTGTGAGATTTAAAGACCCCCCAACACCACCCTCAACACCACCCCTCCCACCAGCCCTCCCACCACCCCCCCACCACCACCCCCCACCACCCCCCACCACCACCCCCCACCACCACCCCCCACCACCACCCAACCCCACCACCCCACCACCCCCCACCACCACCTTCTGCACTAGGCCTCGCGAAGCCTGCCGCACTAGGCCTCGCGAAGCCTGCCGCACTAGGCCTCGCGCCGTGCTTTTTGTGCACACATAAGGCGATTAAATGTATCTCGTCTCTGTGTTAATAAATGTTTCTTGTCTCTGTGTTAAAAAAACGTGCTGCGTTTCAGTAAAGTAAATTTTTTTTTTTAATAAACGTGCTGCGTTTCATCTCTGTGTTAATAAGCCTGCCGCACTAGGCCTCGCGAAGCCTGCCGCACTAGGCCTCGCGCCGTGCTTTTCGTGCACAAATAAGGCGATTAAATGTATCTCGTCTCTGTGTTAATAAATGTTTCTTGTCTCTGTGTTAAAAAAACGTGCTGCGTTTCAGTAAAGTAATTTTTTTTTTAATATATAAACGTGCTACGTTTCATCTCTGTGTTAATAAGCCTGCCGCACTAGGCCTCGCGAAGCCTGCCGCACTAGGCCTCGCGCCATGCTTTTCGTGCACAAATAAAGCGATTAAATGTATCTCGTCTCTGTGTTAATAAATGTTTCTTGTCTCTGTGTTAAAAAAACGTGCTGCGTTTCAGTAAAGTATTTTTTTTTTAAATAAACGTGCTGCGTTTCATCTCTGTGTTAATAAGCCTGCCGCACTAGGCCTCGCGAAGCCTGCCGCACTAGGCCTCGCGCCGTGCTTTTCGTGCACAAATAAGGCGATTAAATATATCTCGTCTCTGTGTTAATAAATGTTTCTTGTCTCTGTGTTAAAAAAAACGTGCTGCGTTTCAGTAAAGTAATTTTTTAAATAAACGTGCTGCGTTTCAGTAAAGTAATTTTGAAGCGAAGTTTAAAGTTTTGCTGTGATGCGCCGGAAGCGACGGCCATCTTGTTTAATTCACAGATCGCAGGGGGAGCGGGCGGCCATCTTGTCGGACAGGGTCATGCCAAGTGTTTGCAGTAGGGGGCGATGTTGATACACGGACGGACGGACGCGGACGGACGGGCGGACGGACGGACGGACACATTAATCTATTGGTGGTCTGGTCCACTTCGTTCCTACCAGTATAACGTAATCAAGACATTAACGTTAGTTGAATACGCCCATGAGCGCCATTTTTGGTCGCTGGGTGAATGTGTGGCTAATTAACTTTCCAAGTAACTTACTTAGCTATGATAACTAACGTTAGTGATGGTTGATTGATTATCAATCGCAAATCGGCCCGTTTTCACAAGAAACTTTGTTTCACTCGACAGTGATATAGCCTACGTAACACTTTTCCACTTTTATATAAATTTGAAAGTAATGAAATGGAGAGACAGTACAGTGTTTGACATTGATTGTACCTACCCACAGCAGTCGATAAACGGCTTCTGCTGGGGTACGGCAACACCACTTGGACAAACCACACGCAAAACTGCAGTACACCGTAATACTAGAACCGGTAGTAGTAATACAGTAATGGCAATGTGTTGAGTTTAGTTATGATTATGATTACATTTGCTAATGATTATTTCGGACGGCAGTGCGTGGTTGCCTGTTGTAGCGTAGCAATTATAATTTTTTTGTAAATATTTTTTATTTCAATATATTGGAAGGGACATTTTGAGCATATTATAATTATGGCCTTGCTTGACATTCTCAATTGTGGCAGAGGTAAGACATTTTCCACTGTGTTGAGAAGCTCTCCTGACCTCTGAAAGCCAAGGAGCCACCACCCAGTCTGGCCTTGACCGGGGGCAGGGCACGAGTTGGCCAGTGACGGCACGGAGGTTAGCGAGGCGTGAGGGTGGTAGCACACTTGTCACCACATGCGGTTTATTTATATTTTTGTACAGGAATATAGAGTTTTCAGGTCTTTACGGCGTACAGCCGCTTCAATAAGGGCACATTTTTTTTTTCTATTTTCTTTGTGTTTCTCCCTTGTTATGGGACTTTGCAGGATGAACGTTGATATTTATAAGGGGCACGGGGTGACCAATAAGGTCTGAATTTGTCTGTAATAAGGTAGGCAATGATAGGGGGCTGACAGTGATGTGGTAGTCGACGGGGCTGTGCGTGATCGGTGGAAATTGAGCTCAACAAAAGCTGGGGCTTGTGTAACGATGCTACGGGGCTCCGATTGGGGGTCGCTGCGGAAGCTAAGTTGATTTACCAATTTGTTTTTGTTTTAAGTGGGCGCTACCCGTGTACGTGGGGGGGGGTGCAAGGATGATCAGCGTTCACCAAAACCAAAGGGGGGCTCCCACAGAAGCCCAGCTTCTGGCGAAGCGCTGTTGTCGTGCGGGCGACACGTTGACCGGGACTGTCGTCACGAGCGCTGCTGGTGTCGTGGCGGGCGAACCAGCACCCGTGTCGCTGCGTGCGATGGTACCGTGCGGGTGAATCTGTGGCCGAGTGCCGCTGACGTGGAGTCCCTCGGAGCGCTGTTGCGAGAAACAAACCAAGGCCACGAGACTGCCGCTGCGTTGAATCCTGGGTGCGCGCCACTACCGTTGCGTCCGTGGCGGCGGAGGGGGGGGGGTTCCTGAGGCTGCCCGTGACCTGTGGGCTTCTGCTGCGTTGTGTCGTCACACAGGAGTGAAGTGATGGCGGGCGCGAGCCGTCTCGGCGCGTTGTTCTGTTCTTGCCCTATTCCGTGCTGTGTTCAGTAATCGCTTTACCGTCGCGGTGTTCTGTGATTGTCGACATGCCAGTGAACTACGGGGTTATGTAAATGTGTGCTCTTACTGTCGCCCGAGATTTTTGATGAATTTCTTGTACCATACCTGTCAACCCCTTATCAGTGCCCTCCTTGTGATAGACCAATTCCGACCTTATTGGTCACCTCGTGCCCTTGTACTGTACATCTCAACGTGCATCCTATGAAGTCCCATCACAAGGGAGAAACACAAACAAATTATTTTGCTCGTATTGAAACGGCTGTACGCCGCATGGACCTGAAAACTTGTGCCCGTACAAGAATAGGGGGTAAACCATATGGGTTGACAGGTTTGGTTGTACTTGGTTTTCAATAAAATATTATATTATCCGTCACAGTGAGTTCCCGTCCTTGTGCAGAGTGTCAATAGTGCATAACGAATCAAGGCATAGTTGATACATTTCAAATCTTGTTAAGATCCATTGTACTCTGTATCGAGTTACTGTCCCTCTTTCTGTCGCCATTAAAACGCGTTTAAAACAAAAAAATCCGCGTTGGTGTCCTATAATAAATAGTGGGGGGATTACATAGCAGGGAAAATGGATCCGAATTCCTCTCTCTCCCATATAAAAAAATGAGCAACTTCCATAATTCAACAAACGTGTCAACGCTTATCTGTCACCAACTCTGATAGGTGCTGTTTGTTACTGGCCATTTGACATGTTGGACCTTTGGGCCTGTATTCAGCAATTGTGTAAAAACCAGTACAAATAAAAACACACATATACAAATGGCAACAAAGACCCCCTTATAGCCCCATAACAGACTGTTGGGGCAAGTGCCGTGAGCGATCACCTGTTAAGGCCATCACGGTGCACGAGGTGGTGGCCAGCACCACGGCCGACCATCTTTGTCTCCCTAGCGGCGATGTTTACCACACAACCGCAACATGTGACAACACACCACACGCACACACATTGCACCAGAAGCTTTCAGGAGTGAAAGCTGCACAGATAAAGGGGCATGTAAGAGATAGTTCGAACGACAAAGCGGAAAACTCGGAACACGGTTTTCATAAGGTTCGTCGAGACGCGGGAAGAGATAAGGTTGGGAGAGAAGTATTAAGCTGCATTTGACAGTGGGTAAGGCTGGAGGATAAGAGCTGCCAATCAGAAACTGGAGAAAGTGGAGCTGGTGCGGATCAAGCATAATCCTGCGAGGCTGGGCGCATCCTTCAGGCAAGCGAACGGGGTTCAGGGGATCGTGAGACACTCTAAACTATTTATTTTGTTATTTTTACCAGCTATAATAGCTCTTTTTTCAGAAGCGACATGGCCATCGCAAATGACAGCCCAAACGAAGTGGCTTATTGCGCGCATTTATGATGGCGGCGAAAGACTACGAACGCGTGATGTTGATTCTAAATGTGGCGGGTGGAAAAAAACCGAAGGAACCGGAGGGAAAAAAAACCACGTGACCACTTGGAGAGAGACGCAAACTCCAAATATACAACAGGCGTCAGGGTCGGGATCGAACTCACGACCTCCTGCATACCAAGCGAGGTAGTTAACATCTCCTAGCCACCGTGATGATGATGATGAGAGAGACAGACGCAAACTCCAAATATACAGCAGGCGTCAGGGTCGGGATCGAACTCACGACCTCCTGCATACCAAGCGAGGTAGTTAACATCTCCTAGCCACCGTGATGATGATGATGAGAGAGACAGACGCAAACTCCAAATATACAGCAGGCGTCAGGGTCGGGATCGAACCCACGACCTCCTCCATACCAGGCGAGGTAGTCAACATCTCCTAGCCACCGTGGCACTCCACCGTGAGGGGAACAGAGCCGTGGAGAAATAGGGTTGGAGGCATTTTTGAAAACAATAAAAAAAATTGTGAACTGTGTTTACAATCCGCACAGCTCTTATTAATAAGGTAATTATAGACCTATTGTGTTGGCCCCAACTATATGGAATACTGATACCCCCAATATAAGAAAAAATACTTCACCTTTCAGCTTTGCAAGGGATCTTATCGCTCGCCGTGGAGTCCTCCTCCCATGGTCAGGACTGGGTCTCCGGGACTCACTGTTTCGTCTCATCCCCACCATGCTCAACATTCATAATGCAAATCACAACACCTCTCTGTCTCTCTCTCCATCATATCTCCCCCTCGTCAAAAAATACATCATCGTGGGATTATGATAAGAAAGTCAAATTGAGCTCAAATTGATTTTCTTAAAGGGCACAGAGTAGAGCCACGGGCTTCCAGCAGATGCTGGTCAGTTGCCCCCTTATCACTCTTCTATTTCTACTTTCGTGGTTACCGTGAACTTCACACTCATTGATTCCTCCACCCACATCGAGGACTCGGTCTACCTGAACGACCGTTTCATCTCAGCCATACTGTGTCCCACCACCACCACCACACTGCAAGTCACAAGCGCTTCTCTCTCTGCTGCTTTCCTCGTTTCGGCCCTGCTTGTGAAATTCCCTCCCACCGACTCTTTTCCCCAAGCTATTATGAAGCTTGCTCGCTTCAAGCAACGCGGCGGTACTGTATCTGTTACCTGTTACACCTTCAACAGTGCTGTATGTTGCTGGCCGCTTAGCAGGTTTGACCTTTGAGGATTATGCTCAGCAACTGTTTTCAAATTAACAGGCATGAGATGTGAAGATGCCAGATAAAAATTAATATCTTGAGGAATATTCGGATAACTGATTTTATATGCGAACTAGCTTTACTACCCGGCTTCGCCCGGGACTTGGATTCTCGACGCCCGGCCGTCTTTGTCTCCCCAGTGGCGATGTTCACACCACGGTTACTCGTTTGAGGCTGAGTCGACCTAGGGGAGGCCCAGGACCGGTTCAAATGATCGTCACAGGTGGTGGTAGTAAGTGGGAATCGAACTCATAGCACAGCGCACTAACCACTACACTACCGCTCGCCCCACACACGCGCCCCCCGTCCATAGGTACACATACACGCGCTTGCTACAGACACACATCTTTAACGGTGAGTACGGCAGTAAACGACAGGAATAATAAAGCAATGCTGCGCGAAGAACGTCTTAGACCTGCAAAACATTTGTATGGCACTTTACTGACGGAGGGTTGGGGGGGGGGATGAGCAGGCACACTGCGTTACGCTTCCGCACGCGCGGTCACATGACAGATGTGACGTCACAGCTCACTTACCGTGCAAAATATATGCATTATTGCGCCCCCCCCCCCCAAAAGAATACAAAAGTAATGTTTTTATAAGTTTTGCATGGTGTACATTCTGGAAAGTACCCACATGGCAAATTTCACGTTTTTTGCATGTCGGGAAGTACGCTAAACATTTTCAACAGACACACATTCACAAATTTCCCTTTTTTATATATATAAATAGCAGTAAAACCCGGCGTTGCACGGGTCTCCACGTGTTGTCTGAGTTGGAGGCTTTGTATTTTGTGGTTTGCATGTGGACGCGTTCGTAAAAACAAAGTTTTTCACTATAAATTCTTTATATGCGTGGCAGCGAACTTAATATAAAGGATTTTAAAATATATTCGCCTGTGGAGGACGCGGGGATCGATCCCGCGACCTTTGGCATGGGAAGCGAGGGCGCTACCAACTGCGCTACTCCGCCACGCCCTCGATGAACGGGCCAATCGCAGCGCTAGGAAAACCAAACGGACCAATCGTGTCTCGCAAATCCCTCACATTTCGTCCAATGAAACTGCGTATGGTCCGGCGACACACAGACACACAGACAGACAGACAGATTTGCGATTTTATATATATAGATTATGTTCACCTCCTTGTTAATCCACTGCTGGATGAAGGCTTCTCCCACACTGATGTTGACCATTTGGTTTGTTTGAGCATACTTCACCACACTGGGCAGTCATCGTCATCTGGGATCCTTTGAGGTCGGGTATGATGATCGTCCGTGGACAGCGATGATGGTCAGAGTTTGTGGGTACGCAGGGGACTGATGAGGCCAATCCTGGAACCACATGTCCTGTTACAGTGGCAGCACGTGTGTTATCGAGTGGCCTGATTGCGTTTTCTCCTTCGTGACCGTTTGTCGGTTTCGTGATGGCGTCTTTGTGACTCGAAAGTGTCGAACACCTTGGCGGACTACAGCTTTCCAAGGTGAGCGTTCAAGTGCCAGCTGCCCCCATGTTATCGGGTCGATGTAAAGCGACAGGTGCTCACTCACTCACCACTGATGTTACGCACGCCGAGGAATTAAACCCACGTTACCGAGTCGATGTTCAGTTGGTAAATGGACAGATGCAGATTTCACTTACTGCTGATGTTACCCACGCCTAGGAATTGAACCCGCGTAACCGGGTTGAAAGTGCACGTTTTCCAACCAGCGTGCGTCTCCCAGTTCAAGCGTCACTCATTTTTGCTGGTGGCACTGAGTCAGCAGTAGAAAAATCTACATTCTACTCTCGAAATCAATCTGTCCCATAGGATGACAACTTTCTTATTTTCAGAAAGTTGTACTCAACGTATCGACCTCAAAATGCACGATGGACTGAGGCAGCCCTCAATGGGGGATTTGAACTCGCGAACCTCATCCAGGTGGCTACCGTGCAAACTGCAAGGCTGTGGATTTATGCGAGTTCATAATCAGTCTCGCTCATCAAATGTCTGCCCAACATGCACGACACGTGCTCCAAAAGAGCACGTTGCAATCTCTCACTGAGCAAAGTGAGATTTACGTGCATTCTCCTAAGCACTCATCATGCAAATCTTGCGAGGCCAGAGGGCCTGCTGAATGAATGACTGACCTTTCTCCTATTCCAACGAGACTTTAAAATGTATAATGTAAGTGATTTGCTCTCCTGGCTGTTGGGTTCAGTGTTTAATGGTTTTAATACAATTTCAGCTTTTTTATAATCCGCTCGTTCATCTGAACATCGCAAATGCCACGATATGGCTGGAAAGAAAACGGCCCATAATGTGTGTTTGTGCACGAGATGGCCAATCTTGGAATCTGAAACTCGCAGTCACTCTGGTAATAAATTGTTTCTGTTTGAATTAGTTTGCCAGAGCCAAATCCCACTCATGTCCTGAAAATCAATCCCTCTCACACAGAACCACTGCAAGCCGGTATGCTTAAGTAGATTATGGATGTTTCATAGTCCATGCATTATGTCCATCCCCACGTTCACCTCATTCAATAAAACCATCACGTCGAAGCGTCTCCGTCCTCAAGTGAAAAGCGGACTTGCTCACATTTTTGGTGGCCCTGAGCCGCCGGCAGAAATTCTACATTCCTATGGCCGGGGGTTAAGAAGCCAAATATATTCTTGGAAACGCGCGTGCTAATTGCAATTACGCAGTGACGGTTGCAATGTGAGAGTGTGTTTGGTTCCAAGTGTGGTATAAATGTCAGTAGCCAACCCGGAACTGCCACGTGATTTACAAGTGTCATTCACTTTAAAGCGCCCGGGCATTTTATTAATGGTGCAAAAGGTTGCTTTACATTGCTTCGACCTTTAAAACGAATCGCCAATTATTTTGCACGCCTTCAATATTTCGTCTCCCTCTTCTTCAAAGGTGCGTGTGGCCCGCCTTCCCTCCTCCTCCGCATTTATATATCGGAATGTAAAAAGTCACCCTTCCCGAATGTGAGTGGAGCGCTCTGCATATGCCGGTGGAAAGTGGCATTTACTGCTCATGCGGTCCCTGGCACGTCCACCACGGGGAGAGGCGATGCTGCTGACATGTGACCTGACTGAGTTTCCGCTGGCACCGCGCGCAAAGGAGTTGCCCTGGAGACAGCATCATCATCATCATCGTCGTCATCGCCGCACGCCGCGTGCCTTTGTCTTCCCCGTATGGTTGAGCTTCACCGTTGTCATGGGAAATCTGTGAGTCTAGCCGGGAACAATGTAAGTGCAGGTCTTTGTCGGTTGCATAAGATGTATTATCATAATAATATGAATCATCGTGCACTTATGAAGACAATGTACTTACATGTCGTGCTGTTCTCGTCTGATATTAGGAAATGTTAATTGCCATGATAGGTCCCGTTTTCTTTTCACCGAAGAGATGTCAACGCTGCTCCCCACTGCTGATGCTGTCGCACACTCCCAGGTGGCGATGTCAGGATAAAGAAACCTCGTGGAGGCCCAGGAAACGTTCAGACACCATCCCGCTGATTTTGTGCATGTCCAGGAATTCAACTCAGACCGTTGGGTCTGCAGCATGGCTTGCTTACGACCTATGTCACTGCTCCAAACAGAGACAAACATCCCCCACTTATCAATTGGCACGAGTGTTTAGCATCGTTTGATATTGAGAACGGGGTCACATGAATGGTGTTACCGTGTACTAACCAGGACAACACCACTTCCAAAAGAAAACGATCCCACGTACAGCCTTTAACAGACTGATGGGGCAAATGCTGTTTGCGTGCGCCTATTAAGGCTGGTGCATCGGCAGCATCCTGCCCGGCCCAGTGCTGATGATTGCACAACACACCGGGTATGCATCTAAGGCTGATTCCACCTCAGGGAGACGGAGGGAGAGTTTAGATATCACTGATATTAGGCGTAGCTGAGAATTTAATCTAGGTAGCTAGGTTAAGGATGCAGTGTGCTAACCACTACGCCACCGCTACAACATAGACGCACACACACAATAGACACGCACGTGAACACACACTTGTGCCATACGTTGATTACGCATTTTTTCTGGATTTTGAATCTGCATGGTAAAGCAGCGGCGAGGTACAATCAAGTGATGTTTAATTTAATGCATAATTAAGATTGATAATAACTCTTTCAAGCCATTCAACCTTGTGTCATAGGAAATGTTTGTTTACTCGAATAATTCACACATTGCTCACTACGCTTTGATGTCTCGCTGTGGGCCACAGGGCAAATGTTCAAACGCATCCTCATGTCACAGAGGAGGACACTTAAATCGCAACAGTTTCCACACTTTCACTTTGCCTTGCAGCACACCTGACTGCAGCACTCCTAGCTGACACTGCCAGAAGCCATGCGGCACACCTGGTAGACACTGCCAGATGCCATGCGGCACACCTGGTGGACACTGCCAGATGCCATGCGGCACACCTGGTGGACACTGCCAGAAGCCATGCGGCACACCTGGTGGACACTGCCAGATACCATGCGGCACACCTGGTGGACACTGCCAGATGCCATGCGGCACACCTGGTGGACACTGCCAGATGCCATGCGGCACACCTGGTGGACACTGCCAGATGCCATGCGGCACACCTGGTGGACACTGCCAGATGCCATGCGGCACACCTGGTGGACACTACCAGATGCCATGCGGCACACCGGGCTGACAATGTCTGGTGTGATGCAGCATTCCTGGCTTTCCAGAGGAAATGCCGGAGCGCACACCAAAGTGTGGTTGACAAAGCAGGTCTTTGCCGCGATGCATCTGGCCACATTGCCCACTGTAATGGGGGCTGGTACACCGTCTGTGCACCAGCATGGGCGAGATGATGAGTGGAAGACTCGTAAAAGGATATGTCATTTTTTTGGAAGCCCTTTGAAGAATCATCTCCAGCCACCATTAAATATTCTACAGGTACCTTTTTTATTTTTTGGGTCAGTGTCAGTAGCACGCGGAGCGTCTATGAAGAGAGAGAGAGAGCTGATTATCTTCCAGTGAAATCAGTCTGACGCGGGTTAGCTTCACATAACCCCGCAATGGGACACAAAGGAATATATTTATACTTATATATATTTCATATCCTAGAGATACTGTTTTAGATGTGAACGTACAACGCCAGTCTTGGGAATATGCTTCAGTCCAGTGGTGCTTAACCTTTACTGCAGCCTTGCACCCCTTTGGTTCTCAATCGTGAAGAATGTATAATGTTAATAAATACATCGCTTTGATGAAACGAAGTAGTTGTACTTATGTAGTGACTGAATCGGAGACACTAAGAGTTGGAGACACCCTGTTAATTAACACGCACCAACGGATTAAAACTTCCAATAAATCAGTCTATGGTCGACTACGGTTTCCAGCCAAGGCAGCTGGTAGACCGCCTGGCTGGCGACGCCGAGATGGTGAAGACGGAGACGGTGACGAAGACTCCGACAGTACGACGGGATCCCACTCCAAATGACAGCCTCGAGGTCCCCTCCCGGGGCCCCTCTTATGCTGTCAGCGTGGCCTGGCTCCGCCCCCAGCCACGCCCCCTTTCTAGAACCTACCCGCGGGTTCCAGGTGTGTCCCTTCTGTGACCTTTCCCCTAGATCCCCCTCTTGTGTATCACGTGGCCTGCTGACGTCAGGGCTGCTGTAAGCTGCATATCCCCTTCCGCGCCAGCAGCCAGTGCTATGCTGCTACATAGCTAATTCTATGTCACTACACTCACGTGCCCGTGCTAAATTTGTGTTTCGATGATTTACCTTCAAAAAAATCTGGCCATGTCTCTAACCCCCAGAAAGGGCATCTCGGGGGTGCCTGCATGCCAGGTGAAGAACCACTGCTCTAGTCACACGGTGTTATTACTCTGTTTTCAAAACGGCTGGTCAAATTGCCTTCAACTGGAAATTGCCGTTATTTCGCGCGGAATGATATCATGGGTGTCAGTTTCAGACAGCGCTTAAAAATAAGCACACTTAATGCGGGTGAACACAATTCACGTGTTCGTATTAAATGGAGCTTAAAGACTGATGGATGTGCTTCATAATTACCGTAACTCGTAATTGCTAATGTTCACTTTACGCACTTGCACTTTAAAAAATGTATATTTGTTTCAATGCAAGAGAAAATTATATTTATTTATCCCTCATTTAATAATTTGTTCTGGAACAAAACAACGCATTCCCCCCCCCCCCCATGAAAGAGCGTGGAGTGGCTTCAGAGCGAGCAATCGGATCTTCTCTTACCAGTGTCCATTATAATCACTATCTTTGACTGTATCTGGCCATGCTGTAACAATTACAGAGTTCAGTTCGCAACAGGAAAGACTGTCCCTTGTAAGCGAGGGGTAAAATAAAATTCGTATCACTGTGAGAACGCGTAAATATATAAATGTGTCGTTAAAAGACGCCATCACCCGACACAGCCAACTAGTAAGGGCTGTTACGGAAACAGAACGTGCCAATTCGTCACTAGTACAGCACACCGATGTGTTGGAGAGCCAAGCCACAACATTTACAAACTGAGTACGACGTTTCGCCGGTAATTACAACTAGCTTCATCAGGCGACAGCCAGATTTGTGGAAAAGTCTTACTATTTCGTTCCTTATATAGAGGCGTAGATGTGTTCACCACGCAGCTGCACTCTTGCACAATGTGTGGGGGGGGGGGATTACTGAGGCAACGTACATTATGCATGTGCATTATGCGAGCCCTTTGAACTTGTCCTTCCTGTCTATTATGTTTATTAAAATAGCCCTACCAACGGTAATCCCTATTGGAGTACACTGCCCTTTGTAGGCATGCATTTAAATAATGTATTATTTGATGATTCGCTTCCGCGCAGCACTAAGGCGGTAGCTATCCGAACGATTATTTTTTTTTTCATGAGACCAGTACCAAAATATAATAATAGGGTTTTTCCCCTTTTTTCTGGCGACAAAACTTTTTTACAAGGATTCATGCCTGCATTAACCACAATAATTGTAGTCAAAATGCAAACAAAAAAGAACTCTGATAATTTATGCATTGTCCTTGAAACTGATTGGTCCACACCAGACACAGCTTTCCTTCGAGCCTAGTCTCATATGGTGTTCGACCAGATGACACCAAAAGGCGCACAGTTCAAAGACGACGCACTATCAGAGAAATTAGGGCAATGCATACATTATCAGAGTGTTCTAGATTTGAAGCTTTCGTGACTGCAAGAATTCATAATCTTAGGTTTTTTCGGGAAAGTCACGTAGGTAAAAATTTTAAATAAATAAAAGTAAAATAAAATTAAAATCACGACGTTTCAGAGGCAACACAAGCTTCCGTCTTCAGGTGGAACCGTCACAGCCACGACAGCTGTTTCAAGTAAATGAGAGATTACAAGAGCTACCACTCCGTATATATAATGGTTGAAGAGGGGAAGGGCCAAGTACGGCACACTTTTTATTAATATGGTAAGGTGAGGCTGAAGACTAAGAATAGACTGCATAACAAAAGACTGAGCCTTTGTTATGGAGAGGTGCGGTTTGTGACTACGCCTAGCCTACATAACAAAAGTGTGAAAAAAAACTAAACCTGGTAAAACAAAACTGGCTATCTATCAATAACCTGTAATAGTTGTCTGTCAAATAAGATGGTCCAAATAAGTGTAGTTAATTCTTTTTTGCATGGTTAATCACATCTTTCCAATGATTACTCAGTTTGTAACCATCATCACGGTTGAAATTATGTCTGTGTTTGTATATTTGTATGGCTTCGTGTACAAACCTTTGATGGTAGCCAGGAGGTTTGCAGAGCACCTTGGTCTCGGAAAAGACAATTTCATAAGAGCCCACAGAGTTGTAGCAATGATCGGAAACGGCCGAAGAATCAGTTCTGCCGTGTTTCAGATCTGACTTGTGCTCGCGGACACGATCAGAAACATGACGTTTCGTTTCTCCAATGTAGCAATCACCACAACTGCAACTCAGTTTGTAGACTCCAGGATACTGTAAGTCAGGAACGACATCCTTCACAGATGGAATCAGATCACGGATTTTATGCACTGTACTGAATCAGACTTGGATCTTATGTTTGTTTAGAATTTTGGAGATCTTTTTGGTCACGCCTGCTATGTATGGTAACGTGATAGTTTTGGTCGGAGTTTCATGTGGCTGTTTCTGTATGGTGGGAGAAACAGCTTGGCGGATGGTGCGGTCAGAGTATCCGTTCATCCTGAGGGCCCGATGTACATGTCTTAATTCACCGGCCAGGTGGTGTTGGTCAGAAATGCCATGGGCTCTGTGGTATAGCGTTTTAATGAGAGAATTCTTTTGAGATGGGTGGTGGTGGGAATCCGGTTTCAAGTAGGAATCTGTGTGGGTCGCTTTCCTGTACACAGAATGTCCCAAGGATCCGTCAGGTCTCCTCTCAAACAGAATATAGATAGATAGATAGATCGTTTATCTATCTAGAATATCCAAGAATGGTAGTTTACCATCTTTCTCCACTTCCATGGTGAATCTGATGGATGGGTGTCTGGAATTGATGTGGTCCAAGAAGTGGTTCAATGCTGGGAGGCCATGTGGCCAGATGACGAAAGTGTCATCCACATACCTCTTCCACAGGGAAGGACGCAGGGTGGATGTCTGGATGGCGTCTGATTCAAACTTTTCCATGAACATGTTGGCTATAACTGGTGACAAGGGGGAGCCCATAGGGTTACCCTCATTCTGTTTGTAGAAGGTGCCATTCCAGGTAAAATAGGTGTTGGTGAGGCAATGCCTAACCAGCGCAGGTACATCAGAATGCAATCCATGTTGGACTAAGTCCTCAATTATTGTTAGGGTGTCCGGTACTGGGACTTTGGTAAACAAAGATACTACATCAAAACTGACGAGGATGTCATCAGGAGATAGTACCATGTCCTTAACCATAGAGACTAATTGGGTTGAGTTGAGTACTGTCGAAGAGGTCTTGCCTGTGAAGGGAAGCAGAGTATCTGATAGAAAACGGGCTAGTTTGTAGGTAGGAGAGTTTATCATCGACATGATGGGTCGTAGCGGGGTGCCTTCTTCATGGATCTTGGGAAGACCATAGAGTCTGGGAGGTCTAGCCGCCGATGGTTTTAGAGAGGGACGTTTGCTTGGTTCGATTAGGGAAGTCGAACTCGTGATGATTCTGTTGGTTTTTGTCGTTAGGCTTTTAGTGGGATCGTTTTTAATTTTGGAGTAACTCCCATTAACTCCCATTAATGATGGGAGTTACTCCATCGTTTTTAATTTTGGAGTAACTCCCATTAAAAACTGAGTAATCATTGGAAAGATGTGATTAACCATGCAAAAAAGATTTAACTACCCTTATTTGGACCATCTCATTTGACAGAAAACTATTACAGGTTATTGATAGACAGCCAGTTTTGTTTTACCAGGTTTAGTTTTTTCTTTTTTCACACTTTTGTTATGTAGGCTAGGCGTAGTCACAAACCGCACCTCTCCATAACAAAGGCTCAGTCTTTTGTTATGCAGTCTATTCTTAGTCTTAAGCCTCACCTTACCATATTAATAAAAAGTGTGCCGTACTTGGCCCTTCTCCTCTTCAACCATTATATATACGGAGTGGTAGCTCTTGTAATCTCTCATTTACTTGATACAGCTGCCGTGGCTGTGACGGTTCCACCTGAAGAGGGAAGCTTGTGTCGCCTCCAAAACGTCGTGATTTTTATTTTATTTTACTTTTATTAATTTTAATTTTTTTACTTACGTGACTTTACCGAAAAAACATAAGAATATCAGTGTTGTTTTTGTTTGCATTCTGACTGCAAGTATTGTGGTTAATGTAAACATGTTTCCTTACAAAAGGTTTCAGTTTTGTCGTCAGAAAAAAGGGGAAAAACAATATTATTATTTTCTTTTTATTTATTTCAATTTTGATAGATTCTCTAATTATTCTTGGCCAGTAGTAGCTAGTTTTGCACAAAACTTCAACATTATGAAAATCAATTGAGTGTCCTTGTTTGCACGCGTGTTCTGCTACTGCTGACAGTTATATTTGGCATATTTGAATATTTCTCTGATGTTCTTTAGTTTCGTGCTGATCATTCGTCCTGTTTGCCCAACATAACATTTACCACACGTGCAATTAATCCTGTGCACACCTTCTGTTGATAGCTTCGGTAATATATCTTTTGTACCAGATATTAATTTCTGTATTTTATGTACGTGCCAAATCTGACTCGGATGTTTTGTTTTTCCAAACATCTGGCTAGTTTATCAGTTACTCCCGCAATGTACGGTATTTTGATCGTTTTAATTACTTGGGCAGTTTCAATGCTCGTGTTATTTGATTTGGTTTTGATATTCAATTCCCTGTTGATTTGTGCATCATTGTAACCGTTCATTTGCAGCGCTTCTTTAACATGTTGAATTTCACTTCTCAGACTGTCACCATCTGACACTTCCTTAGCTCGATGAATGAGCGTCTTGATAAGAGCATATTTCTGTGCGGGGTGATAGCGTGACTCTGCATTCAGATAGGCGTCAGTATGCGTTTTTTTCAGTAAACACTTTGTGTTATTTACCATTTCGACCCCATCCGAGCAGAATATCCAGAAATGGTAGAGTTCTGTAAGCTTCCATTTCCATGGTGAACTGGATGGATAGGTTTTGCGAGTTGAGATTATTTAGAAATGCGTTCAGTGTATCTTTGCCGTGTGGCCAGACCACCAATGTGTCATCCACATATCTAAACCAAGCAGAGGGGTTTTATTGTGCTTGAAGCTATTGCTTTTGTTTCAAAATCTCCAATGTACAAATTCGCTATCACAGGAGACAAAGGAGAGCCCATTTCTGCTCCTTCCTTTTGTTTATAGAAGTCACATTGCCACGAGAAGTAAGTGTTCTTTCGACAGTGTTCAGCTCGTCTTGGGATATCTTTGGCTAAACCTTTGTTCGTTACCAGAGTAACGAGTAATTTAATTCTCGTTGACCGGAACCCTCGTGAAAAGAGAGGTCACATCAAAACTTACGAGAATATCATTAGGCTTAAGCTTAATTCGTTATACTCTTTGGGTCTTTCGGTAAAGTCACGTAGATAGAAAAGTAATAAAATAATAATAAAAATCACGACGTTTCGAGTGAAACACAAGCAATCGTCTTCAGGTGAAAAAATACAGCAGGCGGACTGCTGAGGCAGGGAGAGAAGTGACAGCAGCAGACTTTACCGAAAGACCTAAAGAGTATGAATTCCTGCAGTCACGAAAGCTGTAAGTCTTAATTCTTTAATTATATTTACGAGATGTTCAGAGTTTTTGATGAACAAAGAGGTCCTGCCGATGTAGGGCTGTATACGTCTCGTTACGTATCGTGCTAATTTGTACGTGGCAGAGCCTATTGTACTAACTATGGATCTTAATGGGACATCAGGTTTGTGAATTTTTGATAGCTCATAAAGTATTGGTGGTTTTGATGCCCTTGGTTTGATCAGGTATTGTTCTTGCTTGGCAATTGATGACTTGGTAATGATTGCCGTTGTTTACGTTCCAAGGTACTGTTTGGGTCTCGTTTACCGTGGCAACTCTTACTAGTTGGCTGTGTCGGGTGGTGGCGGGTTATAACGACACATTTAGATATTTTCGCGATCTAACCCAAAAACCTCTATTATGGATAATATTGGTCGCGAAAGCCGACGTGTTAAACTCACTGTGAGAAGTCAGCAATGGTTGCCCACTGGATAAAGAGGCTGAATGCTACGAATTTCCTCCACTGATTCATGTGAGCAGAAATTGCTAATTTTAGAGTTATATGCAGTTGAGAGTACGCTTTACCAGTGCGGTGGAATGACTGGAGAAAACCCATGCATGTCGTGAGGATACGGGGCGCCACGCTAGCGAGATGTTAACTACCTCGCTTGGTATACAGGAGGTTGTGGATTCGATCCCGACCCTGACGCCTGCTTTTATGTATTTGGAATTCGCATGTCTCTCTCCACCGTGGTCACGTGGATTGTTCTGCGGGTCCTCCGGGGTTTCCCCTCCACGTTTAGAATCAGCGTGGGTTTAGAGGTATTTGGCTGCTGTACATTTCCACGCGATAAGCCACTTCGTTGAGCTATAGTTTGTGATAGCCATGTCGCTTCTGAAACAGCGCTACATAGCAGTTCAGTGGGCCTTACCCGGCACACTTTCTCACTCGCATCCGCCATTGTCCACCAAAACCAGCTCTAAAATGATGCCTTGTGCACGACTGCGTATTTGCTCAGCATGATGTCCGACGTTTCACTCCGCCACGTGCCGAGAGCGTGGAAAACCACGAGAGATTGTAACCACGTGCACGGATGCAAATACATGCTCAGAAAGGTTTTACTCAACCAAGAATATGAATCCCTGCAGTCACGAAAGCTTTAAATCAAAATTAAAATACTAGTGTAAGTGCCCGTCATGTGGCGGGTTCATAAAAATGTATTTGATGAAAGAGACTCAAAATGTAAGATTATATTGAATATATTTAATAATAAAAATCTCTAAATATCACATTTGGTGTAAATTGACTATCATTATGCTGTAACAGAGTGCAATACGAAAATATTAAATAGTAAAACAGGGGCGCGCTTGGCTTTTAACAAAAGCGGCGCTGGTATATTTTCTCGAGAGATTTGATAATGATTCTTGTAACAACAAACTAATGATTATTAGTTGCAACTTTAATCTAAGCCTTTTATGAAACCTAATTGTTTTTTATTGCATAAAATTCACGACACATTTATATATTTACGCGATATAACCCAATGATATTGGTCGCAAAGCCGACATGTTAAACTCAAAATCCACGTAGCTTACCCAGCGTTACACACAGCGCACAGAGGAGTGTTCGGCGTTAGGCACAGATCGCCAAGACGATATGTATAAACTACTTGGAGGGGGGGGGGGCGGGGAGAAAAAACTCCACGTTCCTATGACAGGGACAGTTTTCACCATAAGATAACGACGGTTGGCTGTGCACAGGGTGCATCGTTTTCATCAAAGCCACTGCGATGGGTTGCCAAACCCATGACCAGGATTTGAACTCACAACTTTTCGGTAGCGAGTCGAGTTCTCAAACCCGCAGCCGTCACCTTCCGCTCTGCCCACTGAACTGCTCCCAGCAGACGGCGCATTCGTGAAATATATGGCGCTACGCAGAGGATGCTGCTGCTGCTACTACAGCGGTGTAGACGGTTGAGCGCACTGAACTTGTCATCCAGAGATCGCAAGGTTCGATTCGTTCACCCGTGTGGAAGTTGAAGCAATGGGGGGGGGGGGAGTTTCTGAATCCCTCCGCCCTCTTATGTCCATCGATGCCTCTCACGTTGTTTTTTCATTATAATAAATGCTGCTGCTCATGATGATCGTGTTCTCTGCGCAAAGGAACAATTGGCAGTGATTTCAGCATTCCTATGGTAGAGGCAATCTTTCTCAAAGTGCTTGCGACAAATGAACCGCGACACGTTGCTGATCTCGTCAGGGAGAATAAACTCGCACGTGAACTCCGCTCATCTTCGCAGCAGCGGCTTCTGACTAGCCATCGAACCAAGCCGGTCACTGCATCACGCGCTTTCAGATGCGCTTCTGCGGCCTTCTGGAACGCTCTTTCGATATAAGGACGCCACTGGAGCTATGCATTTTCAAAACGAAATTGAAAACTTATTTCTTCATAACCGTATTTTTGTGTTTAGTTTTGTTGCCCTTCCCTCTACACCTCCGATTAGCACGGTTGGCTACGTACGGTGCGAAAGAAGTTCAACAAACACGCACATACACTCAGCTGTATAAACGGGTTCATCAAAGTGTCATTCGACCAGCCAGTCGCGTGCGGTGGTGTTGAAGTGTGGGTTCTCCCTCACCTGGCATCTGCCAGTCATCTCAGTCGACTCATGGCACCTGGGTCTGTCCCGTGACCTCCTTGGGGGCCGTCCATAAATGACGTCACGCACCTAGGGGGGGAGGGGTCAGACATTTGTGACGATGTGTGACGAGGGGGGTGGGGTGAGAAATGTGACGTCACATCAAAATGCGCAACTTTAAATAAATATAGACAACACGTTCTACCTATTCTTGGTTATTTCGGTAAAGTCACTTAGAAGGGAAAATAAATAAATTCTCACAACGTTTCGATTGCAACACAAGCAATCATCATCAGGTGTGAAAACCACGGCAAGAAAATTTGAAAAATGAAGATGACTCACTCGCACATATAATTAAAAACACAAAGATCCCCCGTATAGCCTTCAACAGACCGTTGGGGCAAGATAAACGTGAACACTCACAATTAGAACAAGGAGTGGATAAGATATTGCTTACGCGACGTGTCGTCTGCGGTCATGACAATCGATGATTTGTTGCAATGGTGGTGCCACAGCAGTGACGGTCGATCACCAAAGGACTGGTGGGGCCTGAACTCGACTCCATACAAAAAAAGGCAAATGGAAAAATATAAATATTTACTTGCATTTATTAAAGTTTACAAACAGCAAATTCATTCAATGATTAATACGTCAGTAAAAAAACCCAATCATTAATACTTAGTTTGATCGTTCGTTTCTCAGTCCGCTTGTCCCGGTGAGGTTCACATCGGCACTATGTTGAGTAGGGCGGTCCCTTTCCCTGCATTGCATTACTATACACTACACTATACACTGCTATCAACTACACTATACACTACTATACACAGACTATAGCTCTTCCTGGGGAATTCCCAGGCGTTCCCAGGCCAGCCGAGCGACATCGTCCCGCAAGCAGCAGCGTGTCCTGGGCCAGCCCCGGGGTCCTTGCCCAGTGGGACTTGTTGCTGCTGCTGCCCGGTAGAGTTCCAGGGGGAGTCTACCGGGCGGCATCCTCACCGGGTGCCCGAACCACCTCAACTGGCTCCTCTCGGTCCGGAGGAGCAGCGGCTTTGACTCTGGGGCCCTCCCGGATTACCGAGCTCCTCACCCGATCACGGAGAGTGAGCCCGGCGTACAATGAACAAAGGCAACTCGTTGCCCTTAACGGGAACTAATCAAGCCGGTGTCTTCGTCCCTGGCAAGCACGCGTCAGCGACTGCGCCAGGGCGGCTGCAGGAGGAGCCGGGCAATTCCCGTCCGGTGCGGAGCAGCGGTGAGACGGCGCGTTACAGGGGGTCTCGATCGCTTGCTGGCAACGACTCGCTAACACGTGCGCTCTGTTTGTGTGCCTGGGCAATTGAAGGGGAGCACAGCAGCGTGCCCCCCCCCACGGCCCCTTCTGTGCACCACTACTTTATGTACCAGCACCGTCTGGCACCGGGCGATAATAATAACAACAGCCATGCAATGGAGCCACACAGACTATTAAAAAGGTGTCGCTGCTTACGACGACGATGATGACGATATAATTTGGAATAACAATGATGATGATGTTCTTTGCGCCGTAATTATAAAAATGGATGATTGATAATTGTAAAGAAAATTATTCACGGTGAATGCTGATGACGATGGCTGCTGTTATTAGTGGTGATGGATGGTGATGGTGCTTGATGGCAGCAAAGGTGATTAATTGCCGTTGTATTAACGCACGCTAATGATTGATGGTGGTGATTTTAGCAAAGACAAATGCATGCGGCCACCCCTGTGACCCTCCACCTTTACAACTCCAAGCTGAAACTTTCGTTTGTTTTAGTCAACAAGAACGCGCCGGCGTCTTTCCGCGACCACTGGAGGTTGAAAGTTTGCTTGCTCGGATCACGAAGCCAAGCTACTTGTTGTTGTTGTTGTTGTGGGCTCACGCAGAGCCCCTTGGGCTCAACTGGCACCCAAATTGACTCAGGTGTCAACGACCCAGTCTGCTCGCGAGCCGATTATGTTGCTGCTATAAATGTCCAAATGATGAGTCACTTTATTGAGCGGCTGTCATTTGTGGCCAAGTCGCTTCTGAAAAACAAGTTAATACCTCGGTGGGCTTTTGCCTGGTAGGGTGGGGATGGTTTAGTTTTATGTCTTTGTTTTTTTAATGATTTGTTTACCCTTCTTGTACGTTGTACTACCATCGTGTTTCTATTTTCATAATATATGTTTTTTTGGGATAGATCGCGTAAATATATAAATGTGTCGTTAAAACCCGCCACCACCCGACACAGCCAACTAGTAAGGGTTGTCACGTAAACAGAACATCCCAATTAATCACTAGTACAGCACACCGGTGTGTTGGAGTACGACGTTTCGCCAGTAATTACAACCAGCTTCATCAGGCGACTGAGCAAATTATATCATGATGATACAGCAGTCATAATAATTTTCACGGAAAGCCTCTCCGATGTCTATTTGGTTTTTACCGCGTGTTTCGTCATAATGCCCGACGTTTCACTGGACGTGCTGGGAGCTTCTTCAGGAACTGAATCTCCCAGCACGCGGAGCGTCTCGAGGCTATTGTTTAGAAGGGTCTTGTCTCGAGATGTTTGGGCAATCCCATTTAAACGGTGATTAGTACAGGATAGAGTAATTTCCCGGTGAGCTGATGAGAATTTCCAGGTGAATGAAAAACCAACCCTCGTGCGTCATGCGCCTGTCACTGGGACACTAGAAAGCGCAAGCAAAACTTCTGCAGAGTTAATACATACATGCACATACAAACAGCACAGATGGCAGGAAACCCATTGAGAGTCAACTCCTACAAGCTGTAATATTAATGCACATCGTTTACAATATGTATGGGTCGCTGGAGGGGTGTGGAGGACAGGCACGTCGCTTGACAGGTGTCTGGCGGGGGGGGGCTCCCGCCACCTCGCCCCTGACTCCCTGTCCATCCTTCATTGGCTGCCCATTTCGACCAGAATTACCTTCAAGATCGCTTGCCTCTGCTACCGCGCTTTAAAATCTGGCTACGCACCACCGCACCTAAGTTCTCTGCTGATGCATTACACGCCTTCAATGAATCGTAGACACCTTGGCAGTGCGACGCAGAAACCTCGTTGAACTCACAACCGAAGTGGCTCCTGGCATGTGGAGTGAAACGTCGGACATCGCGCCAAACAACGCCACGTGGTACAACCGGAGCACGCATCAGAGGGCTGTACAACCGCGAAGAGCTGCGTAGGAATGGATACGAAATGCCCATTCCCGCTTGGGCATGGAGATTATACCATTTTTAGATGGTATGGAAAATCGCTTGTATATGTAAAATTTAACATGAGCGGTTTGATTTAACGGTGTCATAATGTAAGTGTGATGAGAAAAAAACATATTAAAGCGTTAAAGTGTCACATATTGATGTGACCTGCGGATAATATATTGTGCACATAACATTTCCGCGAATGCAATGTGGTTCTGTTTTTCATGGAATATTTTTCTAAACGCGCCGTAACACTCGAGCCCAGGTGTCTCCACGTTGAGCCGAGTGTTGGCGGTGCTCATCTCCATTGGTAGTCCTGAGCTCCGTGATGTAAATTCCACATTCCTATGGTCGTGGCTAGTTTATTCGTACTCACTTAAATCAACAAAATGGTCTCGAATGGACCCCAAAATGAAATTTGAATTCACAAAATGAGATTTCAAGTGAGATGATCTAACCCCAGTGTCACACAGTCGAATAATTTATATTGTATAAGACAAAGATCGGTCATATAGCCTTAACAGACTGTTGGGGCAAGTTCACCTATGAAGGCCAGCACGACGAACGAGAGGGTGGGCGGCCAGCACCACGTCCGACTGCCTTTGTCTCCCCAGTGGCGATGTTTTTACACACCGCACCAAGTACTTATATTAGGCTGAGTCGACCTATGGGAGGCCCAGGACCGGTTCAGATAATCGCCACTGGTGTTGGCCGTGAGCGGGAATCGAACTCGTGTCGCCGGGTTCATAGCGCAGCGCGCTAACCGCTACATTACTGCACACACACACGCACTTGCAGGCCGGCGTTGCATTACACGTGGCGCTGCAGAGGGACAGTTGCCACTGGGGGTCCCCTCGGTTAGACTGCCGCAGGGCACTGGAAAAGTTGAAATGAGATGCAAAGGCGTTAAAGCCGGGGCACTATAAATGCAAATCCTAGGGAGAAACCTTAATCCGAAGTTGCGCTCGTGAACAGACTCTGGCTCCCGATTTAACCAGTTGGCTCTGCCAATGCTTCACGGCTGAAGCCGGGAGGCCACTCACTGCAGGCGTGAGGTGGGCAAAGAATTTCGTTTGACTCGATCAATGCCCACGGCGCAAGGGATCGTGCCGAAATGGGTCAAGAGGTTTAAGCCGATTTGTAAGATGTGAAATTTAATGTTTAGAGATGTGGACGTCTAAAATAAAGAATCTATAAAAAAAACGTTGCGAACGACTATTTAATGTAAGGGTCAACATTGTACGTATTTATATTGAACTTCTTTCACACCGTACGTAGCCAATCTAATATCGGAAGGAAGAGCATTCCAGACGGCTGCAGAAGCGCATCTGAAAGCATACGATGCAGTGACCGTCTTTGTTCGATGGCCAGCCAAAAGCCGCTGCTGCTGCAAGGATGACGGAGTTCGCGTGATAATGGTTCATGGTCCTTGACGAGATCAGCAAGGTATTGTGGAAATATTGACTCTACCTTAGGAATACTGAAATCAGCGCCAATTGCTCATTTGAGCAGAGGAGACTAGCATCATCATAATTTATTATTATTATTATAAAAAATAAACACACACAATGTGATGACAGGCATTGGCCAAACGTCCCAATGCTGAAAATTTACCTGTAAATAACTGAATTGGCATTACACAAGCGCAGCATCGGCCCCTGCTGCGAAAACTTGGCAAGACCCTCCTGAATGAGAGTCTTGAGCCTCGGTGAGGCTTTTCGAGCATAAAAAATGAATGATGAACAAAAGAAAGAGGTGGCCTTCATCGGTTGCAGCATTTGTGGGCTGTAGTAAGGCAGCTTACGAAGTCAAAGCTCAGGAGTGGCGCCCAGAGGGCAGCATCCAAGGCGGAAGACCTCAAGCCTGTTAGTGGCATTAGACATCTCAGTGGCGAGATGATAACTATATACAGGAGGTCGTGGGTTCGATCCCAACCCTGACGCCTGCGTGCATTTGGAGTTAGCACGTCCTCCGGTTTTTCCCTCCACATTTAAAAACGTGCGTTTAAGAGAATTTGGCTGATTTAAATGCCCACGTGATAAGCCACATTTGTGGCTGCGTTGCTTATAAAAAGAAGAGCTACATAGCTCCTGTGGGCCTTACCTGCTAAATGTAAATAAAATTGTTCATAGTTAATAATGAGACCCGCCAGTCACGTGCCAACTGCGATACCAGCTGTGAAAACTGGCGCGAGGTGTAGGAGCGATAGAAGAGGTGTGGCGCTTCCTCACGATGTCATTATCACATTCATCGCCAATAACATTGTTCGTAAAAAAAAAGTAACAGTTTTATTAACACGCAGCAGGCTTTCGCGACCAATGTTATCCATAATAGAGCGTTATTTTGGGTTAGATGGCATAAATATAAATGTCGATTTAAAGCTTTCGTGACTGCAGGGATTCATATTCTTAGGTTTTTTCGGTAAAGTCACGTGACTTTACCGACTTTACCGAAAAAAACCTAAGAATATGAATCCTTGCAGTCACGAAAGCTTCAAATCTAGAATGCAGGGATTCATCTTCTTGGTTCTTTCGGTAAAGTCACGTAGAAGGGAAGTAATAAAATAATAAAAACAAAACATAATAAAATTATTCTCACAACATTTCGGCCACAACGCAAGCAGCCGTCCTCAGGTGAAAACCAGGTCTGTCGAGGCAACAGCGTCTGAATGAAACAGCACCATGCTTGGAGCATATATTTAAGCTGAGTTGGAAGGGGGGGAAAGGGCGCCTTGGCAAAAGAATTTGCATATCAAGAGGAATTTAGCATATTTATGGGAAATGCAGGTATGTGATTAGTACTACTTATGCCCGTGCATTATGCAGGATTAGCAGCATCAAAGGGAGGGGATATGGGAAATGCAGGTATGTGATTAATACTACTTATGCCCGTGCATTATGCAGGATTAGCAGCATCAAAGGGAGGGGATATGGGAAATGCAGGTATGTGATTAGTACTACTTATGCCCGTGCATTATGCAGGATTAGCAGCATCAAAGGGAGGGGATATGGGAAATGCAGGTATGTGATTAGTACTACTTATGCCCGTGCATTATGCAGGCTTAGCAGCATCAAAGGGAGGGGATAAGGGTAGCATTAATAAAGGGAAGGAGTGTTAAGTAGCTGCAGTAACTAAAACCACCACGTAAACAACTAAAGTATAAACTACCTAGTATCATCAGTATACTAAATATACTCTACAATAAGCTGAGTTACTAACAGTAAGTAATACATTACAATTCTATGTCGTAAAAAATATAATATTCTTCATCTAAACTTTGTTCTCTTACATCACACGAGTCTACACCGTACTATATACTGCCATAGACAAACCCAACATTAAATTGTATACTGTATTGCTATAAACCGCCCTATACCTTATACATTGTAATATTACACGATGTATTATTCTACCCACCCTAATGTATATCACACTGCTGTATATTCACTATACAATTACGATACTATATATTACTTTGTACATTGTATTAAGCATATAAATGTTTATACTATTTGTCATTATACACTGTACCATTGACCGTCGTGTGAAAGATACTAAGAGGAAGCAACGAAATATGGCAATGGGAGAGTAGTGAGAGGAAACTTGCAGCGGAGCAAAGAATCCATTCCCTGCGGAGAATACAATGCCAGTGAGTGGAACGCGGTCTGAAAGTCACCGTAAACGTGAACACAATCAGTTAAGATCCGAAATGGTTTATTACGTCCTTCCAATGATTGCTAAGCCAGAATCCATCTTCTCGGTTGAAATTGTCTCTGTGTTTGTATATGTGGATCGCCTCATGAATGAATCTCTCATGGTAGCCAGATGGCTTGCAGAGAACCTCTGTCTTGGAGAAGTCAATATCATGTGAGCCCACTGAATTGTAACAGTGATCTGCCACGGCTGAGGTGTTTGTCCTACCGTGTTTCAAGTCTGCTTTATGTTCACGGATGCGGTCCGAGAAATGTCGTTTGGTTTCTCCAATGTAACGGCTATTAACTCAAACACGTACGCCAAGCTCTTGGGCATCAGACATCTGTGAACAATGCTCGACAAATCACAACTGATTCCCGGTCATGATGTTTGTAAGTGGCATTTGTCAATGCGTGATTTTGCCCTGGCCTAATTATAGCCTTAAGAGGGCCTTACTAACAGAACTTAACCATCATAGAATGTGAAGCAAACCAGGATATCTTTGTCTTTTTCTGTGTGATGTGTGTGTGTATGCATGTGTGGGGAGCATAGTGGTTAGCGCGCTGTGCTACGAACTCGGCGGCCAGAGTTCGATTCCTGCTCACACTCAATAACAGTGACGATTATCTGAACTGGTCCTGGACTTCCCCTCGATCGACTCAGCCACAAATGAGTACCTGGTGCGATGTGTAAACATCGCCACTGGGAAGACAAAGGCGGCCGAGCGCGGTATTGGCAACCCACCCCGTCATGTGCCGTGCCGGCCTAAATAGGTGCTCACTAACAGCACTTGCCCCAACAGTCTGGTAATGTTAATCGGGGAAGTGGGGGAATCATTGTCTTTGTGCACGGGTGCGAATGTAGGCCTCCAAGTCATCGCTGCCGATGTGGATTTCACTGCACACACTGGTCCAACCCGTCACCAGTGCCGCCAGCCAGGCGCCTCCTCGGCACGGTCGCTGCCTGCCCGCGGGCAAGCAACAACAACAACGAACAAATGAACAGCAACAGCTGCGGCACGGCTCTCAATGCTTGCGCAGGCACGATGCACTCGCTGATGCACGTTGAACCGTCGTTCCGTTGCCCGCCGCGACTGGGTACTCGGGGTTTGGGCGTGGACAATGCTGCCACGGTGCAAGCGGCGGCATCCAGGGCAAAAAGAGAACACCTGGCGGGAGACGGAGTTGTTAGAGCGGGACGGTGAGGACGATGATGTGGGGGGGGGGGTAGAGTTCCGCCGCTGCGCGGGGCCATGAGGCAGCAGCGCAGGCGGCGAGGGTCGCGCCAGACCCCCAGGACGTCGCTGCCCTCCCTGAAATGGTTAAAAACAGCAGCAGAAGCAGCCGGGCAAGCGAAATGATGTTCAGAGAGTTCCGCGCTCCGCAGAGCATCTGCAGATCGCAAACTGACAGACAGCCAGTTAGGTTGTTTGCTGAAGCGTAAAGAAGTCCCCCCCTTTCCCCCCACAGATCTTTGTGGTCTAAATTCCGCAATCTACGTTGAAATTATTTCGTACACCATACCTAGCCAACCGTGCTAATTGGATATGTGTAGTGTATATTGTAATGTATAGTAGGGTAGTACGGGTGTTTAAAATAAATGGACTCGATTTGAAATCGCTATATCTCTGCAACCACGAACCGCCCATGAATGAAATTTTCACCACTTGAAAGGGCGGGGTACAGGGTTTCAAATGATTACCGCTAGATGCCTCTCCCAGCGCACAAACAGCCCCTAGCCTCAAGCATACACAAGATGGCGGCCCCGCAACACAAGGCGTTTTGCGTTCTGCAGTTCAGCAAGACTGAATCCATAATTGCGATGCAGCATGCGTTTCAATGGCGTTTTGGCATTGATCATGTCAAAGAGCATGGTGGCACAAAAGACCGTGTTTTGTGGAAGAAGACACTTTGAGAGGCGTTTGGAACGAATTCAACTATCATCTCGATATTGTCCGTACAGCAGGTGGAGGGCACATAGAGCATTTATAAAATGGTTAGTAAATCTTGCTAACTCATGAAACCTTTGTAACTTTTTTTGTGTAATTGTAACATGTTGCCATCGTGAAATATACTGCTTTGAAATTGGGTTCATCTTTTTAAAACACCCTGTATATAGTGTAGTGTAGGTTTGTTGAACTTCTTTCGTACACCGTACGTAGCCAACCATGCTACCTCCTCGTGGTGCTGGACAACAACGCTGTAGTGGGCAGTGCTGTGTGGGGAGGGTCAATTTAGATTGGCCTTTCCCTTTATGGCCTTTGTAACCACCACAGCGGCCAAATGGGGGCTCTGGACAGGTGCGAGGGGCTGGTAACCCCTCCACCTTCAATTAACTACCACCACGATTTAAAACAATTAATGAAGCTTGTGCCAGAGGCCCCGGGGGGACAGGCATCCTGTCGGAGCCAGGAGACTGAATCATTCTCCTCGGGGCTCCTCCAGAAGAAACAAAAAACCTCTACGGATGGCCACGTGGAATGTTCGAATGCTCACTGCGGAGGAGAGGCTGCCACTCTTCTGTCGGGAGATGGACCGGTACCGCCTGGATATCTGTGTTATTCAGTAGGTCCGGTGGACAGGCTCTTGCTCCTGCCACCATGAGGGGTGGACAGTCCTCTACTCAGGGCAGGAGACTGCTAAACAACAGGGAGTGGCTCTTCTTCTGAACAAACGAATTAAGGGGGCGTGGGAGTGTGGCGTTGAAGTGTGGGAAACTGTAAGCCCCAGACTACTTTGGGTTCGCCTTCCTATCAACCAGAGGTGAGGAGTGGGGGTCGAGATTACTTGTGCCCCCACCGAAGATGACATCCATGGAAGGATGCAGGCAAGGCCGATGAGTCAGATGCCTTCTATGACCTCCTGTCACAGGTAATGGCTAAAGTGGCCCCTCGGGATAGAGTCATCTTGTTGGGTGACTTCAATGGATGAGTTGGGCATAATGCTGTCACCTAGTCTGGAGTGATTAGATGGCATGGGCCAGATCAGCTCAATAACAACGGTAAGAGGCTGCAAGATTTTTGTGCAGCCCATGGGCTTGTAATTACCAACACACTGTTCCGGCATCGGCGCATCCACACAACATCATGGATGCATGCCGGATCCAAGCAAGAACATCTGCTGGACTACATAGTGACAGAACAGCAGATGCGGGCCCATGTCCTTGACACCAGGACCTACCGTGGAGCTGATTTGCCCACTGACCATCGACTTGTCATCTGTAAGATGCACAGACCCGTGATCATAAATCGCTCTTTAACTCCATTAAAAAAGTAACCTGCAGCACCACACCTATTACCATCATTAGGGGAAAGAACGGTGATCTAATCTCTGACCCCCATGAACAGGTTTGCAGATATGCTGAGCATTTCTGGAAAACATCGTGGGCCAAAGTGGGGATGACCCTGCTGAGGCTGCGGTGCCTCAAATATGGAAAGAAGTCACCTCCTGTGATTGGCTGGCTGCGGTGCCATCTGTTGAGGAAGTAATGAGGGCGACCCAGAGCCTGACACCAGGAAAGGCACCGGACAGAGATGATCTCCCAAGCAAAATGTTGAGGGAGGGTGGCGTTTGTGCACAGACTGCCCTACATGACATCATAACAACAGTCTGGACCACTGGACGGGTTCCGCAGGATTGGAATAATGCCCTGGTGGTCCCCCTCTTTAAGAAGGGGGACCACACAGACTGTAACAACTACAGGGGCATCTCACTCCTCAGTTTGCCGGGAAAGGTCCTGGCAAGGATTATTCAACAGTGCCTTGCCAGGCATGCAGAGCCCCAATGTGGTTTCAGAAAAGGGCGGTCCTGCACAGATGCCATATTTTCTGTCCGTCTGCTACAACAGAGGTGTAGGGAATTCCAACAAGACCTACATCTCTGCTTATTGACCTGGTCAGGGCCTATGATATCATCAGTAGGCCTGGGCTCTGGGTTGTTCTTCCTGCTTTCGGAGTCCTTGACCCGCTGCTCATGATCATTAAGGACATTCATGATGGTGAGCGGGTCCGGATAAAACTATGTGGCCGGGAGTCAGAGCCATTCCATATTCACCTTGGGGTGCGACAGGGATGTCCTCTGGCTCCCATATTATTTAACATCTATTTCGACCACGTAAGTCCTGAAGCCTTCAATAGCCGTACCAGAGGAATTTCCATCTGGTATAGATACAATGGGAGGCTTATCGATGCCCGGGTGCGGTCAAGGGATGGCTCCCTATTGCTCAACCATGTTATGTATGCCAATGATCTGGTAATTGCTGCTCACTCTGAGGATTTGGAGGCACTGCTGCTGAACTTGGAGCTTGCCACTAAGAGGTGGAGACTTACCATCAGCCCCACCAAAACTAAGCACCTGCCTGGGTATTTTATACCATCGGACACTCCACCCCCACAACTCCCAATTGGTGATAGGGCAGTTGTGGAGAGAGTGGAACGTTTCCCACACCTGGGCAGTGTGCTCATGACCAGCTCCGGTTTGACAGCAGAAGTCTCACTCCGAATCAATTGAGCGGCATTATCTTTCCATCGGTTGCTTAACGCTATGTGGAAGCTACCTGGTCTGTCGCTCCGCACGAAGCTTCAGGTCTTCTCGGCCACAGTCATTTCCTCCCTTCTCTACACTTGCGAAACATCTTCACCGGTTAGAAATATTTAGGCTGGCTTGCATACGATCTATCCTGGATTTAACCTGACTAGATTGGGTGAGGAGCTCACATATCCTTGAAAGGTCTGGACAAAGTCCCATCGGTGAGTCCCTCCGGCAGGCAAGGCTGCGTTGGCTGGGTGGTGTAGCCCGCATGCCCAGTCACCGCAGCCTGAACAGCTTTTGTTCGGCCGGATCAAGGGGGCTAAACAGGCGCAACACGGGCTAGAGAAGAGATGGAGTGATGTGGTACAGGAGGATGTGGAGCTGAGTGGACTAGCTGATGACTGGTACCAGCGGTGTCAAGATCGGCCTCTGTGGAGGAGGCTTGTTAAGGACGCTACTGGGCAGTTGGAGGCAGTCGCCCTCAAACAACAACGGAGGGGGGAGGAGCGACGCTCACAATGAGCGGAGCGCCGGGTGGCTAAAGCACAGCAAGTTGGCACAGTAGGGGGCACAGGTGGTGCATCAACCAGTCATCTCAGTCAGTCGACCCGTGGCACCTGGGTCTGCCCCGTGACCTCCTGCCAGCGGGCGTTTGACACCTCACGTGGCCTCAACGTGCACATAGCCTGGCACAATCGTCGTGGTGACGTCACCGCCACTTAGTGGCAAATGGCGGTTGTTATTGTATAGTAGTGTAGTATATAGTGTAGTGTAGGTTTGTTGAACTTCTTTCGCACTCTGCACGTAGCCAACCGTGCTAATTGGAGGTGCATAGCGTGGTCCATTAGGAATGGACCACTCTTTTATTTCCTCGTGCAGAAAGGGAGTAAAGTGTGGTTTTGTGAAAGTCCTGATGTGCTGTGCAGTCCATCAATGCACGTGTGTACACCAGCATGTGATGACTGAGTTGGTCCTGTGGGTGGCTGGCAGGGTTATTGATTACCCGGACTTGTACACCAGTCACGTGGTTAATGGCGACTCGGTTGAGGATTGCTGTGTGTGACACGTGTGCTGTTGCATTTTACAGATTTACAACAATAAATGTGTTTTCCCTCGATTGGGAGCACCTGCCCACGTCCTTCATTTCGAGTGTGCAATAATAGTGTATAGTGTAGTGTATAATAGTGTAGTGGATCGTGTAGTTTAGGTATATTGAACTTTTTTCGCACACAGTACATAGCCAACCGTGATAATTGGAGGTGCGTAGTATATAGTGTAATAGAGGTATGTTGAACTCCTTTTTAACACTTTACGTAGCCAACCGTGTTAATCGGAGGTGCGTAGTGTATAGTGTAGTGTATAGTAGTGTAGTATGTAGTGTAGTTCAGGCATTTTAACTTATTGCACACACTGTGCATAGCTAACCGTACTAATTAAAGGTGCGTAGTGTTTGGTGTCGTGTATATTAGTGTAGTGTATAGTGTAGTGTAGGTATTTTTTACTTCTTTTGTACACCGTACATAGCCAACCGTGCTAATCGGAGGCGCGTAGTGTATAATGTATTGAATAGTGTAGTGTAGATATGTTGAACCTCTTTCACACTGTACATAGCCAACCGTGCTAATCGGATATGCGGAGGAAGAACAACAAATCTAAACACAAAAATCAGTTATAAAGAAATGGGTTTTCAATCTAGATGATTTCAAAGTGCATAGCTCCGGTGGCTTCCTAATGTTGGAAGGAAGAGCATTCCAGACGGCCGCGGAAGCGCATCTGAGCGCGCGCGATGCAGCAACCGACTTTGTTCGATGGCCAGCCAAAAGCCACTCCGAGGATGACCGGAGCTCGCTTGATGGTTTATGTTCCTTGACGAAAGTTTGGCAGTAGTGTAGGCAACTCCTACATACAACGACAAAGATGCCCCAAATTGCCTTAACAGACTGTTGGGGCAAGAGCTGTTCGCGAGCACCTAGGAAGGCCGGCACGGCACATAAGGGGGTGGGTGGCCAGCATCACGCCCGACCGCCATTGTCTCCCCATTGGTGATGTTCACACACCGCATTTTAGGCTGAGCCGACCTAGGGGAGGCCCAGGACCGGTCAGATAATCGCCACTGGTGTTGGCCGTGGTCGAGAATCGAACTCGTGTCGCCGGGTTCGTAGCGCAGTGCGCTAACCGCTATACTACCGCTCCACACTCTACGAACATACATACATTCGTTGTTAAATGGCTCATGTTGTTCGACTCAGCCACGACATCGTACAAGGCAACTCACGTGTGCGTGATGCTCGGTAAGAATAGACAGCGCGGTGTCACCGTTCATTACGGAGAGAGCTTGAGGGTTGTTTTTGAAGAGGAAATATCACGGTCTTGCGTACAAATACCTCATTAAAAATAGGGGTATTACGGAACGTTCACAGCGAGGAGGAAAGTGCCACAATTCTACAGCGAGTGTCATACAACGCCTATAAGGGAGGGCTGGTGGATCACGCAGATTTCAAACGAAACGCTGTATCCTGCCACGTGCAGGCTTAGTGTGCCAACGGTGGTCGCGGTTGGATATTTTAGTTGTATTATGTACACGTGACTGTTATAATTTTTTATTTGTGAAAGTACGTGATTAAATTATTATGATTAAGATTGACTGCTTACCCGCTCAAATTCCGGCTTACTCGAGTCTGGCTTGGAAGAGGTTTACTCTCACATTGTTTGTGCTCAAGCAATTGCTTAGGCATTGCTCATCTCCTTTGGCAGCCCTTGGCGAGTCATGGGTATTCCACATTTCCAGGGCAGGGCCATGCTGTACATAAGACAGCCACTGCCTATTGTGCCCACAATTGGAACTGTAATCGTATTAATTTCAAAGAGGAAGGACGTATCGAGTCAAGTCAGGATTTTAACTCTTTACTTTTGTAGTACATAACTACACATATGGCATTACGGATTATAAATGTCATGTACTCGAATTGTAAATGTTGTGGGTTTACTCTCCAACACACTGGTATGTTGAACGAGTAACGAATTGGCATGTTTTGTTTCCATGACAAATCTTACTAATTGGATGTGTCGGGTGGTGGCGGGTTTAACGACACGTTTATATTGACATCATCTAACCCCTCCCAAAAACCTGCATTATGGATAATGTCATGTGTGCTTGTGTGCGTTCACGTTACAGAAGTGCGCACAACTGGAACAGCGTTTGGCATTAAACGTGGGGTAGTTATGGTTGCATCATCTTTCGCGGAAGTGTTTCTTATCCCATTAAAAACAACACACACACACATTAGAATGCGATTGTGGTCGCTGTCCGCAGTTGTGTTGTCTCCGGTCGGCTAAGGCGGAGAGCGCGTGCGCGGCGTCGCCCACGTTGGCATTCGCGAGGCTCCTGCCAGAGCCTCGCCGCCACGTTGTGCCGCGCACTTTCCTGCGGAAATGAATGCGTTCAAATGTCGCGGTAGCTTACGAGCTGCAGTTTTTGTTCGCTTTCTCCGCGATATTTTTTCGTTCGTAGCGTTGTTTCATTCTTGCCGTCATTCTACGTTACGGTTAGGTTAACACGTAGGCTTTCGCGACCAATATTATTCATAATAAAGGTTTGTGTAATAATATTATCATCTGGTATTTCTGGAAAATCGCCCGATGATGCTGGATATAATTACCAGCGAAACGTCGTACTCAGATTGTAAATGTTGTGGATTCACTCTTCAACACACCGGTGGGCTGAAGTAGTAACTATTTGGCGTTTTGTCAACGTGAAAAATCCCTTACTGATTGGCAGTGTCGGGTGGTGGAGGGTTTCGACACATTTATACTTACGCGATCTAACCCAAAAGCCTTCGTTGTGTACGTTACGCTTGTTTGTGGGGATGCCGTGTTTTGTCTATATTGAATAAATAAGTTAATGAATACATGACAACTTTAATTTGCCCAAAAAAGCCGCAGATATGTTGCTAGTACGGACGTTTGGCGAATTCTATTTATTACTGATTGGTATATGTGTGGTAAAACTGGAGTACGTGGAACTTAAACTAAACTAAATATGTTTTTATTTGACCAGGTAAGGCCCACTGAGCTATATAGCTCTTTTTCAGAAACGACCTGGCCACAAATGATAAGCTCAACGAAGTGGCTTATCATGTGGAATTTTATAGCAACCAAACACTCCAAACGCACGTTCGTAAATGTGGAAGGAAAGACTGGAGGACCCGAATAAAAATCCACACGACTGCAGTGAGAAACATGCAAACTCCAAATATTCAGGCATCGGGGTCAGGATCGAACCCACAACCTCCTACATACCAGGCGAAGAAGTTAAAATTTCGCCACCGTGGCACCCAAAATCTGAAGGTAATCTCAGATTTATGTGAGCAGAAAAGTCAATCGTATTGAACAACTTTCTTGTCTAGCAACGTTCTAGGTTTACAAAACAATTATACGAACTCACTACAGATTTTTTTGCTCTGACGTTTATTTACACACTTTATGACTTGCTGTCGGTAGAGTCTGGCACTGTGAATTTCACGCCTCGAAAAGATTCCCCTTGTTGTGTAATAATAACATGCCAAATGTCCTACGGGGTGTTACGTCAAGCGATGAATAACATGTTCTGAAAATGCCCACAGCAACGAGATGATCGCAATCACATCGGAAAGCAACCTTAGAAGGTGACAACAAAGAACGATGGGGTGAGATCGTAGCTCTTGTTAATACTATTTAAGATCGAAACAGGAGGATTTCTCCACAAATATGGCTGTCGCCTGATGGGATAATCACCGGCAAATCGTCACCGTACTCGAATTGTTGTGGGTTTACTCTCCAACACACCGGTGTGCTGAACTAGTAACTAATTGGCATGTTTTGTTTACGTGACAAACCTTGTTAATTGGCTGCGTCGGGTGGTGGCGGGTTTAACGACGCATTTATATTTACGCGATCTAACCCAGAAAACCTCTATTATGAACAAATAACGACTTTTGGAGTAACGTTAAATTTCCTCTCTTGCCTAACACGAGACAGTGCTTCTTAAAGCTCTGCACGTGGTTGACCACACAGATTGTTTAAAACCAGAGAGGAAGAAAAGCCAAACTTACGTTTATTAATAACTTGTTCATTTCTGGGCGAGGTCATGTAGGTATATATTGTAGTGCCATTCTATTTAACTATAACCCTCCGCCACCAACTAGAGCCGATCACGTGGGCAAATATGCCAATTGGTTTTCTTTTCGGATAAAGTCTCGCGCAGAGCGAGATCTCGAGCTCTCGTCAACGCTTGATGATGCTGGATGTAATCCCCAGCGAAAGGTTGCACGACATTACCAAAGGGTTTTACTTGCTTTACAACATTCCCGTTTGCTGAATAATACAAAAACAAATCAATTGGCGTATTTGTCCACGTGACAACATCATTTGTTTGGCTCTGTCGGGCGGTGGAGGGTTATTATAGTAAAACAAATGTGTAATATTATACATACGGGATTGACTTCACCCAACAAAAAACTAATTATGAATCACAATATTGGTTGTAAAAGCCTACATGTGAAAAATAAAATTAAACTGAAGGTAACTTGAGTAAAAAAGGTAAAGCAAACATTTTGAAGTAATTTGTAACTGAATTGAAACCTGAAAACTCACTGCACCAAAAATCGGGTGTATTCATGGGCGGCTGTTAGGATTGTCACTTCTGGTACAAAATCGTGGACATATGATGCGCCCAAGAGCATCGGAAGAGGGCAGAACTGTATGCAAATGCATTGTCTTGAGGGGTGCATCGTTCCGTAACTGACAAAAAACTGGGACTCTTGACGTCCCGGGAAGACTTACTGACAGCTGCTTCAAAAACAGGACGTCCTGGGCGGGGGGAATAAAAACAACAACCAGGGCACGTGCCACTTGAGCTCATGCTCCTCCTATTGGATCCCATTGATGACCTCAGGATCCCAACAGCGCAGGAGAGTGCCGCTCTCCACGGCGATTATGAACCTCCCACAGTCAACCAGTGGGGAGCGGTAGTGTAGCGGTTAACACGCTGTGCTGTGAATCCGGTTCACCCGAGTTAGATTCCCGCTCGCGACCAACAGCAGTGACCATTATCTGAACCGGTCCCGGTCCTGGGCCTCCCCCTAGGTAGTCTCAGCCTCAAATAAGTACCTGGTGTGGTGTGTAAACATTGCCACGAGGGAGACAAAAGTGGCCGGGCGTGGTGCCGGCCACCCACCCCCCTTGCGTGGCGTTCCGGCCTCCTTCATAGGTGCTCACTAACAGCACTTGCACCTCCGATTAGCACGGTTGGCTACGTATGGTGCGAAAGAAGTTCAACATACTGTACATACAAACATTCACTGTGACGTAAGAACAGACTTAATCTTCTTGTCAAGAGTGTTCAAGCATAACTTTTATTTTTAAAATACGAACTTTGTTTTCTCTCACTGTCACTGTGAGGAAAAGATGCTGATTACATGGAATGCTTATTACATATGATTAAACAGTGCATCGATAAGGGATTAAACTATTCCGTGTCTCGTAAAAGAAAGTATGCGTTTCCATGCGACTGTGGTTCTAAACTAAGTACAGTCCGTTCTATAACGTGTGCTATTTTCATAACGCGAATTGGATATAACGCGATGAATGTATTAGCGAACACGTCTTTTATAACGCGGATGCGAATTGGATATAACTCGATCGAGTGAACAAAACTACGTCCCGCGAGGTAAGAATAAGCGGTTGTGAGGCTGCCTCGGCGTAGCATCACACAAGGGATTGGGATGCTGCTGGATGCTTCTAGATGCTACCCACGCGCCTCAGTCTTTGTTCGGCCTGCGTACCCATCTCCCGTGTTATCACGGACTGTGATTTACGCTGTATTATATATTATTTATTACTTATTACGACGCGATGTTCCAAAATCCTTCTGTACAAGGCGATGCTGCCGCACTCGATTGGTCCTGGCACCCCAGAGATTCATCAGTTCGACCTCCTGGCCCGGAAGTCAGAAAGCACCGGCCGAGATTAAATTACTGCACCTCGGTCCCACCCAACGGTATGAATGGATAACACGGCCATTCGTTATCGGCAGGTGGTGGGATAAAGTGTGGGTGCTCACACTTTCCTCGAAGACAACGTGGCCCAAAGTAGCGGAGTGCATGTGAGATGTGAGATGTCAGGGCCGGACCTTTACCACCTTAAAGCGTTGCTTTTGCTTTTTACAATTTTCAAGTCTGGGGTCATAAACTAGGTGTGGGTGGTCGGCGTCAAATTGGACAAATCAGTTTCAGTGGTGGCTCCCGTCATGAACTGCGAGTGGGTCCACAAATCGCCATTTCCAGTGGCAAGGGTGCACCCTAACCCAGTGTTGTTCTTCATCGCAAGGCCCGTGGGCCACTGGCGGTCCCTGGAAGCCTTTCGTGTGGCCTCTGACCTGCGACCCTTAGAATATAAACAAATGTGTTGCATGGAAACGCACACTTTCTTTATGAGATGCGAATTAGTTTAAGCACTCACCATGCAACTGTTTAATCCTATGTAATAGGTATGTAATCAGCACTAAACATTTGCTGCAGAAGTCTAGTCCGTTCAAACGTCAGCATCTTTCCTCCCCGGTGGCCTTTAGTGAGGCCCCTGTGGCGTGCGGCCCCCGGACAAAAAATACACAAATGTGAAAACACCACCCCATCATCATCGTCGTCATCGTGCTGCTCTCACAACCCCAACAATGGTTTTAAATGTGTGGTGGCTCTCACACTGACGCCTACCTGTCAACTCCTTAACAGTGCCCTACCTTATTACAGACTGATTCAGACCTTATTGGTCACCCCGGTCCCTTATAAATCTCAAGGTTTATCCTACAAAGTCCCATCACGACGGAGAAACACATTTTTTTGCCCGTATTGAAACGGCTGTACGCCGTATGGACCTGAAAACTCAAAGTCGCTGGACCAGAATACGGGGTAACCCGTATGGGTTGACACGGAATGCTGATGATGTCTCTTCGGCGAAGGTGACCCCCTCTGAACATCAGTGAAGAACGCCGGGCGAACCGGTTAATCTCGGGGCAGCAGTGATGAGGACTTCAAAGGTGCATGTCCTGTTCTCTAGCGACACCTCCTGGACGGAAAACAAATCGAAGGCCGCGTTGAATACAGTAGCATGCAGTCAGTTACGCTGTAAAACTGAAATGTTCACATGAATTCGAAGCGATCGCAGAACGGATGAAAAAAAACGTCGTCAGCACCTGAAATAACTCTTCAAAAAGACATTCAAAGCTCCAAGTAATTACTCATTGGTTCGGATGAGTAATCGCTAACTTAAAACGGATTTCACAACACAGCACAACTGAAAAAAAGGTGTCCATGCTCCAAGGGGCATGTGGCAATGCTCATTTGCATAACTATGCTGTCCTGAGCCAGTGGTGGAAATTCCACATTCTCACAGTCGAGACAGTCAGGACACTGTGCAAACACTGCTTTGGAAGAGTTGGGGGGCGCTGCGGTGGTGAGATGTTAACGACCTCGCCTGCTATACAGGAGGTCGTGGGGTCGATCCACGACCCTGACGCCTGCTGCTGTATATTTGGAGTTTGTAAGTTATCCCCGTGGTTTGCGTGGAATTTTTCCCTCCACGTTGAGAAACATAAGTTTCTAATATTTGGCCACTATACATTTCCACGTGATAAGCCACTTTTTTTAGCTATAATTTGTGGCCAGGTTGCTTCTGAAAAAGAGCTATGTAGCACAGTGGGCCTTACCTGGTCAAATAAAAAGTTTCGTTGAATTTAGACTCCCCGCAATATGATGATTAATTTATTGACCCCATAGAAATGATCGTCTAAGTTGACCTCTGACGAGGTACATCTTCTGAGTCCAGCACTTTGACCAGACACCACCTAGCTGGGTACATTGTTTATATAATCAGTCTGCTACATCCATCACAACAGCATCCCTGATCAATCCACTGCTGGATGAACTCACCCCACAACCCCCGTCCAAAGCCGCTGCTATCTCTCCCACCTTCTTGCAATTTAACAGTCTGCTGCATCCCACCATTGAGAACAAAACGCTGCATTTTTGGCAAAATTGGATGTTTCTGCAATTACAATACCGCATTCACGATAAGCCCGCAGCTCCCATTAGCATGGCTGGCTACATACGGTGCGAAAGAAGTTCAACAAACTGTGTGTACATGCATTTGGGACAAATTTTGATTTGGTGTCTGGCTCTCTCATCAATCGGGGAGTCATTCTGGTCACCCCCCCCCCCCCGTCAGCAATGAGTCCATGACAAGACGGCAACAAAAACTCTGCGAAATACGTTACGCAATGTGGGTTTCAAATTTCTATAACGCAGGCCGTACGGGAAAAAAAAGTAGTGATCGCGCTCGCAAGGGTATTGTGTTAGCGGAGAGAAAACAACGCTCTGCAAAAACACGCAACGCGATGCTTACGAGTGGGAACGTCACACTTGGTGCCGCCGTATGGCAATGAGTGACATTGGCTACGGAACATGAAACCCGTTAACCGAGCAAGGGCGATCCCACGTTTTGGGTAAATCTGTTTGCGCACATCGCTTGCGTGTTTGTGTGTGGTTACGTGCGCGTGCGCAAGCGGTAGTGTAGCGGGTAGCGGTCTGCGCTACGAACCCGGCGATTATCTGAACTGGTCATGGGCCCCCGCTAGGTCGACTCAGCCTCAAATGAGTACCGGGCGTGGTGCTGGCCACCCACCGCCTTGTGTGCCGTGCCGGCCTTCATAGGTGCTCGCTAACAGCACTTGCCCCAACGGTCTGTTACAGGCTACACGGGGGGTCTTTGTCTTTGGTTACGTGCGCCCGTGCTTGCGTATTACCGTCAGCGAAAATTTGCGGGGCTTTTTTTTTTTGGTGCGTAAATTGACAAAACAAGGGCACGATTTGATAAACAACAAGGGCCCGAGTTATTTTAGAAGTTTAGTGACATAGTCCAGAACGTGATAGGGTGTTGTCGCACGCGGGCGCCAGTTTTCTCTCAGTTGGCTGGAGCCCTGAGAGGTTGGTAGGTTAACCGAAGGCAAACGACAAACACATGCCTCGTTAATATTAAACTCGCGCGCGCTCGGGGTGAATGGATTCAACTCCCCGCTGTTTTGCCAGCCGAGGAGACCGCTTTTGGGTTGGTTGCCATCGTAAGCCATGAGCAAGCGACACCGATGTCTTCTCGAAGTTGTCCACGTGTTTTTCCCTTCCGTCAGCCAAGGTCCGCATCGTACGTCAGTGGGCCCACCACCGCCACCACCACCGCTGCCGCCACCACCACAACCGCTACCGCCACCGCCGCCACCACCGCCACCAAGCATTTTCGCTCTGCATGAAAAACGTCGCTGCTTGATATAATAATACACGTTGGCTCCAAGTCATCATTATGTATGGTAACTATATTGTAAAAATATACAACAGCACAGAAAGCTTTACAGATGTGGCCATCCTTTGAGACATTTGGTGACTTTATGTCGAGGGTGGGCTGTTTGTATTTTGATGGAGTACCCATAAAAAAAAACCCACACGGAAACACACCGATACCACTGGAACTCAGCAGATAGCTTCTCTAACAACTCCCTCCATTAGAGATCTACCTTCTCTAGCTCCTCCCCCTTTTAGTGATCTACCCACTCTAGCTCCTCCTCCTTTTAGTGATCTACCTTCTCTAGCTCCTCCCCCTTTTAGTGATCTACCTTCTCTAGCTCCTCCCCCTTTTAGTGATCTACCTTCTCTAGCTCCTCCCACTTTTAGTGATCTACCTTCTCTAGCTCCTCCCCCTTTTAGTGATCTACCTTCTCTAGCTCCTCTCCCTTTTAGTGATCTACCTTCTCTAGCTCCTCCCCCTTTTAGTGATCTACCTTCTCTAGCTCCTCCCACTTTTAGTGATCTACCTTCTCTAGCTCCTCCCCCTTTTAGTGATCTACCTTCTCTAGCTCCTCCCCCTTTTAGTGATCTACCTTCTCTAGCTCCTCCCCCTTTTAGTGATCTACCTTCTCTAGCTCCTCCCCCTTTTAGTAATCTACCTTCTCTAGCTCCTCCCTCTTTTAGTGATCTACCTTCTCTAGCTCCTCCCCCTTTTAGTGATCTACCTTCTCTAGCTCCTCCCCCTTTTAGTAATCTACCTTCTCTAGCTCCTCCCCCTTTTAGTGATCTACCTTCTCTAGCTCCTCCCCCTTTTAGTGATCTGACTTCTCTAGCTCCTCCCCCTTTTAGTGATCTGACTTCTCTAGCTCCTCCCCCTTTTAGTAATCTACCTTCTCTAGCTCCTCCCCCTTTTAGTGATCTACCTTCTCTAGCTCCTCCCCCTTTTAGTGATCTGACTTCTCTAGCTCCTCCCCCTTTTAGTGATCTACCTTCTCTAGCTCCTCCCTCTTTTAGTGATCTACCTTCTCTAGCTCCTCCCCCTTTTAGTGATCTACCTTCTCTAGCTCCTCCCCCTTTTAGTAATCTACCTTCTCTAGCTCCTCCCTCTTTTAGTGATCTACCTTCTCTAGCTCCTCCCCCTTTTAGTGATCTACCTTCTCTAGCTCCTCCCCCTTTTAGTGATCTATCTTCTCTAGCTCCTCCTTCTTTTAGTGATCTACCTTTTCTAGCTCCTCCCACTTTTAGTGATCTACCTTCTCTAACTCCTCCCACTTTTAGTGATCAACCTTCTCTACCTACTACCTATTCGAGCTAAGGTCGTTCCCTGCAGGTGATGCCTCTATTTTAGCTCGATCCACCAACACACGGCCATAGTGCAGAATGCAAAAAAGGTGTTTGACCCTAGAAAGCACGTGTTGACACAGTGTGTGATTGAGTCTGGAATCCCATTATCCCTCGCAGAATCCATTGCTTTTGCATAGCTGTATAAATTGACATTCGTGTTCATGGCCTGCATCCAATATTAACTTTTGGCAGCAACCTGCGATATTATAATTTCCACATGATTTGAACTGGGATCTCCAAATCCCTCACCTCTGAAGTTCAGATGATTTCAGAATAGCGCTGCCAGATGCTGTTAAATGTGACCTCGTTTCTCCCCTCCAGTTTCTTCCAAATTAATCGTGGATCCATCCATTGTGGTGCTGCAGTTCGATCTCTCGACTCAAGAGCCGGTGAATTAAAATCCGAGTGGGGAGTCGACTCAGTCTATCACCAAACCGAGATCAATGAAATTAGTACTACTGCTTTATTTACATTCAGCGGTGAGTGTCCTATGAAAAGAATGGCCCCAGCCACAGTGATATGGGATTGCTAATGGAGATTAACAACGCTCCGGGCTTGTCTGAGCAGGGAAAAATGAGGGTGCGATTCGGATCCCAGCAAATTACAAGTTCGTCCTGGCTGGCTCTCCACTGCGTCTGCAGTTTGTACTGCGTGTTTTTCAGCGCGATGTCTGACATTTAGCTCTACATCCTTCATCAGGTCCTAATTGATTGTCTACTGAAGACCATCAGATTCGCAAGCCTTCATCTGCAGCAGCCAATCGCATTTCACAGCCCTTCCGCACGATACCTGCAGCCAGTGACACGTGGGGATTGGACGTGACACGTGTGGCAGTGACACGATGACATCATGGCTGACCCTGCACGTGATACTCGAGTGCCCTCGCCGGTGGTACCAATGAAGGTGCAGCGGGGCTGGGGGCAGGAACACTCGGCGCCGTGGTGGCGAGATGTTAATTCCCTCGCCTAGTGTGCAGGATGTCGTGGGTTCGATCCCAACCCTGACGCCTGCTGTATATTTGGAGTGTGTATGTTCTCTCTCCTCATGGTCGCGCGGATTTTGGTTTTGGTTGGGTTTTCCTCCACATTGAGAATCAATACGCGTTTAGAGTATTGGCTTGCTACACATTTCCACGTAGAAAAAACAATTGTCATTTGTGGTCAGGTCGCTTATGAAAAAGAGATACTGGATATAGCTCGGTGGGCCTTACCTACTAAAATGAAAAAAAATGTTTTTTTTTAGTTTATACTTCGTGGAGAGGGTGGGGGGGCTCTGAGGTGCCATGGAGCAGGGTGAGCAAGAGTCGAGGGAGCAGCTCACAGGGCTGCTGAGTTGTTGCTTTCTCGACGTTTGTTTACCCAGGGCAGCATCACTGAGTCTCAAATCTCTCTTTCTTGAGACGATTGCTCTGCGTTTGCCAATTTCAAATTTCCCACAATTTGGAACCATGTCACTGGCGTGCAGTAGCCTACACTTATTCTTCGACGACGTCAAATAACGAAACGGTCAGCGTCCAGCTGTAAAGTAGACGACACATATTCACAGTCAATGCACATCGCATGCATTAACCAGGGCGGCTCTGCTGGAGTTGGACTTCCTTCTCTGCAGAGAGCAGCGAGCATGACATCGCTGGGCCACGCGACGTCACGCACGCGCACCGGCGGGGCTGCGAATCTCATCAGAATATTTATATATATTGGAGGAATCCGATGAGCTATGAAGCTCTTTTTCACAGGTGTGCAGAATCTGTGGTGGGGCGTGTGGACTCTCGCCGACTCGCACCCCAGATCCCCGATGGTCGCCCTTCACCGGAGCGGCCATGCCGCTGACGAAGCCGCCCGCCCACTAATTGTCGGAAGCTCCGTTATTGGTGGGAGCCATCATGAAGCACAACAATTAGTCACTGCTAACAACACTATCTCTACATGTCCCTATGGTGCTGGTATGATGTCAATTTGTGACATTTGGCTTCCAACACATGGAATAAAGGTGTTAAGGTCACCCCCGCTGGATTGTCTCTGCCTTCCTTTCTCATCTCATCTCCTCTCTGCGTGCCGTTTGCCTCTGCAACTACGGTCTACTCTCAGCACTCCCGGTGATGGGAGGGTAAAATTTATCCTCTATTCAATGCATTGTCTTGAAATACTTTCCATTAACAATTGTCAATGCGGACTCTATCCCCTCGCTCAAGTCTAAACGAATGAGGTTCTTATTCGACTCCACCTACCATTATGTCTGGACGCTGCCACGGTCTTACAGTTGCCATTACTGGAATTGCAATGCAGAGGTCGCCGGTTCAATCTCCCGGCGGCAGCAGGGTGAAACAATGGTAAAGTGTGGGTACTTCCACCTCCTCAAAGAAACCTGGGCAATGTAGAAGAGTAGACCAGAAATTGCCACGCCAGGAACGGGGCTCTCTAGAGCTCCCTTGAGTGAGTTGGAGGCCCTTCTGCCAGCAGTGACATAAAGAAGCCATTGCAGGGCCGCACCTTGACTTTTCTACCGTTTGACTGTGAACCCACAGTCATGGAATAATAGTTTACCATGTTTGTGTTCTCCACGAGTAGATCTTTCCCCGTCTATAAGCTCGAGCAACATCCATCCAGATGTCCATTGGGCAGTGCACCTGTCGCAGAATCGGAAGATAAGTGGAGGTGATCGAGGGGCAAGAGCAGTGAGCCAGCACCGCAGAGTGGCCTGGGGTCGAATCTAGGCAGCAGCCGCCCGTAATAATTAATTAGGATTCTCAAGTACCGTACTGTATGATATCGGCCTGTTTAGCACGCTTCAATTTGTAGAAAACCGACCGAGAGCCGTATTGACACAGTCCACCAGTGTCCGCAGGCGCCGAATGTCCATCAGCGAATGTGGTTTGGGTCGACGCTCAATTTATTTTTCTGTGTGGTGGCAGCACAGCGGCTTGTGCATTTTACTGTGAGCCATGGCCACGTGAGTCCAACGCCTGGCCATGGCTGACATCAGTCGCGGTGAGAGAACATGATTCAACTTAAATTGAAATAAAGTATAGGATAGTGCAAGGCTTAATAATAGTAAAAATGCATTATTTGGGCCATAGCATCAGCACAATGTGGCCTGTTGATAAGCAGTTGCCTGTGTGGCAGCTGTCTGTCCAAAATGTCCTTACCAAGTGCCGCACACTCATTTGATAATATTCCATTAGCACATTATCAGGATTGCGAGATGAGAGTTCAATCTGCGGCATCGACGGGGTAAATGTTGGACTTGGGAGCCAATCACGCCAGCCATGTCCATGCTGTCCAAACCAACCCTGGGATAAATCAAGAGCTGGACTATTTGGGTTGGCTAGTGTAATGTCTGAGGGAGCAGGCCGTGAGTCATTGCTGATAAAACACATTGTTTCCTGAATATACAAAGTCGCTTTCCTATCAGAGGAGCCCATGCTCAAAAGTCAGAAACCATGACCCCTGTGTGGCCCAGTCTAGCCTAGCCAAGCCTAACTGCTCATGAGCACGCAAGCCAGCATGAGTTGAAGCATGGCTCTTTCATGCTGCATCATTGCAGTTTTGCTGATTAAAACAGAAATCCCTCGCCAACCGCAGGCTTGCCAACCGCAGAATTTATGTATACATTATTTGTACTGTACTGTAATTCTCGCAGTGCATAAACCATGTCGCATCGCAACCGCATTCACATACACCCTTTCCCATTCCGAGATGCCTGCAAGTTGCAGGGTGGGTCCCATTCATCATTGAATCCCGGAACGCGCAAGCGGACATTGTACTGTACTTACCACAGAAAACTGTAGCGACACGACCACACTTCATGATAGCTGGCGCCAAACTGTGCCACACGCCTTCCGACATGGCCTTGTGGGAGCCTCGGTACGTCTTCCGACCTGAAGACTTGTACCGATAAAGTTATTTTATTCTAGTTTTTCTTCCGATTCCGTTCCGAAGACATACACGTACGCCTGCCCACTCATCTGTCCTTGATGACCCGGAGGAAGAGGGGGAGGGTGGTCTCAGCCCACCATTCCTTTCTTGCACGGCCATATTCTGGGTGAAGAAAGTAACAAACAAGGTCATAATCCAGCTATCTTGCAACGTTCCGCCTGGTCATCTGACATATGGTGTCTCCTGTAAACAGACGACGTCGATATTGTGGGATGTGGCTAAATGATGCATGACGTCGTGTTCAGCCGCAGGATTGTCCTTCGACATTGAGCTGAAGAACAAAACGGAGCACTGGCCCTACAGCCCTGGAGAACTGAGCCCTGGACGGGAGGTGTAACTGTGGCCACGTGTTGGCCGGTATCTTGACAATTCGGCCAGCTAGCTGCAGCTTTGGTTTCCCCAGACATGGCTGACGAGGCCGGGTACTTGCAAGGGGACACGACAAGGGCATAGCTGCATTTATCCCTGTGTAATAAAAAAGCATGGTATGGTGTATCAAACGCCACGGAGAGGTCTAACAGGACTAACATAGCCATCCCGCTTTGTCTAGCATGTGGTTGATGTCAAGGAGTTTGTCAGACGACAAATGTCGCTGTAGCTGCAGAGCAGCGTGTTTTTCAATGAGTTTGCTTAAAAATTGGTGTATTTGATATAGGCCGATAGTTTTAAAAGAATGATGGTCCAGGTGTGCTTTCTTTAGTAATGGGGAGTCAGATGCAAGTTTCAACTCATGAGGAAATACGTATTGACTGAAGGATTGATTTTTTTTGCAGGGATAGGACCCAAAATTGTATGGCTCTGCTTGACGAGTACTGAGGACATGGATTAACTATCACAAAAAGTTGGCTTCATCTTTGCTAGGGTTTCTGTGAGATGGGACAGTGTGACTTGTCTGAACTCATGTAAAGAGTGAGCCTGATGAAGTTGGACCAATGGTACTGGAAATGGACATTCTCAGATCATGAATGTTGTAAAAAAATATTTTTTTAAGATATGTCAGTTTCCCACTGTATCGGGAAGAGACTGTTCAGTGGATTTAGGGTTGGACAGTTCACTGACAACTTTGAATAAATCCCAAGGTTGAATTTTGGGAGTTTAAATCATGTTTGCAAGATACGTTTTCTTGGCATCAAAGATTTCTTGGTGATATTGTTTGTTGAAAAGTTTCAGCGAAATGTTGTCAGTCAGCAGACTGGTTTTATGCAAACGGCATTCAGCTGAGCGCCCTCGTCTCTTGAGAATACTATTTTGTGTGTAGGAGAGAAACGATTAGGCTCTTGAAATATTGAGGTTTTTTTACCAAACTGGAAAAAAATGTATCTTCTTGTTATTTTGGTTGCCCACCCCTGGTCTAGGCTAAGAATATTGTCCATGAACTGGCAGGCTAATGGGTCATGAGGAGAGTCGGCTCAGACAGTATCAGGGAGAAAGGGGACTCCAGGGACAGGATTATAGCCTTGGTGGTGACAGTAACTCATTAGGTATTCTACCACTTTACTTAAATAATCAAAAATGTAAGGGCAATGAACGGCAATAGCCCAGCGGTTCAGGGGGCCACACTGGGTTATCAGGAGATTATGGTCTCAAATTCTCAAATGCTACCGATTGGCTGTCACCCCAGGCACTAAAACATAGACGTTGGAAATCAGCTGTTGATGGCGCTTGGCCCACGAGCATAGAATAAAAAAATACAAAGAGGCTGCAGTTTTCCCAGTCACGGCTCAAATGTTGGGTCATCACACGGGCACCGCAAAAAAAAGTTAAAATATAAATGAGTTATTGAATGAAAGTGCAACTCTCATTAGCCGTGAGCGCTATCGCCATCAGAGGTGATTCTAAGTTCAATGCCCTCCCTTTGTCCATGGCCCCACTCTTTGTATTATCCAAAATGTTGTGGATGAGTGCGAGCCGCTCAATTTGTCGAAGTTTGTTTGCTCACGGACAAAAATTTCAGATTAATACGTGCGAAGAGCTCATCGCCTCGCATCCCCATATAGGGTATACAAATCATCACGAGCAATGTCAAAATGTAACTGGGATTGCCACCTTTTGAGGAACAAATATACCGGGACACAGTGGGAAAAAGAATAACTCACGATACCCAAAGAGGGGAGAACCACGTGTAACGGCATCGTCTAGACTGGTAAATAATTACGCAACTAACAACATCTGCGACTTATAGCCTCCTGGGAAGACCGCGAGATTCCTGTGAGCATCGTAACTGCACTGCTCGCGATGCTGCTGCTGCCGCGGAGGAACACACGTGGCGCCATCTTGTCTCCCGTGCGGCCTATCGCAGGTCCCAGGCCACGCGGTGTCCCCAGCCTCCAGTGAGGAGGCAGTGAGGTTCAGCCGCACTATTTTTATTCCTGTACCTGTACAGTATAGTACACTACATTATATATATTTTAAATTCCATACATTTACTGTACAAGATGTATTTAACACTAGAAAATATTAATAATATTTTACTTTACAATATATACTGTACTCCTATAACGCGATAGTTGCGTTCCTGAAAAACACCGCGTTTTGGAAAAATCGTGTTATAATGAATATTATATAATACAAGGTAAATGACAGCCCACGATAACACGTGAGATGCGTACGCAGGCTGAACAAAGACTGAGGCGCGTGGGTAGCATCAGAAGCATCCAGCAGCACCCCAATGCCCTGTGTGATGCTAAGCTGAGGGCAGCCATACAACCGCTCATTCCAATTCGCGTGACGTAGTTCCGTTCACTCAATCGTGCTATATCCAATCCGCATCCGCGTTATAAAAATATGTTCCCTTACACATTCATCCAATTCGCCTTATTAAAATACACGTGACAGGAGAACGGACTATACTTATTTTTTAATAGTTCGTGTTGATGTAGGGTAGCATAAAACAAACGGAGGGGTGGGTGTCGTTTTACAAACAGTAAGCCAACCCCTTTGGTTCACTTACGCCTTTGATTTGCTGATCGCAGATTTGCCGATTGCGGATATTTTCAAGAACGTAACCCCGCAATGGGCAAAGACAAAGGTCCCCTGTATAGCCTTAACAGACTGTAGGAGCAAGTGCTGTTAGCGAGCAGCACCTATGAAGGCTGTACGCGCACGTACACACATGCGCCGACTTTATACGTTTCTGTACAGCATGTACCATATGCAATATTTCAGAACGCGGCTGCATATATTTAGATGAACCATGAGTAAGCAAATGCTTTAATAGCTGGTACACTAATAGCACTCATGGGTACACAGGCCGGCGTGCCATACCCTCCATCACACACCTGTCTGGATGTTATGTGAGCATCGGACTCCGTGTATCTGTGCGTGTGCTCCCAGTCACGCGCAACGCATTCGGTAAATCACGGTGTCAATCATACCTATCCATCCTCTGTTAGCTAACAGCTTCTAAAGGCCAAGTTCACACATTTAGATATTGTTGTTCACACTTAAAAAGGCAGAGACAACGTTTCAATTAGTTACCGTTTTATTACGTGTGAGTGTGAGGTTACGGGGCCTATCATATGCTATAATTGGCAGCACTGCAAGATCTTTATTAATTTACAGTTGATTCTGTGTGCCAAACCTGAGGGTACAGGTCATGGCATTGAGCCACTTGGCAAGCATAGGCCAGGGGACACAGCCAATGCAGTCTCTTACGGTCCAGAAGCACTTTCTACAGTTGCAGAGTGGGGCAATTCTCATGATTCCTAGCACAGAATAATTCCTAGGATGGAATCATGATCCCCATTCCGTGTTTAGCCTTCTTTGGCCCAAGAGCTTTGTCACAAAATGGACTTTCCTACACCACACGGAGGTCAATCCTCGGCAGTTCTTTACGAGTTGTCCCACACCGAGCCCTGTCCAAGCAACAGCATCGTCAATCCAAGCTTTTCTGGGTCCACTTCAGCGTCTCTCTCCTGGGACCAAACCTACCGTATTATCTAGGCAGTCTCTGGGTTTTCCACAGGATGTGTCTCAGGAAGGATCATCTTTCTCTTCTTGAGTGACTAAAGGAACCCCTTTTGTATCCCGTTTTTCTGTATTATCGAGGATCAATATATTTGTCCAGCAGGCTGTTCAGGGGATAGTTGGTTTGTGGCAGAGCCCCTTCATCTCATAAGGCCGCAATCCTCCTTCCTTGCTTCATCTTTCCTAAGTGACCATCGACCCCTCGCATCCACACGAAGGTACTGGCCGCACGAGCGCTTTCCATGGGCGACCCTCAACTGGCAGTCCCACATTCCGTCCAAGCCAGATCGGCTTGGGAGAAGCTGTGACCGCCAAGCCCAAGGCGAGTCATCCCCTACACCAGGGGTGGGGAACGTCCGGCCTGCGGGCCGTATAAGGCCCGCACAATCATTTGTTCTGACCCTGCCAAGGCAACCGTAGGTGGGACTCGAAATTCAATAAATCTAGGAGCAAACCTGGAAAAGCAGTTGCGAGTAGCAACATCATCAATATCAGCTAACATCACACGCCTCACCAAAGAGAAGCAGTTCCAGCGATCACATTAGGGGTGAGTTAATTAAATGTTTGACCAAATATAACAGGCAAATTATTTAGTTGATAATTTTGTATGGCCCGCGAATAATGTTATAAATATCCAAATGGTCCTTGGCAGAAAAAAGGTTCCCCACCTCTGTCCTACACCTTGCAATCTTCACTCTATGGCTGAGGCGAGGTATGTAAACTTTCTGACGTTATTCCAGCTATTTGCCGTCCACGCAGCTGTCAATTGCAGCTCCATCAAAGGCCATGATCTGGTATTGTCGAATTTGACAATCTTGTGTTGTTTCTTAATTTGAAGCTTCAAATGTGTTTTTTCCCGATGATTATATTCTTGGAATCGAATACGACGACTCCAAGCTGGATCGTGGAATTGTGGCACAGGGGGGTGGGGGGGGGAAGCAGTGCCCATGAAGTCTTGACTAACCATAATCGTGCGTGGGCGATACCTGCTCATTACATAGGTAAGGGCCGCACGTTTCAGTAGCAATTCAACGCGGCTGGCCAGGCTCCATGGGTCTCTCTTGCCTGAACGCAAACCACTGATCAGGACACAAGAAGGCCTTTGGGCATGTGCTCATCGCTTGTGACGTCACATGCAATGAACTCGTTGCTTATTCGCCACCGTGCCTGGACCCCGCTTTGGCTTCAAACCAGGTTCACATTTCTCGTGAGGCCAGTGTAGCACGATTTTGGTTCTGGTTGGGCTCAGCGAATTGGCTGCAGCACAAGAGCCCCATGCTGGCGCGTGCTTGGATACGCCAATGAAAAAGGCACAGCCAGTGAGTTAAGGCTTTTTTTGGGGGGGGGGGTGGGAAAACAGGACGAAAAACAGGAGATGGGAAAGCGGCTCTGAGGTTTTTGCCGTCCGTGGGGCACTTTGTGTTTCCCACATCACGTGTCCCCTCATCAGCACCCCTGCTGTTGTTCTCTGGCACAAATTTGGCAGCACAGAGGATTGTAACGGTAAGGCACATGAGTCAGTCGAGTGCGTGGGCCCTCATCAGCATACCCATGTCACCCCAGCCACGGCCAATTTTTGCGGCAGTGCCACACACACTGCACCGGCTGGTAATTTACCTGCCGTGAGTGGATTAGGCGGCTCGTTTTTACACGGTCTTCATTCATAATTTAAACTTTAGTTTAATTGTGCTACATACGTCGTGTCATGAGATTAAGAATACATTTGCGAATCTCAGAGAGCAGTACTCCAAGTGTTCAGAGAATGGGATACTTCACTGAACCCTGAGCAATCTTTCAAGAGCTTTTTTTCTATCTACGTGGCTTTACCAAAATACCCAAAAAATAGTTTTTCTAACCTTTACACAGCAGAGGGAACACTTTTCCAGGCAGCCAAAATACTGTCACACGACAAACTGGTAATTATAAATTACTAGAGCAGAAATTTGGCCTAAGCAGACACAAAGCCAGTCATTTGTGACCTGTTGGATACAATGGACCCACTAAACTTAACCTAGTTTAATCATGGGTGGTGGCTCAGATTTGACCCAGGATCTCACGTGTCATTTCGACACTTTGACCCTTGAATCACCCCTATAACCTTTTAGAAGCTTATTTTAAGTGGGAGATTTTAGAGAGAGAAAAAAGCAATAATTAGCAACTTATTCCCACCAACAACAGGTGTAATCAACCATTTCCCTAGATTGGTCACAGCAGTAGCAAAAAGCCATTTGTGAGTTTACGAGCACACAGCATGACCGGGAATTTTTTTTCATTGAAATATACAATTATTTTATGTGTATCTACTACTTTTCATCGTGGTTGAATGATAAATATGTTAACAGTTATAGTTGGGATAGAATATTAAGATGTATTTTGTACCTGCCCAAAAAACAATTGATGACAGCATCAATAATGCGATTATGAAACCATGATAACCGTATATCAAAAGAGGAAAGTCTTTACACTGAACTTTGACGTGCGGGAAAGGGAGACATCAGAGCAGACAGACGAAGGGATATAAAATGTTTAACACGTAGGTTTTTGCGACCATGCTGATTACCCTATGAATAAACCCATCCAGTAAATGGATATCCATTGCAATATATGCATAAATTAACCCCCCCTGGCCTTCACATCTTATTGGCTCACAAGTGACGACATTACATTTATCCCTCTATTTGTAATTAATGGCGAAACTTCGTACTCTAATTGTAAATGTTGTGGGTTTACTCGTCAACACACCGGTGTGCTGAACTAGGAACAAAGTCTTGATTTGAAGCTTTCGTGACGTCCTTTGGATTGCAATCTCATGGTGCTAATCTCTCATTAACACTGCTGTTGTGCGCATATGCGGGCATGGTACTCTTATGCGGCGACGGAAGCTCATTCATGCTAATCTCCCTCCCGAATCCCTCTCTCCCTAATCTCCCCCATTAACACAACTGACGTGCTTGCGTCCAGGGGTGGAATTCCTTTCCAGCTTAGACCCCGCTTGCTTACCCTTCGCCACATATATAACCTTGTTGTAACTGCTCTCTCGCTGGTTCAGCAGTTCCACTGCTGGATTCTATTTTTTCCGCCTGAGGACGACCGCTTATGTTGCGATAGAAATATCGTGATTTATTTTATTTTATACCTACGTGACTTTACCGAAAGAACCAAAGAGTATGGTAATGTAGTGGCGTATTTTGTTTATGTGACAAACTCTCACTAATTGGCTGTGTCGGATGGTGGCAGGTTTAAAGACACATTTATATATTTACACAATCTCACCCAAAAACCTCTATTATGAATCTCAAATGGGTTTCATAAGGGACATCGCATAAAGCCCTGGCGTCCAGCAGATGCTGGTCAGTTACCTCCTCATCACTCTTCTAATTCTACTACAACGGTTACTGCTTCCATGAACTTCACTCATTTTCGATGAGTATTAAGGACTCGGACTACCAGACTGAAGTTTCATCTCGTCCATATTGTATACAGGCACCACACTGCAGCTCCAAAGGCTTCTCTTTCTGCTTCTTCCCTTGTACTGTCTCCACTTTGGATTTACCTCCTCCTGCCTCTTTCCCCACACCTTGCTCATTTCAAAGAAACGCATGAACACCTTCAATGGTGTTGTTTTTTGCCGGCAGCTTGGCGTTTTTAGGGCCTTTGGGCCTGTGCTGAGTAACCTTGATTTTAGAATTTAAAAAAAATACCCCATCTCCCAGTGGTTTTGTGGCCTGCCAAATTCTGGAACAATGACCCATCCAGGCAGACTGCCCACGGGCGCGGAAAGCGATAGAGCAGGCAGACGGTGATAGGCAGTTTCACAATGGGACAAGGCCCACTGTGGTCCCGCACGCCTGTATCTGCTGTTTGCACAACCACTGCATTCTTCCACAATTTGTTGCATGGGCCTCGCCTAGATAAAATGCCAGTTGTTGTGTAAGGGGCCATTTAGCGCGGATCAATACGGCAGCTTGGCAGCGAGTGTGGCTTGTGGGAAGGGGATTTTGTGTGTTCACCGTACACCATTTGCATTTAGGTGCAGTGATTGTCTTACTGGATTTCCCCACGACAAAGGGTGTACGTCACTTTGGGGAATGACCCGAAAGTGACCTTTGAACCCTTCACTTTAGATCCTTCAAGGGCCAATCTTTCCACAACCTCTGAACTGTGCAACCTATAATTGTACCGATGAGTCCAAATACGAATTAAACCATTCAGTAGTTGTCTACCTCTGTCTCACAACTGCCCGTCAGTCGGTCGCATTTGCTCAAATGTATTCACGGTGATCTAAGACAAGAGGACTACAATGCAATTGTAGTACTCACGGACTGTACAACTTATGCCCAGTTCGGTTGCTGCACGTTTAGTTCGTTTTAAAGACGGTATACCAGTGGGCCCGGGTGTCGCGGAATGCACACAACAATGGGCGTAGAAACTTCTCCAAACCTGGCCACAAGAAGCATCACACGAGGCCTCTCAGTTCTTGCCACACACAACATGTGCCCCCAGCGTCTACCAGCCACGCAGGGAGGCCGCATTTTATCACTATGCGCCAAAACCTCGCCCATGGTGGGGGTTACGTTCTTGAAAATAGCCGCAGTAGGCAAATCCGCAAACTCAAAGGCAAACGGGAAAACGAGGTTTTGGTTCAGGGTTCGTAATACAACACTACCTCCTTTTGTTTTATGTTACCCTGCATCAGCCCAAACACGAGACAGGAAGTATTTTAAAAGTATACATAATATGATTAGTATTTTCTGAAATATTACATTTAACTCGTACAGTGATGTATAGAATGAAAACAAATAATGTAGTGTACAGTACTGTAGAACAGTCACCGACTTACAAAATGGTTTCCTCTCCTGAGACCCGATCGTAAGTCGAACTGATCGTAAGTCGGAACATAATAATAATAATGCAAAATACGGTCAGCGTTATAAAATGTGTTCTGGTTCAACAAAAAAGGGAATAAATGAGAATAAATATTGTACATTTGCAAGTAATACTGTGATAAATACTGTAAAAGTAAACAAAACCTAAATTAATAAGAAAATCTGTTTTATTTGCACTTACCTTGAGTCTTGATGCTGCTTGTCAGAAGGCGCAATGAGTCCCCACAATGGAACACAGAGACACACACAACAACGATCCCCGTAAAGCATTCACAGACTGTTGGGGTTGCACCACTCCTGGCCACCTTTGACTCCCCAGTGGCGATGTTTACACACTACACCAGCTTCTCGTTTGAGGCTGAGTCGACCTCTGGGAGGCCCATGACCGGTTCAGATAATCGGCACTGGTGTTGGTCTTGAGCGGGAATTGAACTCGGGTCGCCAGGTTCGTAGCGCAGCTCGCTAACCATTGCACGAGCTTTCACACACACTTTCACTTTCACACACTCACTTTCACACACAAAGTCAAAGATCCCCCGTATAGCCTTAATAGACTGTGTAGGGGCAAGTGCTGTTAGCGAGCACCTATGAAGGCCGGAACGGTACACGAGGGGGTGGGGGACCAGCACCACGCCCGACCGTCTTTGTCTCCCCAGTGGCGATGTTTACACACCGCACCGGGTACTCATTTGAGGCTGAGTCGACCTAGGGGAGGCCCAGGACCGATTCAGATAATCGTCACTGGTGTTGACCGTGAGCGGGAATCGAACCCGGATCGCCAGGTTCACAGCGCAGCGTAGTGCTAACCGCTACACCATCGCTCCCCATATTTTCACACACACTCACTAACTTTCTCACACACGCACACATACACGCGCGTGTGCACGCACATACAGACAGACACTCACTCCCAGCGGAAGATTGCTCCGCTGAACAAAACAGTTCCACGGTTCGGTTCACAGGTGCGAGCTCGCATTCGCACTTCGGACGGTTAAACAAAAACGATCTTCTGGAAGCTGGTTAGTAAGTGGGGATGATTCGTAAGTTTGCCGTTCGCAAGTCGGGGACTCATCGCCTGTCAACCCCCTGTCAGTGCCTACCTTATTACAGACCAATTCACACATTATAGGTCACCTCATAATTCTCAGCGTTCACCCTATAAAGTCCCATCACAAGGGAGAAACACAAATAGACAAGAAAATGTGCCCGTATTGAAACGGCTGTGCGTCGTATGGACCTAAAAACTAAATTTCCCTTTACAAGAACACGTAGGTGAACCGCATGGGTTGACAGGTTACCGGGGACTGCCTGGACTGCGAACTGTACCTCAATAAATGTGGTGCAAATGGCCAGTTGCGCGATGGGTACCTGTGGTGAGAAAGATTTTGATGAGTAACATCCTGATAACCAGTGGCGTCACTAGGGGGGTACGGACCGCACCGGGTGACACCATCCGAGGGAGTGACACCAAAATGACTGCCGATACAACTTTTTGTGCAGTGTTTCAGCAGAAATGTATTATTTAAAAATATATATATATATCCCTGTAGTTAGTTCTAACAACAAAAACATTTTTCGTAAGCCCAGCTTACGTGTACGATATACCTACAAGGCTAAAACTCTGTGCTAATTTGCTTTTTGAAACCTTCTAATGCGCTCCGGTCAGAGCCGTCATTGTTACCCAACTACAGTGACGCTTCGAGCCACGTGGTGTCGTCTGCACGCGCTGTTGTGTTCGTTGCTGCTCGTGTTTTTATAGTCGCTGATTTTATCACATTTTACGGTGTTTTAGCTACAATATTGTGGTATTTAGTATGTGTGAACCTGTATCAATACATTTTTTTGAGAATTAAGTAGTAATTAAGGAAATATAATTTAAAGGTTTAATTTTAATTTTGCTAGTTGTTTTCGTCACTACTATTGCCATTACATTCAGTGATATACGGTAATTACGATTTACGAGTAACATTAGTACAAAAAACATTAGTAAGGATTCTGTATGGTCTGGTACAGGCGGAGGTCCATGGGGGGTGACACCATGAGTTACCGCAATGGGTGACACCAACCCTAGTGACGCCACTGCTGATAACAAAAAAACACATTCCTGCGGAGGGAGTTGGTAGGAACGTCGGGTTGCTCGGTCAATGGCCAGGGTCAACGGTGGCGTGGTGTATTCCGCAAATATGGCCGACTGTGAGGGCGGGCACAAGCCGGCGTGAGTAGGTTAAACGTTGATATAAGGGCACCACGGGGTGACCAGCCCCTCCCCAACCAGCCCCTCCCCAACCAGCCTCACCCCTCCCCACCCTCCCCTCCCCACCCAGCTCCTCCCCACCCTCCCCTCTCCACCCAGCCCCACCCCTCCCATTTTTGGATGCACGACGGACAGACACAATAATCCCCTGTGGGCTGGTGTAACCAGGAGGTTCCTGTGTGTTGTCTGGAACTGATGGTTTTATGAATGTGCACTTGTGTTTCTGGTGTGATGGGATTGTCTCATCAGTTCCAGAGTTGACCCTCTGGACTGCACTGGTGTTTTGATGAATGAGTGATTCACTCTTCGTGCCAAGAGGTGTCCATTACATAACGATACACCGCTCAAGACAATGCGGGATGCGTGGTTCTCCCGTGTTGCACTGCTGTCAGGTTTTCATCTTCTCACGATACGTGTCCCCGTTTCTTATTGTATGCCTCAGAGGTGCCAGCCTCTGAGGCCACAACACACCGGGGGCTGGAGTTCGCGTCCCCGGCCACGGCTGACATGAATGGCGAGCGATAATCTAAACTGGGCTCTCGGCACGCCCTTCACCAACCCGCACTGAACCAAAAACAACAACTGGTGAAGTATGTACCAACAACCACCACGACCACGAGGCCTTCATTCTGCACGGAGAGTCCTTCAATCCGCGAGTTGATTGACAAACAAAAATAACTGTGCAAAATGCGAGGTGAGGTGTAATTCCATTTGTCGACTCACCAGCGTGATTAGGCAATTGCGTTCACGTTGGCTATAGAACGGCTTTCAAACCTAAGATCACACAATTATCCTCCAAAAAGAATACCTACTTGTCTTGCCTCACGGCAGATGTGGAGCGTACGTTCACAGGAAGTTCCTGTTTTTTATGCTAATTTGGGTCACGTGACCAGGAAGTCACGATATTAGATTTCAGTGAACCACGCGGGCATGGGCCATCTTACTCATAATTCAAGATGGCGGCACGCATCGCATTTCAGTGAGACCACAGCCGCACTTGTCCATTGTGGGAGCTTAAGAAGCATTGTCTGTAAGTTTGTGTATATTCCTATAATATTGGCAATGCTGTTGTAATGTTGGAATGACCGTTATAGTGAGGTAAATGCCTTTATGGTGCCGTTAAGTTGTTGTAGTAAATACGAGGCCTAGTTAGTAACGAAGCCTGCGACTTTCCGTATTGTGGACGTTACTTGTGATTTAGCAGGTCGAGTCAGACTTGTGCCTATGTTGCGATCCTGAGAGTAAAGATGGTATTACACATAACACTAAATTGTGGATGAAACATTTAGTCATCCTTGCTCTCAGGATCGCAATATAGTTACTTGGGTACGAGTTTGACTCGACTTATTAAATTACAAGTAACATTCACAATAAGGAAAGTTGCAGGCTTCGTTGTTAACTAGGCCTCGTATTTATCATAACAATTTAACAGCATTATAAAGGCATTTACATCATTATAACGATCATTCTAACATTATAACAGCATTGCCAATATTATAAGAACATAAACGAACTTACATACAATGCTCCTTAAGCTCCCACAATGGACAATTGCGGCTGTGACTTCACTGGGACGCGATGTGTGCCACCATCTTGAATTATGGGCGTAATGGCCGACGCCCGCGTGGTTCACTGGAAATCTAAAATCGCAACTTCCTGGTCACGTGACCACCCCCAGCATCCAAAAACAGGAAATTCCTGTTTTACACACGCCCCACATCTGCCGTGAGGCAAGACATTAATAATCATTGTAAGGTGACGTCCTCCAAATGGACACCCACCGCCATTAATAATAATTAGCGGGTGACGTCACTCCACATGGGGGGGGGGCGCCTCCTCCCCCCTCCTCGGCATCAACTCACAACCCTCGCTACAAAGGCAGAACCCTCACGCCACGCGATCTCCGTAACGCTGTTGAGAAATGAAAGTAAAAGGACGTCATGATAAACAAGGGATTATAACCTTTAAATGAAATAAGTCTGTGGCACCGCGCCCTTACACATTGCACACGCATTAATGCAATGAATATCACGTCGCGATCTGTTTTTCGCTTGCAAGTTTCAGATTTACTGCAATACACTCGTCCTTGGACAGGCAAAAGGCTATTGTCATTATAATTGTAACTGAGTGATATCCGAGCCGGTCCTGGCCTCTAACCACTGCGCCAACCAGCATGGTGAAGTATAGTAAATACTCTCCAGTGACCAACACAGCATGGGATGCCTTCATCCAGCGGTGGATAGACAAAAACACTTTTCATTTGAACACGCTCTACGTTTCTGATCCATGGCACAGGAGGCAGTGAGCATTCATTATACAACTCACGTTGGAAAGTGTAGTGGCTGGGTTGGCCACGATCGCCACTACTCGTAGCTGGTAGTACTAGCTCAGGCCCGTAGAGAGCAGAAGGGAGGCCGGATCGGCTCAACAATAATGATGGGCAGTTGACCCTGGGCAATCCCTGGAGGGGGAAGCAGCAGGACCAACAGTTGGGACCCCAGGGGGCTGGGGGATGAGGTCATCATCCAGGACCTTCGAGAAGGTTCTGGAAGGGAGGCGTGGTCAGGGGCGGAGTGAGCCGAGACCCTGTATAGAAGTCAGGACTTTGAATGGCTTGAGTCAGAATCGTCTGGCTGAAGACTGAAGAAGACTGAAGACCTAGAGCCCTGAAGAGAAGATCCCTGTGGGTGAAGCCGAACCCCTGGCTAGAGTGAGGCTGGAGCTATACCAGTGAAGCTCCGAGCTTATAACCAGTGAAGACGTCAGTGAAGACTCAAGCCCTGGCAGGGTAGCCGTAGGAATAGCTGCAGAGGCGAGCTAGCCAGCTACGTAGCATATCGGGTGAAGCGGCCGTTACCTCTTTGTATTATAGCTCGTTGAGTTCTTAAATTGTTATAAAAAACGTGTGGCCTCTAAGTGAAAGTTCCCTCCAGTTTCTTACCCACTACAACTGGTGTCAGAAGTGGCCTTATCTTAGTGACAATGGACGCATGGAGGAAGATACATGCCAGGGCTCCGGGCGAAGAAGAAAACGACACAGCTGCCGACATGCCAGCCCCGGTTGGAGACGAGGAAGCCTCACTGGCCGAGCCGCTGCCTGCCCGGCCACCCGGCGGGACTTCACCACCGGGGAGAGCGCTGCATGCGGCACACTCCCATCTCACCGAAATTCTGCACGACGTGGCTTCCATCCTGGATGAAATCCATCATGGGTAGCTGGCGGCGGAGGAGGAGGGAGCGGGGCAACGGGTGGTGGCCATGACCGCCGCCAATTCCGGGGTTCCCACGTAGATTTTTGAAACTCCCGCCGAAAGTGGACGAGCTTCCGCTGGAAGTGGAGGAGCTTCCGCTGGAAGGCACATGCCTTATGGAACTGATGACATGTCCGACTTCGGGCTGCTCCAATCAGGGGTTGCCGCGTCAAGTGGTGCGACCGCCGCAAGGAGCCGCCATTATATGTGCCAGCGACGGTGATGTTCCTGCCAGAAGCAACGAAAATATTCTGTCAACGGGGCGCGTACCGACCATCCATCAGCATTTGCCCATCCTTAAATAGTTTATGGCGGCGGGCGGTGACTGGGTGGCCTTTCAGCGCCGCCTCCTCTCGCACCGCGAAATGGCGGGATGGACAGACGAAGAGGCGCTGCGGGAACTCCCAGCCGCGTTGAACGACGACGCCCTCGCCGCCCTCATCACTATCCTGCCGGGACAGCAGTCAACATTGCAATAGGCATTGCAACAACTGACCAACATCTATGGACCACCATCGGATGTTCGAGACCAGTTCTCCTCGTGGAAAAAGGGTGAGTCTGAAACTCCTCTGCCTTCAGCAGCGTGCTGCTTGCCCTAGCAATGGCCGCCTTTCCTCGAATAGACTTGGAGGGCATTGATGCGCTGGTTTGAGAGAAACTACTAGCGCTGGCACGGCAACTACAAGTACCAATACATGCTGTCGATAATGGCGACGTCTTCCCTGCGGGCAGCAAGGTGTATTCATGCACACCTCCTTCTCCAACGGGACTCTGGCCTTGCGGCTTGTGCTGTGCTGAACGAGTCGTGCTGTCCGTCGGAAGAGTGTCAACCCGCCCAGGCTTTTGCGTCCACTCAAGCTGGGGGTTGGAGCGCCGACAACCGCCAGCATCCACGGGAACTTCGACAGCGGGGACAAGCATCTCAACGGACAGATGCTGCCCTTGTCGTTTGCTACAACTGCGGTCTACGGGGGCACGTGTCGTCAAGCTGCCGGGCTCCTTGATGTCGTGTCTCCGGGCCACGATCTCCTCCACCCTGCTCACCCTCGGTTCCACGTCCGTCCCAGGCGAGTCGTGGCACCCCACATGCTCGGCCCCTGCACACACATCAGTGTGGCGCGTCACGTGCCATAATGCCGACTGGGAGCTCCGTCCACGCCAGTGGTCGGAGTTGGCCCACAGGGTCATTGCCGCGGCCGCGAGTTCGTCAGACATTGAGGGTTCCATTGAAAGGGTCGAATTTCGCTTGCTTGTCGACACGGGTGTGTCTGGCACAATAATTTACGACCTCATCTACACTATTTTGCCAGAAAAATGTCGGTCCTTACTCCCCATTGATGTTTCGTGTTTTGCTGCTAACAGGGGTTCGCTGGGATTGATTGGCCAAATCAGAGCCCAAATTTGCGTTGGTGACATGAAATTTGCTGGTCCGATCTTGGTTTCTTCATCCCTCGCTGTTCCGTGCCTGTTGGGTACGGATTTCTTGGGCAAAATGCCCATCAAAATTCGAATCGATCAAGCCTGTATCGAATTGCCTTCGGGCCGGCATATGGCATTCCTACCGTCCCCCACGAAATTGTGCACGGCATGCGCCACCGTTCAGGCACTGGTGTCCCGAACGGTGCACATCCCACCAGGTGCGCAAATGTTGGTTCCTCTCGGTTTTCGGAAACCCCTCGATCCGGGTGCGACAGCAAGTGGTGTACTCGTAGGCCCTTCTAATACTGCGGTTCAGGCTTGAAACTCGTCAGTGCGCAAATACTGGTTTCTGGGGATCGAGACCCTTTCATCCAAGTCTTGAATGCTGGACTATGCACGACCGTAATACCGCAGGGCACTGTGTGCGCTCATGCGACGCCGGCGCTGCATGCCGATTCGACGGTAGGCCATGTCCGAACCGAGCCTCAGCCACAACCACACTCCAGCACCGATGAAAAGTGGTTGGATTTGCTTTGTTCATCGGCTGGCAATTTGTCTAATTCCCAGAGGGATAAATTACACGCTTTGTTACTGGAATTGGCTGATGTTTTCAGTAAATCTAAATTTGACATTGGATGCACTAAATTGTTGAAACATCATATTGATATGGGTGATGCTGCACCCATCCGCCAAAACCCGTTCCGTTTAAGTCCTGCTGAGAAAGTACATGTCAGGTTGGCTGCCGACATCATCTCCCCATCCACCAACCCATGGGGAGTTCCCATCGTGCTCGTGAAGAAGCACGATGGCAACGTATGATTTTGTGTAAATTTTCGCAGGCTAAACAAAATTTCAGTAGCTGACGCTTACCCCCTCCCCCGCGTGGACAAATCCCTTGATGCCTTGGCAGGGGCACGTTACTTTTCGACCCTGGGCCTTTTGTCTGGTTTCTGGCAATTGCCACTCGACGCAAAATCTAAACCGAAGACAGCCTTCCGCACGCCACAGGGTCTGTTCGAATTTAACAGGCTGCCAATGGGTCTCCACTCGGCCCCAGCAACATTCCAGCGATTGATGGAGCTGTTTTTTGCTGGGCTTCAGTGGGTCTCCTGCTTAATCTATTTAGGCGACGTCATTGTCTTCAGCCGTACTTTTGACGAACACCTGGAACGTCTGAGGGCAGTTTTTGTTAAAATCCGTGCGGCCAACCTCAAATTTAAACTGTAGAAATGCCACCTCTTGCGTGAATCTGAGCGATACCTCGGCCACATCATCAGCCGGTCGGGTATTGCCACCGACCCCGAAAAAAACGATTGTGTTCGCTCATGGCCGACCCCCACATCGGTGGGGGAGGTGAGGAGTTTTATCGGTTTTGCGTCCTATTAGCGACGATTTATGGTGGGTTTTGCTTCCATCGCCAAGCCCCTCCATGCGCTGACGGTCAAGGGTATCAAATTCCACTGGGGAAAGGAAGAGGAGGACGCATTCGATTAACTGCGTGATGGGTTGATGAATGCCCCCCCGCTGAGCTACCTAAATTTTGCATTGCTCTTTATTTTCCACACGGAGGCGAATAACACCGGCATCGGGGGAGGTTTGTCCTAGGTCGTTGACGCTATTGAACGGGTGATTGCATATGGCAGCCGGGTTTTGTCTCTGGCGGAGCAACGGTATTGTGTTACACGTCGCGAATTGTTGGCGATCGTGTTCTTCGTTCAGCAGTACCGACCTTATTTGTACAGAAGGCAATTCACCGTTCGTTCCGATCACGCTGCCCTTCAATATGCTCTGCCTGGAAATCAATACGCCAAGGCTCACAGCTCCAAAGCCCCGCGAAGGGCCACCTCTACCCACCACCCTTTGCATGGTGAATTTCTTTCGTACCGTACGTAGCCAAGCGTGCCTCTGCGTCACGCCCTTGTCAAAAGTGGGTTGGGGGAGGGGGCATACGCCGAGGTCAACGTTAAACAAACTTCATAGCAAATGCTACAAATGCTAAACGGAATGCGTTATAGCGACACGAGTGTCTACCATGCATTCTGTTCTAGCTCGTGCTATATGTTGACCACCCCGCCTGGTATGCAGGAGGTCGAGGGTTCGATCACGACACTGACGCCTGCTGTAGTATATTTGGAGTTTGCATGTTTTCGCTGTGGATGCGTGGATTTTTCTCCGGGTCTTCCAGTTATTCCCTCCCCTCTCAATGCTATGAGGCTCCCTCCATCATCCCTGCAGAATCGCCGGGAGGAGTATTGCCGTGCGCCACTTGGACACGAGTTTTCCTTGGCCTCGGCCCCATAAATGTATAATTTTGACCGCTGGCCTAGGGCTGGAAGAACGCATCAGTTGGTGTGTCGGCGTTGTGTGGATTATTGCATCGTGGGACCTCGATGGCTAGCGACGGCTTCATCCAGCAGTGGATAGATCATGGCTGACTATGCTGACGAGTGACTTGGGGCTGTCAGTGGAGACGAACATTTCCCCCATGCCCATTTGAGCATCGGGACGTTTGTCATGGTCAACGTTTTGATCGGCGCAATATATATTTTTTTATCTTACAACATACAAAAAAAACACAAATACTCTTCACTATAAACAACACCTATATACTGTGTACATACTATAAACAGACGATACGTGAAACAACAGAATCAGTAATTAAACACATGAACGTACAAGGCAAAAGAACAACAGGTTTCTGCGGGGAGCGTACACGTGGAGCGGTGATGATGATGTGTCCATTTGCGCGTGGGGGGGGGGTTATTTTGTTTGTTCATCTTCACTGCTGCTGCTGAAGATCTCATCGTGCTCAAGTGCAGTGGTGGTGGTGGGGTGGGGGTGGCAGAGCCTCTGCGTGGCAACATCCTACAGCTGCAGGCCGCTCTCGAGGGCAGCTGCGTCCTTGAGCCACCAACCCTGCCACCACCACCCCCACCCACCGCGTTCTCCTTCGGCGTAGTCAGGGTTCGTGAAGCCTGCAGTCGACGTGTGGCGTGTCAAAGGGGACGCTACACAAAGGCACCTTGCACGCCGCTGAAATATCACCGTTAGCAATATGCAACGGGTAGAAGGGGTGAGCGATGGTTACTCTGACGACGTTGATGTCCTGAGTAGAAGCGGTGGCTCCAGGCGAGTGTGGAGGCTAACCAGGCTAAACAGTTGTTACAGCCTTCAGCTCTTCAAGCTGACCAAAGAAGACACTTCAAACCTCTGGCACTTAACTGGCCTTTAGTAGATATTTTTTTAGAAGCATTCAGCACTTCAATTGTTGGCAACATAAACTTCTCTTTTGGACCAAGACGAGTGTGTGTATATGTGTTAAAGCCACGCAACCTTAAAACATCAAACAAAATATAACAGATTGCTTTATTTTGCGTATTTTTATTGGTTTTTACCAAAATTGTTCAAACAATGCAAGATGTATACCCACTGCACGTTTTTGTAGGTCTCACCATAACTAAAATGTAGCTGCATTTTGAAACGGAAATTGTTACTTGTGTTCTTACATAGGGTGCCACGGTGGCGAGATGTTAACTACCTCGCCTGGTATGCAGGAGGTCGGGGGTTCGATCCCGACCCTGACGCCTGCTGTATATTTGGAGTTTGTATGTCTCTTTTCCCGTAGTCGTGTGGATTTTTTCCGGGTCCTCAGCTTTTTCCCTCCACATTCAGAATCATGCGTTTAGGGTATTTGGCTGCTACAGATTTCCACATGAGGATAAGCCACTTCGTTGAGCTATAATTTGTGATGACCAGGTCGCTTCTGAGAAAGAGTTATAGAGTTCAGGGGGCCTTACCTGGTCAAATAAAAAATAGTTTGTTTTAAATAGTCTACATATATTTGAACATACAGTTAACATATTTAACGATTTAATTCAGGGTCAAAGTGTCTCTGCTGTGAAATAAAACAGGACAAAGTCGTCAAAGCCAGTGGTAGCACTGAGCCAGTGGGTATGAATTCCACATTCCCATGGCAATGGCCAATACTCCTGCATAGGATGACCATTGCTGACTTTCCGCAAGGTGCTACCGGTTTCAAGGACGGTGGGCCGAGTCCAAAATCCCTGACCACGATTCGAAGTCTCCGCTCACTTCCAAACTAGAGATGGGATATCTCGCTACGGGAGCTGTTTGGGTGGATGCACATTTACCGTGCGACTGTGTTCACAAAGCGGGAAGCTGCCGCCTGCGTAATGGTCCTCACGCTTGCGCTCGCGAGGCGACCGGTCCGATTCAAAATCCCGGCGCGGGGATAAAACAATGGGGAAAGTGTTGTTCGGTTCCGCACGCCTCTGTCCACACAGCAGTGGGTTAGTCGATACGGTGGGGTACACTGATGATTACTCACACCTCTTCTAACACGTCGCACCAGCGTGGAAGAGTAGGCCAAAACCCCTTATTATCGGGGCTCTCTCTAGAGCTCCCTTCAGCGGAGGACCTTCTACCAACAGTGGCGTGAGCAAGAAATTACAGGGCTGCACCTTGTGCCTTTAACATCCGAATAAATACCACTTTCTGAAGTTAGGTACCAAACTTCAACATGTCTCCTGTGCTCATAAATACTCATTAACACGCCAACCACTTACACGACCCCAAGGTTGAGTCTAAGGCTGGGATGTAGCGGCAGTGTGGGCATTGGCCGAGATGACCCCTTGATCTTTCGCGATAAATCGCTCCCTTAGTGTAAAAAAGACAACCGTGGTTGTGCCACGGAGAAAGCGATCGCCACCATAGGAATGTGGAATTTCCACCACTGGCACCGCACCCGATGATCATATTGAGAATGAGGGACACTGTGACTTTGACTCGGATGAAGGCGACAGGTCGGTAATGCAATTAGCATGACGTATTATCACACTGAGGCAAGCCAATATTTATATTAAGTGACATTATTATTCAGAATGTGCATTAACGATATTCAGCAAGCGCAGAGTAGCAAACAGTCCCATTATTGTTGCAAGCGTATTGCCCGGTAGCATGTTTGTAACGCCACAACCCTCTGATTTAACTCGTTTATTAACGTGACAAGTTTGAGAGTTGAATGACCGGTCAAATTTAATTACGAGCAGACACACATTTGTATTGTTGTTGCTGCTATTACTGAATAACTATTGTAGCTTTTTAAGCGTAATTCATGCGTTATGCGGGGCCTTAAGTGCCGAATAATTGAAAGGAATACATTTTGCATCGTGTTTTAGATAAAAATGTATTTCGCTTGGGCTAATAAAAAATACAATTGGAGTAAAATGCCTTCACAAAAAGGCAAAAGTGTCTACCTGGTCATGATAAGCATTGTTCAGCGCTCGTGTCTGTTACCGATCCTGCCGTGGAAATTCCACGTTCTCCATCAGGCCTCGAGGACATGGACGTGCGCGTGTGGGCAGTGTGCATAGCGGGTGGAGCGGTGGTGTCGCGGTTATCGCGCCGCGAGACGAACCTGGCGGCCCGAATTAGATTCCTGCTCACGGCCAACACCAGTGACGATTCTTTGAACCGGTCCTGGTGCGGTGTGTAAACAACGCCACTGGGGAGACAAAGGCGGCCGGGCATGGTGCTGGACACCCACCTCCTCGTGTGTCGTACCGGCCTTCATATGTGCTATTCGCTAACAGCACTTGCCCCAACACTCTGTTAAGGTTGTACGGGGGATCTTTGTCTGAAAGTGTGGGGAGCGATCGTGTAGCGGTTACTGCGCCGCCCTGCGAACCTGGCTCCCCGAGTTCGATTCAACACCAGTGACAATAGTCTGTAACGGTTCTGGGCTTCTCCCGGGTCGAATGAGCCTCAAAACTGAGTACCCGGTGCGGTGTGTAAACATCGCCACTGGGGAGACAAAGGCGACCGGGCGTGGTGCTGGCCACCCACCCCCTCGTGATCCGTGCCGGCCTTCATAGGCGCTACTCGCTAACAGGGCTCTCCCCAACAGTCTGTCAAGGCTCCCGGGGGGGGATATTTGCCTTGTAGAGAGAGGTGTCCGTGTCACGGTTTTTGTCACGCTGACCGCGACACTTGCTCCGCGCTCCGGATCGCAGCGGCAGGGCACGGAGAGACGCGGGAAATGAGGTAGCAGCAGCAGCAGCAGGAGGAGGAGGAGGGAGCTCAATGGGAGATTTCATTAGCGCAGCGCGGAGCGCAGTGTGGTGCCGGTCGGGTGGAGCGACTAGGCCATGGGGAAGGGTGGAGAGATCACCGCGGCAAAGAAAACGCGAAAGTACATTTTGCGAAGGGTGTCGTAAATGCAACCACAACGACAAGAGTCGTATAACAGCAACAACAAAAACATTTCCAGGATATTATCAGCTTCTTGGTCAGGAGCATCCTGCATGGGACGTTTGGCCAAATCTGTTTTTTGAGGATTTAAAATAATAATATGGGACTGATGATGATGAATGCTCTTATTTAGTAACACCGATGACAAAATTAGAATCGGTTTTACCCCTTCTGGCAAAAAAACGCCAAATAGTTGCCTATCGAAAAGTATCAAGTCTGCATTAACCTCGCGTACTTGCGGCAAAACATGCACAGAAACACTCCGATAAATAGAATTAAAATGTACAGAGTGTCGTTGAAACTGATTGGCCTACGCCAGAGACAGCCTTATTCGTGGCATTGTCTCCACCAGTTCATCATAAAAGGTTTCTTGGTTAGATCGCGTTATTTATAAATGTGTCGCAACCCTCCACCACCCGACACGGCCAATCAGTAAAAAAAATGTGTCACGTTGACAAAAGACAAATAGTTAATTACTTTAGGCCAGCGGTGTGTTGAAGAGTGGATCCACAACATTTACAATTTGAGTACAACGTTTCGCTGGAAATTACATCCAGCATCTTCAGGCGATTTGCCAGAATAGTGACGCCATCCACCTGCTTCCGGTCTTAAATAGTGCAGGATAACGTCATCATTGTTGGGATCAGCGGTGGGGGTGTATGCAATTATGTAATAGATAATTAATCAGCCACTTAGCATGTGACTCACCTGTAAGGAATTGCAATATGTGTTGTGTATTACTTAATAATACGCTTCCAGGCTGCGCTGAGTCTGTAGCTATCACAGAGCTTGAAATGATCTGAATTCTTCTCAATTTCGATTGATTCTCTAACTAGTCTTAGCCAGTAATAATTAGTTCTGCATAACACTTCAACGTTATCAAAATCAATTGAATGTCCTTGTTGGCAAGCATGATCTGCCACTGCTGACAGCTGCGTTTGGGCGAATTTAATGTTCCTTTGGTGTTCTTTTGGTCTTACGCTTCCCGTCTGTCCAATATAACACTTACCGCATAAGCAATTGATCCGATATACACCTTCTGTTGATAACTTCGGTAATTCATCTTTAGTACAAGACACTAGTTTTTGAATTTTGTGTGCCGTTCCAAATCTCACTTTAATATGTTGCTTTTGCAAAACACGGGCTAATTTGTCAGTAACTCGCGAGATATATGGTATTTTAAATGTTTTGATAATTCACTTTCAGCAGTATTGTTGTTCGGTCTTGGTTTGGCATTCAATGCTCTGTTAATTTGAGCATTAGTGTAGCCATTCATTATTACTGTCCAAGACTAGTTAGAGAATCAATCGAAATTGAGAAGAATTCAAATAATTTCAACCGCTGTGATAGCTGCAGACTCAGCGCAGCCTGGAAGCGTATTATTAAGTAATACACAACACATATTGCAATTCCTTACAGGTGAGTCACATGCTAAGTGGCTGATTAATGACCTATTACATAATTGCATACACCCCCACCTCTGATCTCAACAACGATGACGTCATCCTGCACTATTTAAGACCGGAAGCAGGTGGATGGCTTCACTATTCTGGCAAATCGCCTGAAGATGCTGGATGTCATTACCAGCGAAACGGCGTACTCAAATTTTTAATGTTGCGGATTCACGCTTCAACACGCCGGTGGGCTAAACTAGTGAACTATTTGTCTTTTGTCAACGTGAAACATTTTTTACTGATTGGCCGTGTCGGGTGGTGGAGGGTTGCGACACATTTATAAATAACGCGATCTAACCCAGAAACCTTGATTATGAATAATACTGGTCGCGAAAGCTTGCGTGTTAAATTGTCTCACCAGTGTTAGAAGATCTTAACACCTGTTTTGATGCCAGAGAGGGTGAAGCCTATTCTTATTTTTTCATCATTTTGATTCTGGAAAAAAGGTATCCCATAGATATATTTTGTCACGAGTCCAATAAAAAAAATTGGAACAGTGCAATGGTATACAAAACTTAATAACAGTATCAAGGTAAGGTGCCTCCATTGGTGATATATTTACATTGGTGTACAAAATGTAATTTAAAAATCTACGTTTCTATGACAGAGTCCAGTCTCTTCAACGGATAACCATTTTCGAAATCCCAAAAAGTAGGCGTAACTCGAACAAAGGTCCCCTGTATATCCTGTAACAGAAAATACGGGGCAAGTGCTGTTAGCCAGCACCTCTGCAGGCTGGCACGGAACACGAGGGTGGCCAGCACCACGCCCGACCGCCTTTGTCTCCCCAGTGGCGATGTTTACACATCACACTTGGTACTCGTTTGAGGCTGAGTCGATCTAGAGGAGGCCCGGGACCGGTTCAGATAATCGTCTCTGGTGTTGGCCGTGAGCGGGAATCAAACCCGGGTCGCCAGGTTCATAGCGCAGCGCAATAACCGCTGCACTACCGCTCCCCACCCCATAACACACGCACACTTGTCGACAAATACAACATTATTCAGTTAAACCCTAGCACAGTGCACGGTGGCACGCCTCTATCGTGTGTGCCACTCCCACTCTGCAGGGATATGAGCTGTGTGTGGATTGTGACGCTCTGCCTCACTTGATTGCACGCTTTGTCTATGGGCAATCTGCTCTCCTCCCGCCTGCAAAACTCTCAAACATCCCAATGCAGGATCATCATTAAAACGGCCGTTGCTGAATAAATAAAAACACGTTCACAATCAAAATCTGTATTTAGACTGGAGGAATCCGATGATCTGTGGGGCTCTTTTTCACACATGTCCAGTAGTTTTACAGATGTCCAATTCACATGAAGCCAAAGTCTTCCTACTCACACGTGCAGTTGGTGGGGACACCACTGATTTCCCATTGGCGGCCATGAGCCACGGATGTTGACTGTGCATGGCAGTCGTGAGGGCCGGTGTCTCAATAGGGGGCAACTGTTGACCTCCCACTCACTCAGTGGTACTCGATCTTGCGAACCTCCTGCGGGACGATGCCCACGAGAGCGGCTCCCCCCCCCTAATCCACGGAGCCAGCCGTTACGGATAATGTTGTACGTTGAACTTCGTCCGCGCCGTACGTAGCCAACCGTGCTTCATCCGAGGTGTAGGGGAGAAGGACAAGGTCAGCCCCTCGCCGACCCTTAACCCTGCTCACTAAACGCGTCGACCCGTCAACATCAATCACTTGACGATTTACGAAAATTCTCACGTTTGCACTGAAGCTAAGCAAGCAAACAAGACTTTACAAATGACGCGAGGTGGGAGTTGGGTGGGCGTGGGGGCAGGTGGGAGAATGAGTTGGCAATTAAAACCGGGCAGCAACAAACGCGACGGACATTTTTTTTCAATTCTCGAATTGAATTGTTGAGTCACTGCTCGGGTGGATGGTCAATCATTGCAACGCTTACTTAATTACGTGTCACGTGGAGACATTGTGATGTGCAGTCTCAGATATGCACGGGCACACGAGGCAGAGTGCACGCGGACATCGACGAGTGCACGGTGACCCCATCTCGAGGTGCTCTCACAGAGACACAGAGACGCCGCGAGCCGAGAGAGCCGGAGGAATCAGGAGGAGGAGGAGGTGCCATCGACCCCTGCGTGAAGTACAACGTGACCCAGGCAGGGAGTAGGCCCTGGAGCACCCTCGTGCTATTGTGAAGCTTGGCGCGGCTCAAGACGCCACGTTACTCAGTTCCGGCAAGGCGTGGAGTATAAAAGGCGGCCGGGCTCGATCTTCACCGCTCACAAGCTGCCGACGACGAGCCGCACGCCGCGCCTGCAATCGAACCTCCGGGTGGCGGAGAGCGGGGCTCGGCGGCGAGCGAGACGAAGCCGCGAGCAAGCACTGCTGCAGCCCTCCTCCCTCCGTTCCTTCACTGCCGTGCATCTCGCCTGCGCGCTGTTTGATGTGCATGCCTAAGGCGCGTGCGTGCGAGCGAGCGTGTGGCGTGTCTGCTGGTCGACGTCGATTGGTTTTGTGTGCAGAAGGAATAGAACGTTAGAAGGAGTCAGAGATATTTGTTGGTCGTTCATTGAATAGGTCGGGTCACCGGAGAGCCTGCACCGGAGATGAAGCGAGAGTGGTGCCCTGTCCAGGCGAGCGATTGGTGTCCTGGCGATTTCTCGTGGTGTAAGTATGTAACAATTAGCACCTGCGACTAGGCATGGTTGGCTGCGTACGGTGCGAAAGAAGTTCAACATGCATACATAGAGACGAGCGATTGGGGTCCTGGTGATTGATTTCTCGTGGTGGCCCAGAGCCAGTGGTGGAAATTCTACATTCACCGTGGCAGTCGCCAGTGTCTGCTGTTAACTGCCCCACAGAGTGGTCACTAATTATTCTAATTAGTATCTAGCCCAGACGGATTAGCAAACAAATTTGATGAAAAAATTGATAAGTATTAATGCATTAAATTTTTGTAGATATTATATTTTAATCATTAATCATAATAATTAAAGATCTTTATTTGGCAAAACATGACCAAACTTTTTTCAGGACGTTTTTTCCAATTTGCTTTAAGTATTTACATCCAGTATTCATCTTCATTTTCTAAATACTTGATAGAAAATAATACATTGCCTCAATAATGACACTGCGTTGCAATATTAGCAGTTTGCGTATTCCTCAATTTGATTTGTAATGTGTGCATTTACGTGCTTGGTGATATGTGCATACGTGCGTCTGCTATGTACGTGTGAAAAGCATTAGGGAACACGTACCAGGCGCAGTGCCTGTGAATCTGGCCTGGCCTGGCGATGGACACAGCAGCCAATTATGTGCCACGTTCGTGGGCCCTCAGCAGAAGCTCGCTCACGACACTTTGCCCCGAGAGTCTATGGGGCTCAATGGAGGGGCTTTAACCGGGACGTGATAAAAAGTGATCTGAATCTTTTTGGAGGCAATATATATATTTCTAGAGAAGCCATACTGACTTTCAAAAAAACCCTTGACGTTAACCAGGAAAGTGTATGACATTGTTGCTGTGTCAATTTAGCGTGGGAAGATTACTGAAAATTACAATTCGTATATTTTACTGGCTTTGTTAAAAGTCACCATTAATGTTACCTTAGCGATATAAACGTATCATTTTCAGCCCCTTGTAAATTCGCTGATGAATGAAGGATTCCCAATGCCATGTCGGTCATGGCGTTGACCATACTTCACCACTCTTCTCAGTGCGGGTCAGTAAAAGGGTGGGGTTGATCGGGCATGGTTCAGATATCATTCGCTTCTGATGTTGGCCGTGGCTGTAAATCCAACTCAGTTATAGCTAGTTCAGAGTGTGGTGTGCTAACCACATTGCACTACCACTCCACCTATATAGTATCAAACATTGGATAAATACTAAAGTATAGTTTTGGATGGATGCGGTCTATCCTCGGCGTTGGGGTTTCACGTGCTCGGTCATGCTCCCGTCTTTTCTGGTCGGACATCACCGTGGCAGAATCCTCGTCTCACTGCCAGAGGTGTTTGGCGTTCAAATGCTGGTTGGGAGGCAACCAACCAGCATTTGAAAAAAGTCAACAGCAGTTAGCCGACGGACAGACTGGCCCCAGCCATAGGAGCGTTGAATTTCCAACCAATTAATTATCGGGCTGCTATTATTGACATAAAGTCCTGCCCATAACTTGATGGAATAGGGGGGACATGTTCTTTGTTAAGTAAATACGTGGTCTTTTTCTGATTAGATATTGGCAACGTTCATATTTTTGCGATTGTCCAGCACACCTTTGTCAAAGAGATACTTCCATGTGACTGGGATTTCACCTGTGTTTGTTTAAAGTCTACTCCAACGTTCTTCACTCCACTCACTATCCTTACTTTAATCAACATCACAACCTCTGTTCTCAACATCCTTCCTTTAGGGTCTCTCTCACTCTTGGTTTCTCGGGATGTGCTGCATGGGAGGCGCGGTATAAATAATGCATGCTGATGCCGATGACAATAATTACCAGGGGTGTATGAGCGTTTTGATGCCCCGTACACGTGTCAGTTGATCGTGTCGGTTGATCGTGTCGGTTGATCGTGTCGGTTGATCGTGTTGGTTGATCGTGTGAGTTTATCATGTCGGTTGATCATGTTGGTTGATCATGTTGGTTGATCATGTTGGTTGATCATGTTGGTTGATCATGTCGGTTGATCATGTTGTTGGTTTATCATGTCTTCAGTTGATCGTGTTGGTTGATCATGTCGGTTGATCGTGTCGGTTGATCGTGTTGGTTGATCGTGTTGGTTGATCATGTCGTCTGTTGACATCGCGCCGCCGTCTAACCGCCCCCCGTCTTCGCTCTCCACCGAGGGCCGCTCTCGCTGCGACCTCCGACCTGCCGCGTTGTTCCCGATTTGATTGTTGCTCAGAAAGCCGTGAATTGAACGTCGACTTTCGGGCATCAATCAAAACGGGAGGCGCGGCCCAGCCAGCGCAGGAGCCACGCGCCAGCTCGTCGTCCTCCAGCGTCTGCCTGATTGTGTCCAACGCTCAGCGTGATCATCCAGAAATCCGAGTGCTGTTAGCTCATCATCCAGAGAGCCGAGTGCTGTTAGCGAGCACCTATTAAGGCTAGCGCAGTGCACGGCGGCGCGTTTTGCCCGGACTCGAATGTGGCCCCTTCTTTATCGAGAGGTGAAGTTCACACATTGTACCAGGGTACGCATTCGTTGTAGGTTGAGTCAACCTGAGCGGAGAGCCAGAACAAGTTCAGACATATTTTTTGGGTCTTTCGGGAAAGCCACGTATTTAGAAAATAAATATATTACGACGTTTCGATTGCATCACAAGCAATCGTCATCAAGTGAAAATATATAGCGGCAGAGCTGCTGAGGCAGGAAAACATGACACTGAATGTCATTGATATGCTCGCTAGGATTCACAAAAGGTGACTGAGATTATAGTGCAGTGCACTAACCACTGTGCCACCACTCCCACCAGGCGCACACATACTATATATATATCACCTAGAGAGGTGCAGGGAACACTTCACGGGGTTTTATGCAACCGGCCACAATTACCGCCAAGATCTAGCAACTCGGATTTTGCCACGGATCCATTTCGCGCAGTGGAAGAGACTTTTTAAGGAGTGCGAGTGGAAGGCACGACCGAGCTTGACATCCACGACTGGTTTGAGGATCAAAGGGGAACCGTGACTGCTCCACGTGGACAAACTTTGATGGAGAGGCGGTGACGGGGGGGGTGGACAAGAAACGTTGATGAATTCAAAGTGGACGATGTCTTGCAAAGAGCGGTGCTGCCCTTCGCCAACAGTGCCCAGCGTCATTGATTTTCTTTTTTCGTGTCAATTGTCAAAATGTTTCCCTCCTCGAATAACAGTGGGGGGTGGGTACTATGGTAAGGCCCATTTTGCGAGCACTATCGCACAACATCTCGCTGCGGTGGCGAGATGTTGACTACCTCGCCTGGTTTCCAGGAGGTCTTTTTCCCCGTGGTCGCGCAGATTTTTATCCGGGTCCTCCGGGTTTTCCCTCCACATTTCCACGTGACAACCCACTTCGTTGAGCTATCATTTGTGACAGCCAAGTCGCTTATCAATAGACCTATGTAGCTCAGTGGGCCTTACCTGGTAAAGTAAAACAAAATTCATAGTTTTAAATACTTTATGTGGTACTCATTATATCGAGCCCAGACTGGTGAATTCTATCAACCTCCATCCAAGATGTATTGCTCGTTCCGTTGTTTTTTTGTTGCTGCATTGGCTGTGTCATGGCCGCCCTCCCTTGCTCTGACTTTTTGCATCATGACCCCCTTAAAACAAGGTCACGGACACAGGGAAGCTGGCCCACGTGGTTATGCGGTGCTGATTAATCCTTTACCATGACCAAATTGAAAACTAATTTCTTTAGAACTGATTTTTGGGGTTATGTTTGTTGTCTCCCCCCCCCCGCGCCTCCAATTAGCACGGTTGGCTACGTACGGGTGCGAAACAAGTTCAACATGCATACATAAATCAAATGTTGCTTCCACAATGCCACACGGTGAGAGCCTATTATTTTGGCAGCTATTTTGGGGAAAAATCCAAATGGTCATGATTTTCCCCTTGCTTGAAAACATCTACAACGTTGCATCAGGTCAATACAAAGTCTATGAGAAACTACAAAAGGTGTAAGTGACTGTAACAATTCACTCAATACAGCGTGTCAAACGAACCTCTGCTGCTGTGTTTTTTGACGTGCAAACATGGACACGTGGACTGCATGCAAAGCCCTAATCATGTTAAACAGAAAAAAATGATTGGCGTCATCGTGGAGCATAAATGTGATACAATTAAATAAACAAACAATATGCCTCATTTCCATATTCTTCTCTCCACATGGGAAAAGTAATGTTTTGTTGTCGTTTACACATCCAACCAGCCACATGGCCTTCTGGGAGTTTATTTATTTTTAAGTTAGACTCGTGCACGTAACAAACGTAACGATTTATGACTACCAGCAACCTCTGGGCCAGTTTCAACATTCAGTGCCTCGTCAGCAGTCAGGCTCGCTTGAGCCAACGCTCGTGAACTGCGAGATGATGCTCCCGTCACACGGGTGGGCTTTCTCTGTGCGTTCCCGGTTTCCTCCCACGTGCATAAACGCTCATCTCAATTGGCTGAAAAAGGCATCTTAATATAGAGAGGACTGCAAAGCTTGGGTAATTGTGGGTGCCGACTCACAGCCGAGCTGCTGCCTTCAAGCGTGACTTGCGGTTCCTCAGCAATTGCGAGATGCCATTTGCATGAACAATGCTGCTGACCGAAAGAAAATTGGTCAAACATCCCCAGTAGCCCCCTTCCAAAAGCACACACTTTGAAGATCCATTTGGCTTCAGGAATATAACATTTACAATAATTTAACGTTTTTAAAAATAAATCTTTACATGAAAGCATACGTCGACACTGCTTGCCAACGAGCACATCCGCAAGGATCAACAGTTCAAGTGGCACAGCTGCCCCACTCACGTCCACCGCATTCCTCCGCATTGAGACAAAAAGGGCAACTTCACAAACAACTCGAGTCTCGACAGGCATCCAACGTCAGGCTGCAAGTACAGCCACAGCGGGAGAGAGACAGAGAGGGAGAGAGGCCGCCGCTCCCGCATCGGTCTTCACAGCCGCGGTCGCACGTGCGAGACATGGGCATCGTCTGCGGTGCACACGAGGGACGGCACTTGCTGCGATACCCATTCATCATTCGCGCACTCGACATAGGACATTGCCTGCCAGCATCAGTCTCTTGGATCTGTGAGCCGTCTTGTACGTGGATTGAGTGTTAACACTCCCACATTCGTGGCATTACCCCGGGTACACGTGTAAAGAGCGGTGTCATGGAGCTGGCCAAGCATCCTGACGTAGGACCCCAGAGCTTGGGAAATTGAAATGCCATCGTGCTTGCACGTCGATTCCCGCACCTCTGAGCGCGGTACACATTACACGACATTTTAACTTGCCACGTGCGTGCATGGTGGTTCATATAAACGAAAAACAAGATTATTATTCCGATTATTATTCTACAGCCAGGTGGCGCTGTGCCTGGGTACGCCACAAACAATTGGAAAGTTGAGACTTTTAACCCCCGGGGTTAGCGGTGGGCTCGGGGCGGGCACGGCGGCACGCGCCTGTGATGCGGCTCCTTAGAGGTGACGGCTGGTGGCGCACGTCGAGACTTGTGGACCTCCCTCGGCTTCGTCGCCCGGCGGTGAACTCGCCAGAGGATGGCACCGCAGCGTGAACCCATCCGCGATGTCGCCCAGTGTGTATGAGCTTTTTACGGGTGCACTGTGTTTTGTTCACGCATACAAAACAGCTGTACAATTGTTACTGGCCAAATATTAAAATATATATATCACAAAGGCGAGACTCTTCTTAGCCTCAAAAATAAATCGGTGTTTCCTGGATAAATCCAGAGTACCAAAAGGTAGTGAACGGTCATTGTTATTTGACGATACTGAGGAACTGCGATTTCTCTCGGGCTGCCAATAGAGCTGAGTAACATTCAACAGCAATTCGAGCAGTGAGACACTTTGAGCTCGATCCAAGATCCCCAATACGACTTCCTACGTCTCCCTTGCAAAAAGTCCTTCTGCGTATCGGAACGCAATCTGTTCTGCTGCTAAATAAAGCACAGCAATTGGGTAATACGTCAACATGGGAAAAACAGGTGGCTAGTGCCGGATTAAGCTAGTGTGGGGCTTGTAGCATATGTTATAAAGGGGCCGTACATTTAAAAACACGTAAATATTAAAACTTGCATAGTAAAGTAATTGCAATTTTTTCATTTGCTATACAGCCAGATAATGCGACAAACCGCTAACCTTAAACACCCAGTCGTTCATAAAAGTTTAAGGCGGTATAGTACTATAGTAATAGAGCAAGTGCAGAATCACTGGACCGGAATTGATAGCTTGAAAGCATTTATCGCGAGGCCCTTGAAAGTACGGGGCCCGTAGCATATGTAGCTACTTGTGCTACTGGGATAATCAAGGCACTGCTGGTGGCAATGCCACATGTTGGTACGCAATGGCACGGTCCCTAGTGGCAAAAATCCATATGTTCGGCTAACTTGAGCAGTTCTTCTTAAAGACATTGACACCATCTGGACGGGACATTTTAAAGAGCAGATGGCACGCATGTGTCATCACTTCCGTGACATGCCGGGCTTTAACACGACAGCACTGTAGGGGCACACACACACACGTCAGCAGGCATTTTATAAGTGAGATATCTTGACGAAAGCTGGCTTGTAGTAATCTTCAATCTGATTACCAGACGCATTTATAAAAGCCAGTGTCATCATGTGTAAAACAAGCATTTGGTGGCGGTAATTCCCCTAAGCAATATTGAGACAGAGGTGGAAATTCCACATTCCTATGGTGGGCTCTGTGTCTCCAACACACGTGATTTTGGGTTTTGGGGTAGAATGATAGCACAATGGTTAACGTGTTGTGCTATGAACCCGATGGACCTGAGTTCGATTTCCGGCCAACATTTGCAAGTAACATCACAAGTGCTCTCCGTACCCCCTTCACTAACCTACACTGACTGGTGTGGTGAAGTATGGTTAACCCCCCCCCCTCTCCCTCACCATGACCGGCACATCATGAGGAGGCCTTCGTCAATTTTTCGACGGCTGGACTTTTAAAAATGCATTTACTTTGATTTCAAAGACTATAAATAATCATAGATTGAGTCAAAGGCGGTTATTAGCACTTCATTGCTCTTCCCTATAACATTTCACCATTGCCAGCAGTGACACTTTATAAGCTGTTCATGTTATCAAAGCTGAATAACGATTTACGGGCTGTGGGTTGAACAGTTGAAGCCACAAAAGGTATCACCAAGTCGTGCTCACTCTTGCCGAGCCTCTCAGTTGGACATTCACCTCATAGCAAGCCAGTTATGGAATGTGGACATTTATTTTTTAAATGTTTGCCAACTGATAGCGGTCGAGTGCTATAATAGTTGGTGTTTCAGGGGTTGGGACGATATCTGAAGCCCAGTATGCTATAGGAAGGTAGGCTTAATGAAAGGCAAAATGTTCCATGTCGTAAAATTTGACATTTTTAAGAGTTGGGCTGCGGGGCCACAACTGCGAGTCGCTCGTTCCGGCACGGAGACAATTTGACTTTGCACGCGAGGTGGAGGGCGCAGTCGCTCGCGCATTTCTCTGCCATGCCAATAACCTGGGTTCAATTGACGGCCAGGGATTACATAAGTGGAGAGTAGAATTTGAACTTTGTGAATGTGGGTGCCTCCTACCCGTGCCAACCTTCCCCTCCAACAAAGGAACATTAGTACTGGGAATATGAAGGCAGCCAGCACATGGTGCTGCCCGTGCCGTATTGAGTCAATATTAATCATGGGACATCTTTGTATGATTACATTTCCATTCGTGTGCAATCTGCGTGGAGGTTGGTCCATCTTGGACCTAAAATAATTCTCTCTTGCAGTCCACACACACACACCCGCTCTCGCAAAAAACGACCAACTCATGAGCCCAATAGTCAGGCAGAGATGATGTTTTTTTCAAGAAAATGTAATGAACCTCTCAGCGGCATATAGCCCTATAACCATAAACGCGCTAATAATATAATAAAACAGTTAAGCATCAACAAAGCCCGGCGTATCTCATTGAAGTAGTCCAGAAAGGACATCGGAGTTTCAGTTCAGAGGTCCCTTGAACGTATGTGTGTGTGTGTACGTTGAACTACTTTCGCACCATGCGTAGCCAACTGTGCTGATCAGAGGTGCGGGGAAGCACAACAAATTAAACATAAGAAGTAGTTCTAAATAAATGAGTTTTCAATCTAGGTGATTTAAAAGTGCATAGCTCCAGTGGCTTCTTAATATCGGAAGGAAGAGCATTCCAGACGGCCAAATTCCGTGGTCACCAATAATAATGAGCCTGACACGGTGAACAGCCACTGACTCACCCCTGAAAACAGGGAGCCCCCCCCCCCCACCCCAATGGGTTCCGAATCTCTTCGAGATCTGAAACGAAAAGAGCTGCTGGGGAGGGGGGGGGGTCCCATGAACCCTCCCGGCGGCCCGTAGGCCCAGTGGCGTCACCTCCAAAAGTCGAGCGGCAGCTCCGAGGCTCGCCGCGGTCTCTCAACAGCGGGGCGCGCCCTTGTCAAACTGGAAAGAGTGTATATGGTTCACTTTCTAACATTCCCAAATGCAGGGGGGGTGGGGGAGGGTGCGTTGAGGTCAATTAATAACTTGTGAAGTGCTCGCTGGTTATCACTTTACTTGAATGAATAAAAACTATTTTGGAACCGAATGTACCGCCGCGTCTGTGGAACATCCCTGGCAATCAACCATCCACATGGAGAAGGCATGGAGGCGTACAATGCCAGTTCAAAGTAACAGCTCAAATGAGGCCCAGTGTCTTTAGTAGATTTAAACATGGTCCATAAGCTTGAGAGAGCAGCGTTCTTCACTGCAAGGCCCGCGGGTCACTGGCGCCCCCTTAGTGGTCTTTAGTGCGGCTCCTGACAATACACGAAATGTGACAACACCACCCCATCATCATCATCGTGCCTGCTGCCACAAACCCAGCAATAGTTTAAAATGTGTGGCGGCCCTTCTCACAACTAACTATGTCTTATCGGCGAAAGTGACTCCCCCACCACCTCCTCTGTAAATTCGTAAAGAACACTGCCATGAAGTATGCTTCGTTACGTAACATTATATTTTTCACTTATGTGACTCAAGTAGCTTGGGACGGCTCACCAACTCGGTTTACATTCCCAGCCGAGGTGGTTGCCCAAGGAGCCCTTGAGGCGAACGCAAGGGCGGGCCACGAGGTGCCCAGGCCCCTGTAAACTCGGGCTCAGAGGAAAACGCTCCCCCGGTTCCGTTTCACCCGAGAATGTCACACGAAAGAGGCGGGCAGAGTTGGTCTATGGGGAAGGTGTTTCTCAAACCTCTTGCTCAAGCCAGAGCTTCACTTTCGTCGACAGTGCCGGATTAAGCTAGTGCGGGGCCTGTAGCATATGTTACAAAGGGGCTCTAAATTAAAAAACACGTAAATATTAAAACACATTTATTTTTAACTTGCATAGCTTCAAATCAAGATTGCACAGTAAAGTAATTGAATTTTTTCATTTGCTATACAGCCAGATAATGCGACAAATCTCTAACCTTAAACACCCAGTCGTTCGTAAAAGTTGAAGGCGATATAGTACTATAGTAATAGAGCCAGTGCAGAATCAACTGAACCGGAATTGATAGCTTGAAAGCATTTAGCGCGGGCCCTTGACAGTGCGGGCGCGTAGCATGTGTAGCTACTTGTGCTACTACGATATTCCGGCACTGCTCGTGGAGTTCCCTTGCACCAGCGGAGGCGTGAGCCAGTGACCAGTGGTTCTCAGACGTGCTCATGGCAACTGTGTACCCCCGCCTTGTTGAATTTTGTGTCAACTCAGTGACACCCCCACCTTGACTGGCCCAACATGGTTCTGAGAGAGAAATAAATGTACGAAGAATGAACATCAATATTTGTAACCAATTGTCAATTTTGTGTGGTATATCCTAACTAGATAAGTCGCTGCAAGCGAATTAAAATAAATTGAACGGACGCTCCACGCATGATGTAATTTATTCACGCTCACTGGTTACCCTTGGAAACCACTTTGTTTTACGATCAATGAGATTAGAAAGGTCTTTTATATCGTTCGAGGATACCAAATGGATTTCAATGTTATGGTCGTCATTTTATGTTTGGCAGATTCATACGACATGATTATCCACCAACGACTGTCATGTATGACATGATTTCACACGTTTATAAATCACCTCGCATCGCCCCCTGGGATATTGCCACGTAACCCCCAGGGGTCCCCTGGTTGAGAACTCACTGCTCCTGAGGCGCCCTAACAAACAGCAATGCGATTTAGACATCGACATCCCCTGGAGGTCATTTTGATTTAAATGTTGTTCTAAATGTTTTCATTCCAAGCCACGGTACCCTTGCAAATGGCGCCCTTTTGAGACCGTCACAAACTGCATGTATACAATAAACAAAGACAAAGACCCCCCGTGTAGCCTGTAACAGACTGTTGGGGCAAATGCTGTTAGCGAGCAGCACCTATGAAGCTCGGCACGACACACGAAGGGGTGGGTGGCCAGCAACCACGCCCGACCGCCTTTGTCTCCCTAGTGGCGGTGTTTACCGCGCACTGCACCAGGTACTTATTTGAGGCTGAGTCGACCTAGGTGGAAGCCCAGGAGCGGTTCAGATAACCGTCACCACTGGTGTTGGCCGTGAGCGGGAATCGAACTCGGGTCGCCGGGTTCGTAGCGCAGCGAACTAACTGCTACGCTACCGCTCTTCACTACAAGTTTCAAATTAAAGCGTCGTCTTTGAAGGATATCCGTGTCATTTGTAAGCGGGCATTAGTTTTGCCAGTAGGGGACCAATGACTGCGTGCTATGTGTATAAGGGGCTGTCCATAAATGACGTCACGCAATTATGGACGATTTTTTACCCCCCCCCCCTCGTCACACGGCGTCACAAAAAGTCAGACCCCCCTCAAATATGACGTTACAAAGCTCTGCCCCCCCCCCGAACCATATTTCCATTTTGAAAATAAAGCATGCTTCAAATGGCTTTCAACTATTGTCATTGCAGTGCGTATTTAACGTGGCCCTGCACTCTGATGTTGTAGGAGAAAACATTTATTAAAACGTCTATTTAATTAAGTAGATCGTGTTGTCTATATTTATTTGAAGTTGCGCTTTTTGATGTGACGTCACAGTTCTCAAACCCCCCGCCCCCTCGTCACGCATCGTCACAAATGTCTGACCCCCTCCCCCATGTGCGTGACGTCATTTATTGACGCCTTTTTCGAAATTGTGGAAAACGTTTGGTGCCTGCCGGCGCAACCCAACGGAGGGTCTCCTTTTGCAAACGACGCCAACGGATCTTTAACGTCAGCTGTGAAGCGGGCAGCGCGTGGTAGTGTCATCATCACCACTACGGGGGTTGTTACACCCCGCAGTGATAACCAGGGACGGCCGCTGGGAATGAACCTCGAACTCTTTGCAACGAGCGGTTGAACACGCGACCGCACAAGCCCATGCAAACGAATGCCACGATTCCTTTGTTGATTAGTGTTCATTATCACGTCGTGTGTGTGTGTGTGTATTTAAAGTGTGGTGATGCAGCTCTCATCGGAGGTGTACTGCTCACGTAACCGCCTGTTCATGGAATTTGGCGGCACGCTTTTGCCCACACTGCACCAGCGGTGTTATTGTGGTCGTTGCATAACAGCGATTCAATGGAAAACACCACGAGATGAAGGGGCGAGAGGTGTCGGAACACGGGCCGTGATGTCCTCGTGGTGGGAGAGGGTACATGGCCTCGTGATAACAGCATTTAGCATTCTCAAGTACGACTGAAAAGTAAATAGTGAAATAAAAAATCGCATTCGATTTGAAGGTCCGGTTTATTGAGTCAATTAGTGGAGTTTGTGGAGACAGTGCGTAGTCGCCCCCACCGTTCCTCAATGTAATATAGATAATAGGGCAATGCTATGAGATAAAGTCCGTGATTTACTGAACATCTGTGAAACAGAGCTTCAGAGCTCATCGGATTTCTCCAGGTATAAATGAAGATTCTGATTCTGTTCACGGCGCACAGAGCCCTGCACACCACCGGCTCTCGATGGCTTTCCCCGTGCGACGCGGGGACTCGGGAGAACTGAAAACGACGCAGAGTGACGACATCCACGCAACGCTGCCGGAACGCGACCAGAGAGAGAGGGGGAGTGACACGGGGGGTTACCCCCCCCCCCACCCCCTGGTTACATCTATGGGACCTTGTTTTTTTGCTGGTATCAAAAGTATGAAAGAAAAATAAGAATAAGTTTCACCCTTTCTGGCAATATAACCGGAGGTGTTAAGATGTTCAAACAATAAATAGCTACCTTTTGCAAGACGCGAAGTTCGCATTAACCACACGTGCTTGTGACAAAACATGCAAACAAACACGCTCTGACAAATGATGCATTGTATGTGAAACGGGTTGGTCTGCACCAGAGGCAGCCTTCTCTATGGCATTGTGTCACCAGTGCTAGGCCAGAGAACGTCGAAGCTGTCTTTGGTGTAGGCCAATCAAAAACAATGGATTTTGTATTATTATCAGACCCTACTGTTTGGTTCTTTCGGTAAAGTCACGTAGGTACATAATAAATTAAATCACGACGTTTCGGGCGCAACACAAGCACCCGTCATCAGGTGGAAACAACCACAGCAATAAACAATTGCTGAAGTGGGAAAAAAAGTACGGTGCGGTTAATCCGTTCGGTGTTTGAACATCTTAACGCCTCCTGTTTTATGGCAAGAAAGGGTTCGACCCATTATTATTGTTTCATTTCCCCTCAGTTACGTTACAACCCAGGGCCATATGGGAGGGTGGCTGTAGAGGGAGTCCTTCGTCCAGCAGTGGTAGATGATGATGATGGTGACATCTTGACTTAAAGCTTGCGTGACTGCAGGAATTCATATTCTTGGGTCTTTCGGTAAAGTCACGGAGATGGGTTTTTGTTATTTTCTTTGAACCTATCTACGTGGCTTTACCGAAAGACCCTAGAATATGATGGTGACGATAACGATGATGACGATAACGACGATGATGGCAATGATGACGACGACGATATCGATGATGACGACGATAACGACGACGACGATAACGACGATGACGATAACGATGATGGCAACGAGGATGACAATAACGACGACGACGATGACGACGATAACAATGATGGCCACAACGATGACGATAACGACGATGACGATAACGACGATAATGGCCATGACGACGATAATGACGACGACGATGCTGCTGTGCTCTGTGTATGGGGACATTCGCGTCATTTACGCAGCGTCTGTCGTCGTTAAAATCGGTATCCAACCCTTGCAAATGCCTGGGGACCACCCTTGCCCACACTGACTTTGACCCACCCCGAGCCCGTCAACCGCGCGTGTGTTTTGCTTCTCTGAGTAACCTTTGTAATGAAGCCCCGTGGGTGACATCTGACCCTGTGTTCCTGCAAGCGCTCTGCACAGTCAACGAGTTGTTGTTGTTCATTCTATATGAAAGTCACAAACAAAGGCAAAAAGGCAAAGATCCCCAGTATAGCGTGAACATACTCTTGGGGCAAGTGCTGTTAGCGAGCGCCGACGAAGGCCGGCACGGCACACGAGGGAGTGGGCGGCCAACACCATGCCCGGCTGCCTTTGTCTCCCCAGTGGCGATGTTTTCACATCGCACCGGGATCTCATTTGAGGCTGAGTTGACCTAGGGGAGTCCCAGGACCGGTTTAGATAATCGTCACTGGTGTTGGCCGAATCGAACTCGGGTCGCCGGGTTCGTAGCGCAGCGTAGCGCTAACTGCTACACCACCGCTCCCCAAAGAACACACACAAACGACAACCCCCATATAACCTGGAGCAACCCATCGGGTCCACCACTGTTTGCAAGCACTCATTAAAGCCAGCAATAGCGTACGATGCATATATATTGAACTTATTTTGCAACGTGTGTAGCTAACCGTGCTAATCGGAGGTGTGGGGGATCTTGTGATGAAGAACATCAGATGCAGTTGTCCAGACGAATCTATATGTCAAGGTGCCGTCATGTAATTGCTCGCTCACGCCACTACGGGCTGAAGGGCACCCACTCAGCGAAGCTCTAGAGCCCCTATAGAAGGTATTTTGGTCTACTCTTCCACGGTAGTCAGATGTCTTGCAAGAGGTAGAACTACCCTCAGTTTTCCTCACCGCATTGTCAGGCGTGGACTCCAGCTATGTAATCCACGCTGCTCTCTTAGCTCTAAAGGCCCAAAAACTGTTTAACCCAAATGTTGGAACGCTCAAAAATATCACGGAACGTGCCCAATCTCATCGGAGCTTGGAAGGTTATGAGCCTGGATAGTGCCGGGGATGGGTGACCACACCACGCACAAAGGGCAGGTGTGGTGGTGCGCGTTGTGTGCAGTGCAGGGCAGCGCAGCAGAATCCAATGTTTTTCTGCACTCCGTCCACCTTCACCACTTGCACTGACCAGCGCGGTGAAGTATGGTCCAATATCATTCGTGGCCCACAAAGGTTGGCAAGGCCTTCCTCCGGCAGCGGATTAAGGAAAATGGGCTGTACCTGCTAATGATGACGATTGACGCGTCTTTTTTTTCCAATTGTGCCTCCACTCCACTGCCAACGCATTCCTTTAGGTTGTCTGTGTCAACCGGCAGGTTATTCTCAGCATATGCACCGTTGTGTTGAAGATGTTCATACATATATTTGTTGGCCACTTCTTCTAAAGATGCATGAACATCTGAAAGTTCGCCACCATTTTCTTTGGGTCTTTCGGTAGTCACGTCGATAGGTTCAAAGAAAAAAACTAAAAATAAAAAAAACTCGTAGTGTTATTTTCTTTGAAATTATCTACGTGACTTTACCACCGAAAGACCCAAACAATATGAATTCCTGCAGTCACGAAAGCTTTAAGTCAAGATTCACCACCATTGTTCCAAGCAAGGCTGAATGCTAATATGTGTATGTTTGACTTGTTTCGCACCGTACGTAGCCAACCACACTCAACGGATGTGAGACAATGAATGTTGAATTTGGTCCAGAGTTTACTTGCATTAAACCAACGCTGCTGAAAAAAATATATCTCTCCCAGAAGGCCATACTGCTGATTTACAATTTGGGCACCGTGGTTAACTACCTCACCTGGTATGCAGGAGGTCGTGGGTTCGACCCCGACCCTGGCGCCTGCTGTATATTTGGAATTTGCATGTTCTCCCCATGGTCGCGTGGATTTTTTCCTCGTGATCTCCGTTATTTCTCTCCACATTTAGAAACATGCGTTTGGAGTATTTGGCTGCTATACATTTCCACGTGATAAGCCACTTCATAGAGCTATCATTTGTGGCCAGGTCGCTTCTGAAAAAGAGTTATATCGCTCAGCGGGCCTTACATGGCAAAATAAAAATATTTTTAAAAACGGATTGAATACAATATGTAAATATATATTTTCTTGTATTTTAATGTGGCGAGATGGATGTGGAAAAGAGGCTTATTCTCTGATTAATTTTAGTGAATGGATGTATTAATCATTAGCAGCAAGTCCATTAGGCCCAAAGTCCAGTTGACCCCACACTCCTATCCGGATAAAAAAACAAAAAAACTGTTTTGCAAATGTGGTGTATATTACCCAGAAAAAAACTGCCTCTTCTCAAGGCCAAGGCCTCGAGGTCAAATGTTGTAATAACAAGATACGGAAGTGAAATGAAGTTACACCAGTCAAACATGAGGGTTGTATTGAGGCTTCATCTTCATATAATAATTTTACTCTACATTTCTGAGTGGTCAGTATTGTATACACTTTAGAACTCCTCTTATCTGCAACCTTACCCACAATTCCTATTATTTGCAAATTAATCACGGCTTTTTTTCCTCCAATAATTGTAGAACGGCTTCCTCTTCACAATTTTCTTTTGCGGATAAGAGTGGTCACGTGACCAATTCATCCTATCGCCCAGCGTGTGATCTGTGATTTTTTTTTCAATGGTTACGGCAAAACGTACTCTGATTCGTCACGCGAGAATTGAAGAGTGTTTAAATATCAAATCTCAATTAAGGAGTGGTGGCCGTACCTGTGTGCATGGCACGTGATTGGTACGACGCACACTCTGCGGTTCGATACACAGCGTGTTTCAGCAGCTACTTTAAGAGCTCTTCCTCTTATCCGAAATTTGTTTTTGAGGATGTGGAATTGCACAGCAATATCAAGTATGTACATATGTAGAACTTCTTTCTTTCGCACCGTACTTAGCCAACCGTGCTAATCGGAGGGAGCGGGGAAAGGACAACAAACTAAATACAAAACAACAGTTCTAAGTATTTAACTGCCATTTAGCCAAACATTACATCCTAACTCCAGATGCCGACAAATTGTTCATGGATAAGCAGATTAAAATCACCGATAGCATCACTGGTTATTGGCTGAGCGGACTAAACCGTACCACGCTGGCCTCATAGTACATCTAAAATTGGCTTGGGAGCCAAACAGGGCCAGGGACCGGCCAGGGGCGGGGCTAATGATGCATCCAGTGCACGTGACGCGAGTGAGGGCGCGTGGCTCGACGTCACGCATTCTTTATTCTTAAAACCCGTTCGGCATACTTGTTTACATTCATGTCAGCGCATTTGCCTTGTATTGTCAATAAAAAACAGGCGCGAAAGAAGTTTAACATACACACATATATGTCACCAACGGAATATGGAGCAGTCATTCTACTTCCTAGCGACACCATCAGAGGGCAGCCTGTCAAGTTTGTTGTCTAAAGAAACAAAAAAAAGATGAACACGTTGATCAATAACACTGCAGGCCTTAAAGAGAAGACGTGTATAATAGGCGACGTTTTAGGTTATGGTCCTTCTTGACAGCACATAGGGAGCCTTCTCTGTTATTGACCAACATGTTCAGTTTTTTTTTAATTGACGCTTTTGCGCCGCTGCCACTCCAGCAGTATCACCTAACGAATTGCTCTGCTATCTACAGATGTCACCAGAGAGCAGGTTGTTCTTAGACGAGGGTCTAAAGACCCCATCAAAGACTGTTTTGTAATACTTCCACAAAGCTGTGTGACAGTGCTCAATTCACAATCAGCAAGCTGCGAGTTCAGACCCTGGCCAACAGTTATCATCATAATGATAACGGCGATCTCTTTTTTATAAAGCGCCTTTCACATCGAACTATCAATACAACTACTCTCACAAGTACAAATATAATTCAACCCATCATCCACCTGTGATATCCGATGGGAAACAAAAGTGGAATGACTGGCCCTGATTATGGGAATGTGGAGTTTGTACGACTGGCTCAGGGCGACCTGAGCGTGAAGACATTCTGCCTGGACCATTTGAACATTCCGCTCGCTGAACAGCCAAGTCACGTTGACCACGTTGCTTGCTCGATCTTCAAGTATAATTTCTCTGTCTGCAGCAGATGCGTGATTGTTGCAGCCTGTTCGTCAGCCTCAACTAAATTTGGTTTGTATCGTGCATTGATTTCCTACGGCTGAATACAATTGTATTGCGTTGGGGGATATCTGCTGGCTCTGAAAATGAACGCCCATGCAAACGAATGGGGATGAGCTTACCCGATGCGTACTATCATTGGCTCAGTATCTACTGCCATTGCCATATCTCAATATCGGTGTTCATCACTCATCCTTCAGCATTGTCAGTCGGTTTTATTTCTCTCTCTGCAATAGTCGACGCGTGTCGTTGCCGTTTGTCAATCGCTGGTTGCTTGATATATTTTGTTTGGGGGGGGGGTGGGCCGTTTGGGCCATAGTTTGTGCTCAGAAACAGTGTTGAACACACAAAACAAAAACTGCCCGGGAGTGAGTCGGCCATTCTATTGGCCAGAGACCAGTCGAGATAATATACAGAGAGACCAGTCGACTCTGTATATTATCTCAACACATCGTTAAGGTGCGGTTACATTCTCCAGCCATAGTAATTGGCAACAATGTCTTCAATTACCTTGTCCCCCCCCCCACCTCAAGCATCACCCCCCCTAGCTATAGCACGCACCAAGCTCATTCAATTCGACACACAATGAACGCCAAACAAAAATGAGCTAAATTCATTTTTCATTTCTGCCCAGCGCAAGCGATAATGGGCACTAATGGAACACGCAATGAACACAGGCTAAAGCGAGGGGTTACGTAAGTGTGCCTTCAATGGTTACTTAACAACCCCCAGCACTCGATATTGCAACGCATTCGCGTTAATTAACTCGCAAGATGTGCCGCTGGTGTGGCAGTCATCGAGTTGCAGTGCTGCACTCGAGCTGATGGGAATTATTATCTCACAATAATGAATGCCAAACAACTTATCTAAGGCTGATCCACAACAAGCTCATTTTAGGCTGCGCAGCATTTATGCCAAGAACCGTAATTAACACCAGCGCACAACCGTCCTTTCTTGTCAACCAATTTATTTTTAAAGTCAACGTATCACAGTGCCTCCAATTGTACTGCAATGTGCGTTGGACTGTGCGTGCGGCACTTGAAACAACTGTGAAAGGTCGCTTGTTTGTTGTTGCTGTTGTTGTTCATATCTGTTTTTTTCTTAAACCTATCAAAGTGCCTCCCATTAAAGTCCGACACCTCTTGAGGCACGAAAAGCCAGGAAGAACGCCATGGAAAGAAGAATATCTCGCAAAGCTGGAAGAGGCAAGAACTACACGTGAATATGTTGTCTTGATGGGGGGCGTATTATCATGATTATTGCACAACTGACAAAAACAGGGACTTTTATGAATGTTCGGGATAACATGGAGAATTCCCAGAACGAGAAGACGATCCTGGGAAAAGCAGAGCAGGTCACAACCCTAGTCTCTATGCTCATCTCCATGGGTGGTCTTGCACGAGTGGTGGAAATTCCATATTCCTTTGGCAAGGACCAGCATCTCTATAGGACAACCACTAGTAGTCACGTGACGATAATAATGTCAACTTTGCAACAGATGTTTACAAATGTGCATGAAAATGCTTGCATAATATTATCAGTACAATGTATTTCGTCAGTTTCATGGAAATCTAATTTCGTGGAATTGATTAACTCATTAGTTGGCAGTCAGAATTTTTTTAAACTAATTATGCAAAAACCCATCGCGGCTGCTTCAGTTTGATGTGTTTAACCTGACCGACTGACGTACGATACACGCCATCTACACACACAGCTGTCACAATCACGATTTTATTCATAAAACAAAAAGTCCAAGAGAGCTTTACGCACACTAGCACAATTTTAACTGTGTGGCTCGCTCTGCGGTTCCTCGTCTGCAGACGAGCGCGAAGGCAGTCGCAGCCTGGTGGCGAGCCAGCGCCAACAATTACCCAAGCTCTGCAGTCCTCTATTATGGATATTAAGGCGCTATTGACCAATCCTCCGTCTTCTTTCGTACGACTGCTGATGTCGATGGCAGAGCAACAATCTTCAATTTCACATTGAGGTGGTCAAGCCGGACTACCGCGTCAGGAGCAAGCGGAGTGGATCGTCGCTGCGATATCTCCTTCGTATTTGTGGATCGGGCATTGCGTCGTTATACGTTGTTCGGTCTGTTCTGGATGACCACAGTCGCACAGTGCTGGAGAGTTTTTGATTGTCCATTTGTGCATCGGGTATCCGCCCCTGCCATGATTTGTGCAGATGCGGTTTAGCGTGGACCATGAGCTAAACCGCAAATTGGCCGATTGATGAGTGCTTATACATTTAAACATTGTAAATTATGTGTGTACGTAATATACAATTATGATTGGCATGGTTGGCTACATACGGTGCGAAAGTTCAACATACGTACGCGTGTACTGAGATGAAACAATGTGCAGCGTCTCCCCGCTCACATGTACGCATGTGTGTTTGTTGAACTTCTTTCGCACCGCACGTAGCCGACCGTGCTAGTCGGAGGCGCAAATGAGCATTGGGCGGTATTCACTTCCACTGGGCAGCCCTTTGCGCGCGGTGGGAAATTCCCCATTCCCTTGGCAGCAGCCCGCTCCCGTCGGGACATACTCCTGGCGACTTGCCTCGGTACTCAGTTTATCAATTGCCGAGCAATGATGGGCCGAGTTACATGGCACGACACGTTTGGCGTTCGTGTGCAACAACAACAACAAAAACTAATTATACGTTATGCTAAAACGTGGCCATCGTGCGAAGTGACAGCGAAATTGAGCATGAGAAAAGCCACGCGTCAACGTCGAAGCTGCATTTCAACTTTCAAACGCCTCATTTTGCCATTGCCTCCCAAACATAGCTGCTCTTTAAGCGAAGATATTGTAAACAACCGTCTAGCGAATCCAAGTTAGGGTCCAGCCACGTGCACATTCCACGCCCGCGCCTAGAGACTGACCCCTCCCTCCCTCTCTCTCCTCGCCTCTGTGTTCCGGGATGACCTCAATCAAGCGCTCGCTCGCTCACAACTCACGACGCAAGAGAGAAAGAAAGGGCATCAAAAACGTTGCGGTGCCTTCGTGCCAAGTTCCCAGGGTTCTTCTTCCCGTTGTTGAAAACGCTACATATATCACTCTTTGTATTTTTTTGTTATCTCAGGGAAGCATGGTTACATGCACGATGAGATGGGTGCATGCAGGATGAGATGGGTACATGCAGGATGAGATGGGTACATGCAGGATGAGATGGGTACATGCAGCATGAGATGTGAACATGCACGATGAGATGGGTACATGCAGGATGAGATGGGTACATGCAGGATGAGATGGGTACATGCAGGATGAGATGGGTACATGTACGATGAGATGGGTACATGCAGGATGAGATGGGTACATGTACGATGAGATGGGTACATGCAGGATGAGATGGGTACATGTACGATGAGATGGGTACATGCAGCATGAGATGGGTACATGTACGATGAGATGGGTACATGTACGATGAGATGGGTACATGCAGGATGAGATGGGTACATGCAGGATGAGATGGGTACATGCAGGATGAGATGGGTACATGCAGCATGAGATGTGAACATGCAGCATGAGATGGGTACATGCAGCATGAGATGGGTACATGCAGCATGAGATGGGTACATGCAGGATGAGATAGGTGCATGCAGGATGAGATGGGTACATGCAGGATGAGATGGGTACATACAGGATGAGATGGGTACATGCAGCATGATATGGGTACATGCAGCATGAGATGGGTACATGCAGGATGAGATAGGTGCATGCAGGATGAGATGGGTACATGCAGCATGAGATGGGTACATACAGGATGAGATGGGTACATACAGGATGAGATGGGTGCATGCAGGATGAGATGGGTACATGCAGGATGAGATGGGTACATGCAGCAAGAGAGGGGTACATCCAGGATGAGATGGGTGCATGCAGGATGAGATGGATACATGCAGGATGAGATGGGTACATACAGGATGAGATGGGTACATGCAGCATGATATGGGTACATGCAGCATGAGATGGGTACATGCAGGATGAGATAGGTGCATGCAGGATGAGATGGGTACATGCAGCATGAGATGGGTACATACAGGATGAGATGGGTACATACAGGATGAGATGGGTGCATGCAGGATGAGATGGGTGCATGCAGGATGAGATGGGTACATACAGGATGAGATGGATACATGCAGGATGAGATGGGTACATGCAGGATGAGATGGGTGCATGCAGGATGAGATGGGTGCATGCAGGATGAGATGGGTGCATGCAGGATGAGATGGGTACATGCAGGATAAGATGGGTGCATGCAGGATGAGATGGGTACATGCAGGATGAGATGGGTGCATGCAGCATGAGATGGGTACATGCAGGATGAGATGGGTACATGCAGCATGAGATGGGTACATGCAGGATGAGATGGGTACATGCAGCATGAGATGGGTACATGCAGCATGAGATGGGTACATGCAGGATGAGATGGGTACATGCAGCATGAGAGGGGTACATCCAGGATGAGATGGGTGCATGCAGGATGAGATGGATACATGCAGGATGAGATGGGTACATGCAGGATGAGATGGATACATGCAGGATGAGATGGGTACATGCAGGATGAGATGGGTATATATGTAGTATAGTAAACTACGGCAGGAGACCACTTGACGGGTAGCACACTTTATTAACACTTGGTTTGCCACAATAACACGTGTGGTCACTACAGCTCACGCTACACGTTCCACCCGACACGTGTGGTTACTACAGCTCAGGCTACACGTTCCACCCGACACGTGTGGTTACTACAGCTCACGCTACACGTTCCACCCGGCTACACACACACGGGCATTCCAGCCCCGTAGCATCCGGGGGAACCTCTAGACCCACCCCAGCTTGGGTATGGATCACGACCACTGGGTCCCGCGGCCCAGTCCTCACACAGACGTCCGGCCCCCGGGTCCCACGGTCCCGCCTCTGAGCCACACAGGGCCCCGGTCCTTACAAGGACAGCAGGACTAGGTGTCTCAGGGCCCTATCTCTTCCTCCTCCGTCTTCCGTCTTCACTGGTCACCAACAACTCCCCGAGCGCCCGCGCGCACCGCCTTATATAGCCCTCCGTTCCAAGGAGACGGAGCCTATGCGGACCGCGATGTGAGCACCCACCCTAGTCGACCAATCACCACGCGCTGCCACACGATCCCTTCTTCCAGCTTGTGTCAGCGCACATAACCAATCACCACGCGCTGCCACACGATCCATCACTGTCAGCGCGCGTCACCAACACACAGCCAATCACCATCACATAACCCATGACCCCGCGCTGACCTACGATCCCTCACCGTCAGCGCGCGTCACCAACCCACAGCCAATCACCACGCGCTACCCCACGATCCCTACTGCCAGCGCGTATCACCACTACATATACAAGGTGAGAAAAAAACGAATACTGATTTCACAAAATAGTCACAGATGTTGTTGCGGTTAGAGTCCTTGCTGACAAGGCCGTGAGTTGAAACCCCGTCAAGGGTTGAATCAGTCTTCCATCATGTTTTCCTCCCCGCGCCCGAGGGTTGATAAAACAGTAACAACGTTGTGAGATGTTGACAATAATTACTGGAGTCATCGTATATGGGGTAGACCAGCACCTGCCATAGGAATGTGGAATTTCCCAAACTCGGTCAGGGCTGACAAAAGAACAACACAGAAGATGCTGCCTCGTTGCTCGTCAATTACGCGGTGAGATAATATGCCTCGACTTCATAAAACAGCAACAGAAAACAGCAATGCTTTACGTCAAAATTCCTGCCAATTACAAAATCAACACTCTTTAAACATGTTGTTCAAACAACACTTCCTCACATCGAATATATAAAGCACAGCTTATACAGATAAATAACAACCGATGAGCGTAAAATACGTTTTAAAAACATCACTCCCAAGCAAGCACCAGGTAGGACTCACACAAGCCATTCATGTCAACTCAATCTTTCTGTGAATGGGAGCCGATGTGTGTGTGATGCCCAATGTGGGGAGCGGTGGTGTAGCGGTTGCGCTACGAACCCGGCGACCCGAGTTCGATTCTCGCTCACTGCCATCACCAGTGACGATTATCTGAACCGGTCCTGGGCCTCCCTTAGGTCGACTCAGCCTTAAATGAGTACCTGGTGCGGTGTGTAAACATCGCAGCCGGGGAGATAAAGGCGGCCGGGCGTGGTGCTGGCCACCCACCTCTCGTGTGTTGTGCAGGCCTTCATAGGTGTTCGCGAACAGCACTTGCCCCTACAGTCTGTTAAGGCTATACGGGGGATCTTTGTCTTTGATGTCCAATGTTGGCTCTCTGTAACCTGGAACAAATATCTGCCAACCCTACACTAACAGTTCTAAAATGCGTTACTTCAGTGTCACACACACACACAAGCTCGTATATAGCCTGCCCCTGGTCAGCATAGACGGCATCCTGCCTCACGTATTCATTGAATGTGCAGCACGGTTAAAAATAAACACCTTCATTTGGCTCGCCTGTTTTTTTTTAATGCATCACGTGCAAACCACCAACAATACCATTCATAATTGATCATTTTTTTTGGGGGGGGGGGAAATTGGGGGGGGGGGTCACACCGCGCGAGTAAAATGTGTGTTGTCCACCCTCCTCCACCCGACACTGACTTGCCAGCGACACACGACTCACCCACCCGAGTCGGTTGCAAGCAGAATGTACGACATGCACACAACTTATTTACGCGATTTGAGCCGCAAATTTTAATAATGAATCCACCGGCGGATTTATTGACGTATATCTCTGTCAGAGCTACTTGTTACGTTACACTTTGTACTCTTTCTCACTTCGGACATCAATACCTACACACATACACATCTATGCCATGACGTATGTGCCATGCCGGGGAGGGCTCTTGAGTTAACAATAACAGAGGAGGAGTGAGAGGAGGGGTGGTGACATTTTAAAGGTCCATAGGGCTCAGCATCAACACCACCACCACCCACCACGTAACATCGCAGCAGAGTGGAAGAGCCCAGAGCCCCCCACTGCCCACTGATGCTGCGCGTCTCGTGGCCAATGGGCGGCCGCGCATGCGACGAGCCCCCTGCGTGCAGGTCCGCCCCGTGCCCTCTGTAGGATGGTCACCAACCCCCCTCCCCCACGCCCCCTACCATCACGTGAGAGCCATTGCATTTGATGACTACTGACTACGACTTACACGTTGCAGAGAGAGAGAAGTGGGAGGGTCGGTGGTCTTAGCGCGTTGGCTTTGGCTTGGAGTCACTTAGCAAGAGCCAGAGGCGACCTGGTCGGGTGCGTACACGCGGCACGCCACGGTGTGGGCCCACTCGCTTCAACATCAGCGCCCTTCGTACACGACTCGACTGCTGCTGCTGCCTGCTGCTGGTGCAGCAGCAACTGTTGCGGAGCATCTTCAGGGAGGTGATTTTCAGAGCCCTTTTCGCCGACCCAGCAAGCCAACTCGATACACCAAGCGCCAGCTCGCTAACAGGTGAGAGAGGGAGGGAGGGACATTGTGTCCCCTTGGCTTGCGCGTTTCTCTTCCCTTCATTGAATTGGCATTTTCGTCGTTGCATTTGGATCCGCGCGGCCACTTCGCTGTTGCAGTGTTACCCCCACTTGCCCCGAGCCTCTCTGTGTGAGCGGTGAACGCTACAGCTGCAAGTCGTTGGTGTCGCCAACGACTTGCATTCCCTGAGATAGTTGAAAGAAACTCCCCGGCCATCGCACGTGGAGCTACGACGCAGCATGAGAGGCGGGTGAACGTGCGCGTATTTCGTATGGAGGAGGCTCGTGAAGGACGCTGCTGCTACTGGGCAGTTGGAGGCAGTCGCCCTCCCAACAGCAACTGAGGGCAGAGGAGCGACGCTCACAACAACGAGCGGAGAGCCGGGCGGATAAAATACGGCAAGTTAGCACAGCCGGTGGCACAGCTGATGGTGCTTCTGTCAGTCAGCTAACACACTGCACCTGCGGGGTCTGTCCCGTGACCTCCTGCCAGCAGCGAGCCTTCGACATTTCACGTGGCTTCAACGTGCACCTGGCCTGGCACAGGCGCCGTGGTGACTTCACCGTCACTTAGTGGCGAGTGGCGGGCGCTGGTATTGTATGTCTGTTGAACTTCTTTCGCACCGTACGTAGCCAACGTGCTAATCGGAAGTGCACTCAGGAGCCCTCGCGCTCCAAGTGGATGCGATGGACACTTTACTGCAAGGGAAGGGGGGGGGGTGCAGTTCGCGTGCGGGCGAGATAAGATAGAATCTGCTCCTGCTGCAGGAGCTGCAGCTGCTGCAGTAGCTGCTGCAGTAGCTACTGCTGCTGCTGCGTGACTGCTGCATGCACGCGTGCCTCACTGCAGAGAGCGTATCACGTCGTGGGGGGGAGGTTGCAGCTCAGTGCTTGTCCCAGCGACTGATTTGAGTGATCCGAGTGGAAGCTGCCACCTCCGTGCGCCTCTCTCCTCTCGCCTGGCCTGGCTCGCTCCCTGTACGCCCCCCCCCCACCCCCAGCAGACCCCCCTGTGGTACGCGCAACATTTAAAGTTTCGCTTCTGCTTCGGCCGCTTCGGCCGCTTCGCCCCGCTACAAGTTGTTGGTGTTTCGGTCAGATTGCGCGCTGGATAACGAACACGCACGCACACACACACGCTGACACGCACACACACGCTCACACACACACACGCTCACACACACACACGCTCACACACACACACGCTCGCACACACACACACGCTGACACGCTCACACACACGCTCACACACACACGCTCACACACACGCACACACGCACACACACGCACGCTCACACACACGCTCACACACGCACACGCACGCTCACACACGCTCACGCACACACACGCGCACACACACACACGCGCACACACACACGCACACACACACACACGCGAGTTAGCCACGGGGGCATTCATTTAGTACGTACGCATGAAGGGGGGGGGTTAACCCAAATGCGTTCGCTTGCGTATGGGGGGTCTACTGACAATGTACGCATAGGAAACGGGGGTGTGGGGGGGTAAAGCCTCGATAATAATTTGTCTACATTGGCCTTCAAATGAGTTAGATAGTCCGGCGGTGGACTTTCTGTTTGCTTAAACACGTTAATATTATTAATCCTTGATCGTTTCTGCGTGGATTAAATATCGGCCGTTCTATAGGATTGAGGTGGGGGGGTGCGTCAGGCGAACGTACGCAGGTGTGGTAGGGGGGTGTAAAAAGTCTGCGTGCGTACAGGGAGGGGTGGAGGGGTCAAGTTTTAACAGATTTTTGCGTACCTACTCAGTGGATGGCCCTATACATACCTCTTGTCACTCGAAGCCTCGGTTCGGCTTTCAGGGTGCCAGAAACGTGCTGTCGGGGGGTTGTAATGAATGACTCCCATCGTGGTTATACTAGCGGAGTGTTCGCTGGATTCTCGTGGACGTGCTGCAGCTTGTCAGAGACAGTTCGCGTTACAGTAATGAGCTTCAAGGTTGTCGCGTGGGAAAGAAATGCCTTTGCAAATGGACCTATCTGGAAACCCTTAGGTCAACAGATTCATTATGACCCGCCATCCCGTTTTTAAACTTGCGTTTAAAAATAAGAAAATGTATTTCTGTATGGAATCGCGTGTGCGTGTGTGCATCCAATTTAGTGCAAATTGTTGGACTGTTAATTCAACGGGGTTTTGCTGCTGCAGTAGAGTGTTTATTGTCCCTGTCAAGAAGGTCGTGAGTCTGAATGCTGGTCAGGCCTCGAACTTTGCCCATAAACCCTCCGGAGTCTATTAAATGAGTCGTACCACTCGTGGCTCTCACCAATAGCAATCGGGATACGCATGGAGATGGCGCAGTATCCCAAGATGTTCGTTTGGACTTCCCGCCAGACTGGGTGAGAGTTGCTTACACGGAGCGGGAACGCCTGCTGATAGTACAGCGTGCGTGACGTTTGCGGTTCAAGTCCAGCCACTGCTCCATATAACTAGTGGCTCACGCAATAAAGCAAATGCATTCTGCGCTGCGCAAAGTCAACGTCAAATGCGGCGTGACATCTTTAAGTAGAGGGGGAAATTGTGAGCCGTGCCACAGACGCGACTACCGCTTTGCGGGAAGTCAATAGTTGGGGCAAAACTGAACCCTGCCCGTGGGAATGTAATACATATCTGCAGCTATCGTTGGTTCAAGGGCCACCATTGGCCATATCGTAATTTGGGATTTTAAATAATAATATTTCGCTGCAGGGCCAAGCATTCTCTGCCATTGAAATTTGAATAAGTTCATTGGCTCTCTCAGCTTAAAAGTGGTTGTTTGAAATGACTTAAAAAATTCGGTCTAATGGAAATAATACGTGCTTTCGTGCACTTCCAATTAAAACGAATACAAAAATCAGTTTGGAGCATTGTTCCCAACTGCTGTTAGGTTTCTCAGTAGATGTGGCCGTAAGAATCCTAACTCAGTTTGTCTTAGCTGGCTCATGGCAACCATTGATAGGAAGACGTGTTGTCAAACTACGTCCCTTGTGTTGCCTGTGACTTTAACGATGTGCAGCAGTGCATCGATGCTCACCGTCTCTCATGGGAAAACAAAAACTCGTGGTGGAACTTTCTCGTTGCTACGGCAGAAACCAGTCTCTCCGTATGGACAAGCAACTGCGTTTGAACTTAGGATGTTCTTAAGAATATGGTGCAATGCAAGCTAATTGCATTATTAACCTGCAGATGTTTTGTTGTTGTGAAATATATCTTTGTATGGCCAGTGAACTGATATTATATTTGCGCTTGCCATTACCTTTTCTCTAATGCACAATCGTGCGTTATTATTAGTAGCTGCTTGATGCTCGCGTTATATTGGCATGCCTTGGCTATTATGGCATCTTTTAAAAATAGATAAACACACGTGTACATACCGTGACACGCGTGACTGTTAAAGATGGTCTCGATGACATTGCAAACATCCAGTTGCAGTTTTATATTTGACTACACCTGGGTGACCTCCCTAGTTCCCACCACCAATGTCAAGGTGGATGAAGTATAAATGCAGAGGTGTAGCTTACCGGTGCTCTTATGCACGACTTTAGTCCGTTACAATTTCTATTTATTCATTAGCTGTTGCCTGATGATGCTAGTTCGATTTGCAGATGTTGTGGGTTTACTCTCCAACACACAAGCGGTGTGCTGAACTTGTAACTAATTGGCACGTTTTGCCTAAACCGTATTAATTGGCTTTGTTGGGTGGCGGCGGGTTTAACCACACATTTATATTTACGCGCTCTAACCCAAAAAACCCCGATATTATGGATAATATTGGTAACGAAAGCCCTACTACGTGTTAAACTAATTCGTTGAATCACACAAAACTGAGCCATATACATAAACAAGTGGGGATTCATTAAAACCCTGAGAACCATAAAGTCAATTGGGGTTCCTTCATTGGAAGAGACTGGACATCACAATGAGAATGTGGAATTTACACCACTCTCAAAACTGCCAATGGAGATCAACGCTGCCCCATATTAATTTGAGTGTAGGGAACGTATGACGTTGTGAGTTTGTTCAATTATACATACTTATAATTGGCTATTACACGGACACACTGTGGTGCAATCTTGTGAATGACTCACATGAGTCAGTAACATCCACATTTTGAGCGAATGCTACACTTTGGAATTTCCCTGCAGAAGTGAATTTCCAGCAACAGAAATGAAACCACAACACCGTACATATTTTGCAAATCGCAGAAACTATCTGCACACACTCACTCAAACTCTCAATATGAATCAATTACAGACCATTGTCGGATCCACTGCTGGACGAAGGCCTCTCTCCCCAATTGATTTGCTGTCGGCCACAAATTTACCAATACAGTACAGTACTGCAATGGAACAGGCGACACTGAGTACCCAGAACTGGCCTCTCAACTCAAATGCAAGTTTTGCTGGAATGCGTGCGTGTGTGCGTGCGCGTGTGTGTATGTGTGCGTGTGTGCGTGAGCCCTTGCCGATTGTTCGCATCAAAGGGCACAAAACAGCGCAACACGCTTAAGGGAAGGGGGCCAAATGGCTTTTTTTTCAGTTCACGGATCTGCGAGGGAGGCCGCGCGCGCACGAGGTCGGTATTTAGAAAGCACTCGAGGGGGCACTTGGGCCGTATTGACACAAGCGCTTTAAACACGGAACAGAGTCGCGCACGGACTCCGAGGGCTGGAACCAGCACAACCGGATCGCTTTGTTTGCGAGTCGCAGTGTGTTGCAGAGGAGGGGATCTAACTTACTAAACGTTTTTTGTTTTAATTTAACCACCAGGCAAGGCCCACTGAGCTATACAGCTCTTTTTCAGAAGCGACACGGACACAAGTTCAGGATCAAACGGAGTGACTTATCGCGTGGAAATGTAGAGCAGCCAAATAATAGGAGTCATGCCATACCATCCATTACCTGCAGGTAACCCCCTAGGGATAATAGAGTGAATTGACCACGTGACTCCTATTATCTGTGGAAAATATTCTCCGGCATCATGATGTTGATTCTAAATGCAGAGGAAAACACTGGAGGACCCGGAGAAAAATCAACGCGAACACGGGGAGAACATGCAAACTCCAAATATACACAGGTCGCTTCTGCAAAAGAGCTACTGTAGAGAGCTCAGTGAGTCTTCTCTGGTGGTAACATGAAATCGTAGTTTACTTTAGCTCACCCCCTGGGGTTACGAGATGCTCTTTCTGGGCGTGCGAGACGTGGCCAGATGTTTTTCGAAGGTAAATAATCGAAACACAAATTTAGCATGGGCACGTAAGTACAACTACTTTGTTTCATCAAACCGATGTATTTATTAACATTGTTTTTTTCACGATTGAGAAACATGAGTTGAGATGAGATGCGGTGCAAGTGCACGTGTAAAGCGTTCAGAGTGAGAAGCCTCGGCGTGAAGGGCACTTTATTATTTCTGCATTTATCTAATTGCAGTACACTTTTGGTTAGTATAGAATCTGCATTCCACTTACGGTACATTTTAAGATGTTTTTTTTAAGAAGAAAGAGCTATAAATACATTCACGAGCAATGTTTAACATCCATGCAATTCGCACACTTTAAGCTGCCTAACCCAGTTATATTTATGATTCAGACTCATAGAACCCGAACTAAGGAGCTGAATATATCAACAATTGTTGCGTCAACGTCGGAGAAAGCTCTCGGGCCAACCTTCGCCCGACTGTTATTAGTCTTTTGTTTCTGTACACTCAGCAAAGCGTTCTTCCAGATGTCCATGCATCGGATACCGCAGGAGGTGCATTGTGACGTTCACAATGGTAGCTTTGTGTGTCTGCGCGCGGAAGGAGGGGGGGGTAAGTCTTCTGCAGAAATTGGAAACACAGCTACATGCAAGGTTACATAAGAACTGGTGAAAGGCCAAAGTTATGAAAACGCTGAGGCTTGTTTGGCTTACACATTCTTCCGGGTAGACGTGTGTGTAACCTGTAATGTGCAGCAGGTGCTGTCGTGTAAAGCTTAACAAGCAGGTCCAGCGAGGTGGTGGTGCTGTTGGTATATGTGAGTTCAAATGCAATCCATCATCCCCCTGTGGATCAATAAATTAGACAACACTTTTCAGGAAGTCAGCAGTGGTGTTGCTCCTATGGAGGGTGGGCGGTGGGGGGGTATCCACAGCAGAGCTGGAATAATGAAACTAGATACCTGTACGTGTGTATGTTGAACTTCTTTCGCACCGTACACAGCCAACGGTGCTAATTAGAGGTGCAGGGGAAGGACAACAGACTACTTGTGGTGTAGGTGTATTATATCATCACAGGATTCGTGAGAGATTTCAACAACTTGGGGGGGGGAGGCCTTCATCCAGCAGTGGATTGACCGTGACTGATGATGATGATGCCGGCACCCAACATAATAATGTGGATTTGCCACCACATCGCTAAACGGACAGAAGCGCACTGCTGCAATGATCATTTGAGCGGAGAGAACAATGTTATATACATATTTATGAGAAGGCTGATGATGGGTCGCATACCAGTTGTTACCAGAAGGCACCTTTCCACGGGTAACTAACCTTTATCCCCAGCCCGGCGCTGTGACGTCTACCCTAGAAAAGAATTGGAAGTGGAAAAAATTTCCTGTTATGGTACATACATTGAACTCTTCTTATATAGAACTCACGATGGCGAGATAATAACTCCCTCGTCCAGTATGCAGGAGGTCGTGGGTTCGATTCCGACCCTGATGCCTGCTGCATATTTGTAGTTTTCGTGTTCTCCTTGTGGTTGCGTGAATTTTTCTCCGAGTCCTCCAGTTTTTCCCTCCACATTGAGAAACATGCATTAAGAGTATTTGGCTGCTATGCATTTCCACGTAATAAGCCACTTCGTTGGGATACGATTTGCGGCCAGGTCACTCCTGAAAAGGAGTTATATCGCCTAGTGGACTTTACCTGGTAAAATAAAAATTATCGTAATTTGTTTAGAAAAGTCGTGTTGATATTAGGGATCTCCCAGTAAGCATGCAGCGTTGGGCCAACATTGCATGTAGTCGGAACCGTTAGCCAATGTTAGCCCATCGTTGGCCAACGTTCCATGTTGGCTGGGTTACCAGATATTGATGAAATAATTGCTTGTGCCCTCCCCAGCAGAGCCGCTATCTGAGCCCCGTGGCCTATAGACAGCCCACGGACGCCCCTGTTTCCTCGCACGCCTGGCGCGCGCGCTCCCATAATTATCAACAATTATATACTTCTGAGGACGAACGCATATGTTGGGACGCATTTGCAGAATCCACGCGTAAGCAGGACTTTTCCTTCCTGTTCTGGAGTAGTTTTTGCGTGCAGGAGAACTAGCTATCGCGCCTTGACGAGATCCCAGATTGCCTATTCGAGGCCTTGTATCAGAGGCCTGCCCTGACACACCTAATTCAGTGAGGGACTTCCAAGTCGACGTGTCCCAATGCTACGCGGTGCTCATTTCTCTCGGCAGGCCTCATGCCAGTGGTGGAAGTTCAACATTTATATCGCGGCGCAATTGGAAATCCCACAATTTGGGTGCTCATTGTATTGACCTCAGAGGAATTATTGTTTTTTTGTCAATGCCTGGCTGGCATCTGAACCACCCAGCGTGTTATCGTGTGTCAATCGTGCCTGCTTGCATTACGGAAAAAATAACTCCCACAACTTTGTGGGGATGGACCCACGATGCAAAGAAGCCCAAACAACGGCAAGTAATGGCCCTAGAGCAACATGATTTGGGGTTTACAAACAATAATGAGCTGAAAGTTAAATGATTCCAGTTATTTGTGAATTTTAAATGATTGAAGGGAATGTTGTAGGAGAACGTATAAACACATAGCAATGTGTTAATACGTGGACCAACGCTTTCACAGCATTGTGTTAACATGCGCTTCGTGCTTGTGCAAGTGTGACGGCAAGCGGTCAACTGTCCTATGGGGATCAGTGTGGTAAGCGAATATGATACTGCTCTCCAGTTCTGATGGCTACACCAGCGAAAGTTGTTTTCTGAACCTGACCTGGACCCCTCATATGTGGTCTGCGCACAATATGAACACCTGATGCGGTGTGACCAACATCAGCACCATCAGCACCGGGTGCTTCCGCCCATCCTCACTCCTCGTGCGCCACGCTGACGTAAACACCGAGGATTTGCATCATCGTCCCCTGTGTCTGTGCCACGCAGGTGTATATCCGTACGGCGCAGCTTGTTCCCCGAGCCACTGCCGAGGAAAGGCGACAGGAGGGGATACACGCCAGCTCCGCACGTTGTGGCAGCACCACCAGAGCAAGCATGGCAGTGTTGCCTCCGCGGGAGTACCTGCCGCCACCTTCACTCTTCGGGCCCCACTCCTCAACACTGGCGGCAAGCGTGGCAGAGATGGAGGAGATGGAGGAGATGGAGGAGGAGGAGGAAGAGGAGGAGAGGGAGCGCACGCCTACCTCGTGCCTCCGGGGCAGTCGCCCGCTGCTGTCCGAGGGTGAGGAGGAGGAGGACGAGGAGGACGAAGAGGGAGACTGGCGCTCGGAATGCTCCAGCCCGCGCTACCTGTGCGCGACCGGTGGCAGCGAGGGCTCCTCCGCCTGTGCTTCCTGCTGCTCCAGTCCCGACGCTCGGCAATCCTCCCCGGGCCACTCATCCTCGTCGCCGTCATCGTCCTCATCGTCGCTGTCGTCGCCGTCGTTGCACTCGAGTCGACCCATGGGCCGCGACAACGACGCCATCGTCGAATACCTCCTGGCACAGTCGGACCCTCGGCTGTACGACGGGGCTCTTTTCGATGGAGGCTCTTCGGAGGACTGCCTTTCGACCTTCCACTACCACCACTCGGCGTGGCCCGGCTGCTCGCCGAAACCGGAGCTGCCAGACCTCAGCTTCGGCGACGGTGGCGTGGGCTGCTGCACGTTCAGGCCGACCCTGGATGAGATCGAGGAGTTCCTGGAGGAGCACATGATGTCCATGCAGGCGGCTCCGTGCCTGCTACCTGGCTCGAGCAGACTGGAGGAGCAGGACATGAAGTACGAGAGGCCGTGCAGGCTGCTGGGCGAACCCTCTTGCTCCTCCTACGACGGTCAGCAGCTGAACGCAGCGGCAGGGGAACACAAGGGTGTGGCGTGCATGAACGGAGGATCGCAGGCTCAGCCGCAGCCGGGGGGACCGCAGTCTACAATGGCAGAGGGTGGCATGCCGGTCGTGTTGCAGCTACAGCACATGCAGGTGAAGGGGAACTCTGACTGCGCTGTGGAGCAAGATGACCATCAGCAGAGCAACGGTGGCAGCAGCAGCAGCGGCAGCTCCAGCAGCAGCACTATGGACGTTAAAGTGGCCCAGCTCTTTGTGACCATCCAGGGGCAAACATTCGCGCTGGTGCCGCAGAACTTCCCCAACGCAACCGGCTCAGGGAACTCCCGGCAGTACGTGAAGATCGCGCCCGTGCCCATGTCCTCCAAGTCGTGGGGCTCCTCCGCTGGAGGGGCATCCTTCCAAATCTCCGGGGAGGTGGGCACGCCGGGCTCGTGCAGGATCGCGGCCTCCTCCTCGTCCTCCTCCTCCTCCGCCACCTCTTTGGCCTCCTCCATGGAGCCCCTTAAGCTGCACAGGTGCCAGCACCCGGGCTGCAACAAGACGTACACGAAGAGCAGTCACCTGAAGGCGCACATGAGGAGGCACACGGGGGAGAAGCCCTTTGCGTGCACGTGGTCAGGATGCACTTGGAGGTAATTTAAATCAATAGAGTAGAAGTATCTGTATGGATGATAAGATGCATGTCTGTGTCCAAGTGTCATCAGAATCAGAATATGTATTTATTGACGAGTCGTGCTTTCATTGGAACTCGAATGACCATCAGAAAGGTTGTTAAATATGACGTGACATTGGAAGGGCATTCGTGATTATGTGAGAATGCTGCATGGAGTTAACCAACTTTTGAAGATTACAACAAAGCCCTTTGCAAACCCCTCCAGGCGTTGCAACTGGAAGCCCATCGGCAGATTGTTTGCCTTTGGTCCCGACACGGGATCCATCGCAGCGCCGCTTGCCACCCAGGGATTGACTTCCCACGAGGACGCATTGTCCAGAGAGAGCACGAGGCACACGACTCACAGCGTGCCACACGGAGTCGTATCCCCGCGTATGTGTGGGGTTTCCCCAGACATTCCCGTTTCCTCCTGCATTGGCAAATAATTGGCTGAATCAGGTTTCCCCTCGCGAGAGAGATATGGCACTGCCCCAGTGGCTGGCCTCTCGCGTTGTGACACATCAGGGGGTGGGCAAGCTCACCTTGACCCTTCAAATACGAGTGCAATTTGTACTTCCTTGCCTTGCATCTATTTGTTTCATTTACTTCTTGGCGACCCGCTTAACGTTTCTATGTCTTGTACCCTTGATTATATTTGTGATGTTGATGTCACTGGCTGACGCACCGCCCACCCCGCCCGCCCCTACTGGATATCTGCGAAAGAGAGCTTCATGGCTTAATCAGATTCCTTCTCCTGGATAAATATATATATTCTGATTCTGATGCCAACATATTCCAATGGGCCAGCACCACGTGACACTCGGTTGTATTTAAACATTAATATGCGTTTATTTCCGTGATTTACAGAGCTTTGAGCACCTTGTAGAGAGGGGCTTTGTAAATTATTATTTTATATTGGCATAACGTTGCCCTTCATCATTGGGAGCGGCCCTCAGGCCCCTGATCCCAGCCACACGCAGCTCTCAGGATCGGGCCACTCACCTTCAACGTACGTACGTGTGTACGTTGAACTTCTTTCGCATCGTGTGCATACCCAACCGTGCTAATCGGCGGTGCGTGGGGAGAGGGGACAATAAACTAAACACACACAAAGAAGTTCTAAAAAAATTAGTTTGTCAGTCGAGATGATTAAAAAGTGCACAGTTCCCAGGGGCTACCTAAATATCGGAAGAGGAAGAGCGTTCCAGACGGCCGCAGAGGCGCATCCGAAAGTGCCGCGCAAGGCAACAAACTGGTTCACAAGTTATTGAGAGGCCTTCCCGCTATGACATCTTATCAAATGTAAAAGCTGCTCAGTGTGGGTGAAATGGGCAGGTTTACTGACATATATAAAAAAACAGTACTATCAAATCTCCCAAACATAAATTTTTTCCCATTGCAGTATTAAGCTGCGTTACCAGTGTTGATGGCCACGCAGTGAAGCAGTATGTTATATTAAGAATTAATTGACCTGGGCGGATGCTCAAGGAAATGTGCAAGAACCACTTACAAGGAAGAGCGTGATATATATTAAAAGATCGCTATCTGAATGGGCTGTCACCCCAAAATATAAAAGGTTATCGTTTAGGTAAGGTCCGGTAGTGGCATGGCTTGTTGTGTTTGGTTTAGGTGCAGTGGAAAATTCTTACGGCAGACGGGAAGCTGGCAATGAGGACATTCATTCAACGTTGAATGCTTGACGTTGAATGTGAATATTGGAAATATATATTGTCCCGGAAATGTTTCAGCAGTTTGCTTCATAAATCATTAATGGCTCAACTTGGGCAATAAAGCTTCTTAAATAAACTCTGTTTTACCACCTGCTTGTGGAAACGTCTGGCTGGAACCTGGCCTTGTCAGTGCATCTAATGGGTGCACCATCCATTCCATGTGCGACTTTCAAGCTTGCTCTGTCAGTGTTCTTCATTGCAAGGCCCGTGGGCCACTGGCAGCCCCTGGCAGCCCCTGGTGGCCTTTAGTGCGGCCCCCGACAATACACAACGTGTGGCAACACCACCCACCCATCATCATCGTGCAACTGTCAAACCCCCAATGGTTTAAAATGTGTGGCAGCTCTCACGCTGATGATGTCTTATCGGCGAAAGTGGCGCCCCACCCCCACCCTTTGAAAATGAGTAAAGAACACTGCTCTATGTGGTGCCGATGCACTTGCTTCACTTTTGAGAGCCTCGTCTATTTTTATACCGCATGCACCAGGTGTTTTTCGATTACATTTCACCCTATCCTCCTCCAGGCCCTGTTCAACGTCGTAATCTATCGAGCAGGAAAACGTCCACCGGGTTAGACCCAGCAGCCCCGTCGCCCCACCGCACAGCCCCTCTCGCTCTAAAGCCCCACACCAAGGCCGTAGCCAATGCAAAGCAGTGAATTCGAGACGGTGGTCGTTAATAAATAACGGTCACGAAGCGGCCCTGAAAGAGCCGCGGGTTGCCGACCCCTCGCCTAGATCCTGCCTTTGAATCTGGGACAACGAAGTCGGATTAAACTGCAGCGAGCCTGAGTCCGCGAGCTCGGTGAACAGTGGCATCACCACCAGCACCACCAGCATCACCAGCACCACCACCAGCAGCACCACGAGCACCACCAGCACCACCAGCACCACCACCACCAGCACCACCAGCATCACCACCACCACCAGCATCACCACCACCACCACCAGCACCACCACCACCAGCACCACCAGCATCACCACCACTACCACCACTACCACCACCAGCATCACCACCAGCACCACCACCAGCACCACCACCAGCATCACCACCACCAGCATCACCACCAGCACCACCACCAGCACCACCAGCATCACCACCAGCACCACCACCAGCACCACCACCAGCATTACCACCACCACCAGCATCACCACCAGCATCACCACCACCAGCATCACCACCAGCACCACCACCACCATCACCACCACCCAGACCCCACCTTGAGCCACTCAGGCCCGCCGATTTGTCACCTCAATGCTCTTTGTGCACTCGTGTTTTAATGGGCTCACTTCAGTGTGGAGCGGGCCGTGAGATTTTCACGGTCTAAACGTTGCATAAAATAAATAAAACAACAATGTATGGTGAAACGTGCAAATGTTTGCACGTTTTGCCACAAGTTCGTGTGGTTCATGCAAACTTGATGCCTTGCAAAAGGGAGCTATTTGGTGATTGAACATCATAACTCCTGTTTTATTGCCAGAAAGGGTAAAACCTGTTGTTATTTTTTTTATTTTGGATACTGACAATAGGTGGCATAGATATAACAATATATGGTGGAAACGAAACACACATGACATACCGATGGTGTATAATACGTTTTATTTAACTCGGGTAACAAATATTTCGAAAAGCCAAAACACCGTTTTGCCTCAGTGGGTTGGACACAGCCCAACGTGGCAATGTGATGAAGCAGAACGTGGACCGGTAGCACACCCACCATGTGTGTTATTATATAAACATGAAGCAACGTTTTCCAAACATAAGCACACACGCCAACAAACGCCTGCTTAGGGCAGTAAAGCATGGCGAAATTTGTGGCCTTGCGCTTAGTCGGTACTCAAAAATCTGTCAAAACTTGACCCCCCCTCCCTGTACACACGCGGACCTTTTACACCCCCCCCCCCCGAATCCTATAGAACGGCCCATATTTAATCCACGCAGAAACGATCAAGGATTAATCATATTAACGTGTTTAAGCAAATAGTCCTCCGCCGGCTGCATTACAGAATTAAGTTTGCGTACCTTTAAAAGTTTGTCTCGTGTCGGCTATACAAAGTGTGTCGACTGAACATCGACTGTGACAGTCGATCGATGTAGAGACGAGTGTTAGTGCTGAAGTCCGGGCAGCAGCAGCAGCACGAACAGAGCACCGTGGCAGCTAAAACCTTGAGCCAGTGGCCGTCCGCAGTGAGGGCAGATTGCAGGATGTGTGGTGATCCATGGTGGCGCAGGTCGCCACACTATGTCAGACTCACTGCTGAGCTGCGTGATGGCTGCAGTCAGGGGCACGGTGGCACACGAGTGGCACCTCTCCCACAGTCCCACTTCTCCCGGCAGGACTTGTTGTCTGACAGCTGAATAAACTCAACTGTGGCTCATTTGAAGGCCAATGTAGACAAATTATTATCGAGCCTTCATCCACCCCCCCGTTTCCTATGCGTACGTTCATTGTCAGTAGACCTCCCATACGCAAGTGTACGCATTTGGGTTAACCGCCCTCCCCCCTCCAGCGCTACTTACTAAATGGATGGCCCCTTAGCACTTCGATAACGTATGTATGCGTGTGCGTTGAACTTTTTATGCACCGTACGTAGCCAACCTCGCTCACCTGAGGTGCTAACAGTGCACCCCATGAATTATTTAAGAGCAATTTAGGCTATTTATAGTATCACTACTTTAAATAAGATTATGGTAATGATTACGATTGTTGTGTATATACACTTTAGTTATAACCAGGTTAAGGTCCAACTGCGGAAAGCCTGCTTTGTCAATTAGACCTTGGTTAGCGCAAAACCATTCAGAGCGTGAACCCACTCAACACGTAGGTACATTCCACGGGGTTCGCCACTCTAAAGCTCTGATTCCAGTGGTGTATATAGCCCGGTGTGAATACTTAATGCGGAGTGTTCCCACGTAAGACAAACCAGTCAGTAGGTAACCATTTCGTGTTTGCTTTGTCTTAGGGCCATTACGCACTGTTGAGGAGCAATTGACTTATACAGAATTACCATGTCATGGGTTTCCTGCCAAGGCTTATTGAATTACGTTTAAAATCCGCCACTTATTTCACCAACATTGTTCTAAATAATTTGTTTAAACTATCATAGGCCATGCAGAGAATATGTGCTGCATTGGAATCTGCTTTATTCCCTGCTTCTGCTCCATGTCAAACCTCGCAGAGGAGTATCTCTACTTTCTAACCATTCCTTGGTATTTTGACTCGGACATTATCTATATACACACAGAACTTATTAAAACTAATAAAAACCAAACAAATTGTATGATGCTGGCCAATACATTGGAGTCAGCACCACCGTTTGCTACCAACATCCACCGCCACATCCCACAGGGACGTGGATATTTTTAACACCGATAAGGACATTAATAGCTCGTGCTATAAGGTCACGCTGTCACGTGCAATAAAAAAAACAGAAACCCACGTGTCACCTGTTCCATACGGATGACATTCTGTGTCTGCCTGTCACGGCATGTTCTGTCAATTCATTAAGACACGAGGCAGCTGAGTGGTACGGGAGGCTATTCGATTGTAAATAGTCACGGCGTCGACCCAGCACTGTTGAGTATTCTGGGTAAATGAGGCTCCGAAGTGCATTGGGGTGTGATGGTCGCTGCCTGGCCACACGAAGAGTGATCCAATACATTTAGATTCTCGTTTGATTTATCCTATCTCAACTCTGAAAAAAATAAAATGCAGATTTACTGCAGTGTGGCGATTGTCGTGAGGAAAGAGAGAGGGCTACTGCTGTAGTAACTATTCACTGTGTTTCATTTGACCAGAAGCAACCCGGCCACAAATGACAGCTCAACCAAGTAGTGGCTTGTCGTGTGGAAACGTATAGCAGCCAAATACCATGAAAAGCACTTTTATAACCATGGAGGGAAAAAACCGGAGGACCCAGAGAAAAATCCACGCGACCACGGGGACAGAAACATGCAAACTCCAAATGTGCATGCGTCAGGGTCGGGATCGAACTCACACCCTCCTGTTTACGAGATGAGGGAGCTAACCCCATACATAGCTGTGTGGTGTTATCTTCAAGGGACATCTCGTGACGTTGGGTGAGGCTCTTCTTACTTAGCATTTCCTTAAGCTCTTGACAAGATTGATGGAGCACCTGCATTGGATGGTAATTTGTGATATAAACTTCAGGAGAACATATACCGTCATCATGGATATGGCAAGCAATCCTATCGACGGAAGCACAGGTTATTAAGCCAAGTTTCTCGAGACATACTAGTTTATGGCCGATTACACTTTTAAAAGCTCAACGTAAAAGAAAACGGTGGGAATCGACTGGAAAATGTTTAGGATTATTTTAGCTTCCGCGGAATGGATTTGCAAGCCAAGTGCAAATTGTCACCGGAGACTGAAGTGAATAATTCCAAAGCTGAAACCACACTCAATTAGCCGCACACATTATCCATTTAAACATTAATTCAGTGTGCATTGAATGGTGCGGAGGATATTAACAGACAACCCAATGAAGGTAAACGTGACATATAACCTGCCACTGTGGTTAAGAATTCTCAACTTGCAACCATTCGCCATACGTCTTCATTCGTTTGTCCGATGTCGATGCAGAGCAGCAACTCCGACGTCACGTGCACAGTTACGAGCACGCCGACCCCTGCAGTGGAAATGTGAATGTTCATTGGCAGGGAGGCTCTGCCTTCTTACTCGAACAGCAAGTTCATACAAAATATAACCAGACACACAATATGAGCTGTGTATTTTAACCGAGTGAGCCGTAACGCTAGGGGCTGCTCACTGAAAGCGACGTTGGAGATAACTCATCGTCCTATCAGTAATGAACTCCAGCCCAGCCTGTCTGTGTTTACAGTTCTGTGCTAACACATTCACCCTGCTTGCCTCATGCGTGCACGCATTTTTGAGACAGTGGAGTAATCTAAACCCCAGACAATGTTGGGTTTGTCGTCCGTGTGGCGGAGCAGCGCTTATTTTCCAGTGCAGACAATGCGCGGGAGCAAAACAAAACTGAGTGAATGCCTCAACGCAAGAGTGAACATTTTGTGGGGGAATTTTTTTTCGTCTTTAGTGAAACTTCTGGGATTCCTTCCCCGGCGATGTAAACGCGCGAGACCCGAACATATACCAAGGTGGCGACGGAGGAGACCCGCTGCCTGACACGTGACCTGCGGTAGCACTGCGCCGTGTTAATAGTTACATTCCGTTACAGGGCAGTGCCACTGATCGTGCTTGTGAGGTGGTTTTCTGCAGGTGGCAAATATAAACCTCATTTTAAACTCCAGTGCCAGTGACATCAACTCATAAACAAAGTCAGCGTCTCCACTGGCCCATTGAGCGCGGGTTGGCACTAAATCTCGATCTGTTGGCTGTAAGCCAGTGGTGGAAATTCCACATTCTCACATTAAGCACCAGTTTATCCATACAAATCAATTGGCTGGTTTATCTCAAATGTGGTGGTATTCATGCTATCTAACCAGGTGAGATGATGAACTTGACTCCCCTTCCACTAACTATGGATACCTTCTGAATGCCACTGCTGTGCTACTGCTGTGCAGGTTTCCGCGGCTTTGGGCCTTGCCGCCCTCCGCTGTGTTTTTGGATTGTACCGCGACGTGAGGTGGAACCCAAAAACCCATCGGAGAGACATTGTGAACGTATCGCATGAAGGATGGCCTGCACTAGCCTGATTAAGACTGGAATTGCGTTTTGGCTGTTATGCTACATGAATTGTTCTCCCGTGTGTGTGTGTGTGGTGTGCATATGTATGTTGAGGGGAGCGGTGGCGTAGCGGTTAATGCGCTGCGCTACGAACCCGGCGACCCGAGTTCGATTCCCGCTCACGGCCAACACCAGTACCGGCCTTCATAGGTGCTCGCTTACAGCACTTACTCCTACAATCTGTTGAGGCTATGCGGGGGATCTTTGTCTTTATATGCACGTTGAACTTCTTTCGCACCCTACGTCGTCGACCGTGCTGATCGGAGGTGTGTCGTTTGTCGCGCTGCAGGTTCTCGCGCTCGGACGAGCTGTCCCGGCACCGGCGCTCCCACTCAGGGCTCAAGCCGTACGCGTGCCCCGTGTGCGACAAGAAGTTCGCCCGCAGCGACCACCTCTCCAAGCACATCAAGGTGCACCGCATGGCGCGGTCGGGACGCGCGGCAGCGCGCTCCAACAGCGCATGACGGCACGCCGCCACCGCCGTTAGTGCGGAGGCAGAAGGGAATCGCCGCCAAGACGCCTTCACCTCGTTCGCCAGTGCCTTCCCTTGCTCCTCCACTTCCTCCTTCCTCTTGCCATGAAGCCAAACGTTTCCGAGCGCATCCGCAAGCACCTTCTACAAGTCGGCCACTGACGGTCCACCGTTCACGTGCTGGCCGGCGCCTTCTCAACGCTCGCCGACATACCGACGCGTCCACCATTACCTTCTTAATGTCGGTTGGCGCCACCGAGACTGACTAAGCACGCACCGCCACGTATCCGCCGTCCACCAGAAACTCCCCGTTATCCAACCAAAAGTTTTACTTGCCCATAAAGTTGGTCGATACGGCCACCGATTAGATCTATCAGGTCCACCATTGGAACATCAGGAATACATTCACCAGGACCTTCCCCCAAAGGCACTCGCATCTTCTCAATACCAATCAGCAACCTCTGCATATCAACCAAACACCCTCTGCACATCCACCCACCAGCACCTTTTCCACGTCCATCAAAACCCCTTCAGTAAGCACCAGCATCAAGTTACACACTCACCAGCACACGTCAACAAGCACTCTCTCCACATCAACATTGAGTTATCACCCCAGATCTTCACTCGGGGTAGAACTATGACATCAGGTATTTACCCATTTATATTGTCCGGCGTTGATCGTGAAACATAGATCCTATGCGCTGATCTATCCCAGTGCCATCAGTTTGAGATTTGGCTTGTGTCGGACCGAGCCGTCCAATCTTCTGCCAGAACCAGAAGCCACTCGCTTCTCTGTTCATCTTTGCCGCACTTATGATCATTTCAAAAATGTTGTCAACAAGTCGCTTACAGCAGTGGCAAAACTTTTTTTTATAACGAATAATAATGATGTTATGTAATTTAACAGTTACGTAATTTAACATTACGTAACTGTGTAATGTAATTATGTTACAAACAAAAAAACACTACCGATTATGAAAAAAGAATAATGAGATGATGATGATCACATTATAAATTGTATTGATTATTTTTGTAATATTATAATAATAATATATATGAAGCATTTCCTGCAGGGTCAGGCTGCACACATGGCAAGGTCGGTGTGAAAATCAGACGGGTTGTAAGGGTTGGGACTCGAGGGATGAAAGCCATGCACGAAGGTTTTTGCAAGCGGGAGTTATGTGAGGCCAACCGGGCTTTGGTTTTCCTGCATCCACTTGGGGAATTGTGACAGCACCACCAGAAAGGCCTTTATTTTTACAGATCCTTCAAATGGTACTCAGACAACGCAGCACTTTCTGGATCACCAGCCACATGCGGAGACTATCTCAGTAGTATTAGCAACGTGCAACCTGTTGAGTTGTAATCCTTTTGTATTTTGTAACATTTTGCGTTGGCATTTTTTACCTTCCACCAACTGCGCTTTCGGAAATCCGGGGCGAAAAACTGAAACTTTGGCCATCGTAGTGGAACTCATGGCTATCCGCCAAGCCACAAATCAGGGCATTGTGCTTCGACCCCAGAGGTAACGTTTCAGCGCTATCTTCCGTGTTCTTCAAGGGCCTATCTTATTGCATACAACCACTAGACTGCTTTCTCTTCATCCGTGCGAATAATTGAGCAGCTCGCTCTGTTGGTTTTACTCCGTTGCCTGGTAGCTAAAATAAGCCGTTAAACGGCTGGGTTCGAATGCGTTAAGTGCACATGTACGCCATAATGAAGGGTTTGTGTTCAATAGTCGTTGGGAATCTGGCTGAGACCATCACAATCAAAAGGCTTGAGAACATGGTCTGACTTCAAGTTAACCTGGATCTCGATGCGAAACAGACGTAGCAATAACGATGCACCCAGCCATGTCTGCTGAGTGATGTTCTACTATAGTCATCTGTGAAGTTTTACAGTTGTTTAAAGTGTGCTACTGTACATGGGGAACAATGCTTTTTATCTGGTTTCGTTTTGTGGTTGTTATTTTTTTTTATATAAACAAATATGTCAAAAAAATTGTTTGCACATTGTCAAACGGGCGATTCATTGTACAAGTCTGAATGCGTGTTATAACGGGCGACGCCAGGGTATTGGCTAAAACGTGTTTATAAAGTACCGCGGTCAATTTGTAATTGTTTGATCTGTGCTTAGTTTGCCTTTTTTAATCCGCAATAATAATACCGGATTGCTTTGGTGAGACAAAGCCGGCCGTTGTATGATGTTATTGTAAATAATAATTTAACACGAGATGTGATTTTGTCTGCTGCTATAGGTGTCCTTCCATATGAAATATTAAACGGTATTTTCATAACATTCACCCTGCGTTCTCTGTTGTCGCATTTGCGGTGCCGTGAGGCTCCGTGGGAACGCGCTATCGGAAATTCGCTCGCGAGAAACAGCGATCCGTACAAGGAGTGATCACAAAACGTCCACGGTGGGATGGAGAGAGCACCACCTGAGCCTTGACAAAACGTGATGATCACCTGCTAAAGTAATTACACTTTGTCCGTCAACGTCATGAGACTTTAAGCCCTTTCGCGAAATAACTGTCGTGCTCACCAAAACATTCACGGTTCGCATCACGCCATTGTCACCAGGATTCTGCGTTCGTCTCGATTGGCCTGCCGTCGTCTCTTCATGCGACGTGTCCTGCCTTGAACCCACTGTCGTTAAGCAGTCAAAACACTGACTGCTTAACGACAGTACGAGTGCATCGTTAAAGCAAGAAATACCTGCACACCTATCCAGAGCCATCGTTGTGAAGGGGGGGGGGTGCGGGTCCCAGGGCAACTCACACACCGTGTGAACTCCCCCCAACACCTTCAAACCAAAGCGGAGGTAGTACATCCATCTGACACCGTGATGTTGAAGTGCGGGAGGCCCCCCAAACCGCGGGGCCTGGGGCGATCACCCCCTTTCATCGTAGCCTAGGGATGGCTCTGCACATATACGTTGGTAGCTATAAGCTGCAAAATGGAAATGTCCCATGGCCTAAAAAAATACAAAATCTAAACTTTGGGAGCCCACTTAGAATCCGGTAACAGGAGAAACAACCCAAGGTCGTCTGCTTGGCTGCCTTGATACTTTCTGCTTTACAAGGGCAGGCAGCACCACTCCATTCCAGCTACAGTGAGGTGCGTCCACATGCTTAGCACAGAGAGTCCTCCTCGTGCTGATGTGCGGCATTCGCAGAGACGTCAGCCTCACTCCACATGCAGCCGGGCAGCGAAATCCACCTCGTGCTTTCATCACCTCCGATACGTGCCAGATTGTGACTCAAGTTGAACGTTAACTCCACTAGAATTTCAATTAACTCCATTAACTGTGACCGACTGTGAATTCTGGAAAGCGATCCTGGGCAAGTTATTCGTCCGCAGGCTTCCTGCTGAGCATTTTACTACAGCCAGTCGATGGTTAAATTCACGCTGAGCCGTGTTATTCAGCGAACAATAACCAATGTGTCACATCTGCTGCTAAAGGGTTCTGGACACATCATTTGAAAGAATTCCCCTCCAACACAATCGCACATTTTATTACTTTCCATATTTAACAGCAGTCACTTAGATGTACCTTTTAAAAAAGACACGAGGCTCAATCCGTGTGGAGACATAGATCAAAGAGAACAGTGGAAAATTGGTAATTTTTATGAGTCTCACAGCCTCAATAGCTTAATACAGTAAAATTGGCAAGAGCTGTCCTACTTAACTGGTTTGGCGTGTGGCAAGGTGTTCACCCCAATGGCTAGGCTGTGATATTGAGATCTGTGCTTCATTCACAGAACTCCTCTTATCCACGTCCCTATTACCGACGGTTGCTATTATTACATCGGCATCTGTAGGATCCGCAATGAAAAAATCACTCCTATTAGCTGCGGTTATCTGTGAATTTACCCATAACGTGTAATGAAACTGCTCGTGATGCCGGAGGTTATTCTTCACGGATAATAGGAGTCGCGTGCTCAATTCACTCTATTATCCGCAGGGTTACCTGAGGATAATGGATGGTATGTTATGACGCCTATTATTTGACTGCTATACATTTCCACATGATAAGCCACTTCGTTAAGCTATCATTTGTGGCCAGGTCTTTTCTGAAAAAAGCTATGGAGCTCAGTGGGCCTTACCTGTTAAAATAAAACTAGTAGTAGAAGTAAATTTGCCATTTTATGCAGGTAAGAGGAGTCGCATGGCCAATGCACCCTATTACCCACAGGGTTATCCACGAGTTTTTACCGCGTGGATGAGAGAGGTAAAATCGCCGATAACCCCGCGAATTATAGGATCTGTGATATTGGTCAACCCACGTCACCGTCGATAAGAGGAGTTATTGGCGGGATGTGTGCACTAACCACTGCACCACCGCTCCCTATGAAATGCATACGAAGACCCTTAGACGAAGCGAATGGATGACATCGGCCAGCCTACACGAGACACCAACAGCAGCAGCCAAGGCTGTGTGTAGCCGGTCCGCCCTGCCTTCTCTCCTCCCGTCATGAATCCTTGCGTGGGGGACAGGTCGGCTGCAATATCCAGCAACGACGATTAAAAAAAAGTTCGTAGAAGATGAGTGGAGACTCTCCGTTGTGTTCTGTCCCCCGGAGAAGTGAGCGACTCCACCACAACAGCTGTGCACCCGTTTGGGTGCACAGCTGTTGTGGCAATTGGGTATCTACGATAGCGATCGGAGAAACCCTCCGCACCACAGCACCGCAGCTGTATTCCTCAGCCACCAAGTCCGCGGGAGGAAGTGAGCTGCCCAGACTCAGCTCCTGAAGAAGCTCCCGCCACGTGGAGTGACACGTCGGACACTGCCCCCGAGCGACTCGCAGCCGTACCCCCCGAGGGCACATTTACAGAGCTGCGGTAGTGATGAAATGCCCAAAGGAAGAGCTGCCACGAACGACTCTTGACACGGGGGTAATTGTTGATTTAGTGGGCTCTGTATCCACGGTGGTGCGAGATATTAACTCGCCCGGTGTACAGGAGGTCGTGGGTGTGATCCCGACCCTGACACCTGTTTATTTGGAGTTTGCGTGTTTCTCGCCCCGTGGTCGCGTGGATTTTTCTCCGGGTGCTCCGGTTTTTCCCCTCCACATTTAGAATCAACATCAGTTTAGAGTATTTGGCTGCTATACATTTCCACACGATAATCTACATCGTAGAGTTGTCATTTGTGGCCAGATCGCTTCTGGAATAGAGCTATATAGCTGAGTGGGCCTTAGCTGGTAAAATAAACAAAAACGGTTTAGTTTAAAAAATAATATTATAATTTGATTGTATGGTTCGAGTGCTTGAGTCGCTCACAGAAGTTGGAAAACATTATTTTGATCAACTCAGCCTATTATCCGTCCAGGGTCGACAACGCCGATACCACTTGGCGGAAAGTCACCAGGAGTCATCCTGAGAGACTGCTGGACACACACCGTGGAATTGGTGTCTCATCGGAACAGGCCCACAATGTTGCTTGTCTTGAATCAATGCTGCTGAAATTATGAACTCTCAAAAAGGCCCCGTGCATGGGTTGTGTAAGAAATACTTTATTTGATATCTAGCTGCCGAAGCACGGCATCATGGCTGGAACACAGAAGTCCGACCAGTGGAGGTGGGCTGCAGAGGTTTTGTGGCAACATCTACAACCAGACTGCTTAGAGACCTGGGAATTAAGGGCCAGAGCCAGCGTTCGGCAATCAGAGCTGTATCGGAGGCGGCAGAAGGCAGCAGTCAGTGGCTCTGGATGAAGAGGAAAGACCCCTGCTGGGCCCCAAAGTGAGAGGGCCAGGAGGTATGCAGTCAACAATGCTTGACTCAGGGAGGAGGACGCCCCTGCCATGCATAGTCCCTTGGGATGTTGGCTATCAACAAAAAGGCAGCTCCTATGACTAATTGGGAATGGGACGCAAGCGTAGGATTGATCACCCTGTCGCTGGTCGCCTTTGGGGAGGGTGTATAGTATGAAAGGCCGAAACATCCTAGGAACCAAAGGTTCACTACTGACGATGCGCTCCCCAAATTTCACCAGGCTCACTGTTCATGAACTCTTGGAAGTGCTTGCACAAAGGATAGTAACATCTCATCCTGTGTTCTTTGGAATCAGATATAGGTATGCAAAGTAAAAACATGATTGTCCTCTTATTCATATTCTCATTTATATTCTACACAAGCTAACGCTATTAATTATTTTGAAACTGCAAAACAACAAAAAAACAGGGGGCCCCGCATTCACTGTTCGTGAGTTTGGTGGTGGGGGGGGGGTTAATCATTGACCTCGTCGTCTCCATACTAAGCAAATAACCCGGTGGATTGTTGATGATTAACCGTCATTTGCTGGAGGTCAGCGACTTTACAGGGTGGGGGAGGGGGGGGCAGAACGGCCTGGACCCTCAGCAGCTGATCCACTGCCATGGGACACACAATAATAATCCCGCCGGTGCCCACGCATTGCGCGTGACCTTCCTGAATTAAACGCTCATCTCTCGTGATCGGAACGGGCGGACCAGCCTCTATCTCACTCGTGGGCATCACATTGCACCCCACACCCACCGTGTGTTTTTGTTTACCACGGATGTGATCGTGAACAAAATTAAGATAATAAAACCCACCATGATGTAACTTTGACCACCGATTGCACTATCGACTTCACGATGCGAGAGCGAAAGCCACAAACGCTCACACTTTGGGGTCATTTCAGCAGAAATTGACATCGTGTGCGGGAACAAAAACATCAGTTGGTGTAAGCAAATATTTGTTCTCCCGGAATATTTGTATCCCCGGTAACACATATCCGGCGATTATCTGTATCTTTTAGGGTGAAAACACATCACTTACACTGGTTAGGAAAAATTATTCGGACAAAGAGATGGTATGAAAATGCTAAGCTATAGTGAACGCATATTAAGTTTGGAAAGTGGTCTCAAAGTTAAGGTTTTCATCGAAAATTATTATATACAGTATAAACATGCTTTATATTACTTTGTGACGGATTAAAAATGTTCACAAGGTGAGACAATACTTCCAAAAATGTGTTGCTTGATGGATTAAAAATCAATACCCGGGGAAAAAACAACAATTTGAGAGTGGACATAATCTATGGAACGACAAAAAAGATGGCACAGAACGACTTCTGTGGTCACTTAAATTGGCCCCTCTTACTAAACACAAGACGGCACTCCACGTTCTGTAAAATGGTCAAGTGTCAAAATGATCGAATGAAGGTATGGGCTCTCACCGCTGGGCTATGTGAGAATCAAATACATCGATGGTGACTAGATTGAGAGGATGAACTTGCTGCACTGGAGAAGCTGTGGTGTAAAGACGACGTGGCGGCCCGTGATTGTTTTATCCCAGAAATATCATCGCTGCTGGCTCGGCGCACTCCAAATCTGTCAGTTAGAGCTGGCAGGACGATGAGTCGGGCGCGCTGATCAATCGACTACAATTATAAGCCACTACTTTTTTGTGGTCGTACTTTAGGCCTCTTTATAGCCCTTGACATCCTGCCTCCCCGAAGGTGGGAAACCCCGCAAGGAGCCACTGGCAGGGATGATGATGATGTTTGTATGTTGAACTTCTTTCGCACCATATGTGCTAATCGGAGGCGTGGGGGAAGGACAACACGACGATGATGATGATGGTGCCACGCGTGGGAACAAAGGTGAGACATTTTTTCTGTTCACTATTATCGTGTTATTTGATTAGTCGAGTGATCTTTCTTCTACGGTAGAGGAATCGATGACTTACATGAATGACTTTGCCAGCTCTCTCGACTGTGGGCCCCCTGAGCCATCCAGCCAGCTCAAGGATGAATGAGTTTTTATTGCAGGAAACTGTTCCGCAGATATTTATAGTGCCTTGAGTGGCCGGCTGTCGCAGTGGAAACACTTTGTTTAAAAAAAAACTATTTTATTTACCAGGTAACGCCCATTGAGCTATTTGCTTTTTCAGAAGTGACCTTCCCACAAATAATTCTATATAATCGCTCGACGAAGTGGCATGTGGACAGCCAAATACTCTAGACGCGTGATGTTGATTCTAGATGTGGAGGGGAAAACCGGACGACCTGAGGGAAAATGCACGCGACCACGGGGATAACACGCAAACTCCAAACATACAGGGATCAGGTGTCGGGACCGAAACCACGACCTCCTGCATGCCAAGCGAGGGAGATAACATATCGCCACCTTGGTACACTCCTGCCTCGTAGCAATAAAGTACCTGCGTTCGATTCCCGATTGGGCAGCCTTTCTGTGTGGAGTTTTAATATCCTCCCCCTGTTCTGCAATGGGGTTCCTCCAGGATCTCCGGTCCTCTTCTCCGAGCTAAAAAAAAATGACAATGTCACTGATATTGGCCGAAACATCTCAATGCTGAAACATTACCTGCGAATAACTCAAATTGGGATCACACACAGTAGGATCGTGCCCCCCCCCCCGCCCCACTGCTAAGATAGATACATGGAACAACAATAATATAACTAGGCTTGTACCTGCTATTGTATGCGTGAACCATACATATGTAGGGGTGTTACGGAGGGGCTGTATACATGGGATCACATGGGAAACAAACACAGTGGGCGGGGCTTCGTGAGTGCACGGGGAGGTGCTCTCAACGACGTCCGCACCGGGCAGCCTGGGGGGCTGACCCAGAGTTGTGATCCCCCGGGGCCCCACCCCTCAGCGGGGGGTTTTGGTATAAAAGGGGATGAGCCGGAGAGCTCGGGGAACAATGTTAAAGCAAACCAGTGAAGACCGAAGATCGTCTAGCTAGAGCCCTGGACTCCCCTGGGTCGCCGCCTTTATCAGGGCCGCGCAGGACCGAGCCAGCGGCGTGGTCCCGAGAACCCGAGCTAGTGCTCTGGGACTCCGGGTACCGTAGCCCGACTTACCAGTGTCGGGCCAGATAGCCTCCCCTAGCCCGTTAGTGGAGGACTAGGAGGTAGGTCAGAGATAGCTAGCAAGTGTGTTCCCAGCTAGCCGGGTGAGGGGGCCGATACCCCCTCCCGTGTTGTATGTCCGCGGTTGTGACAACTGTTGCGGAATAAATACCTGTGCCTCAACCCCAGCGTCCAAGAGTCCTCAACGATATTACATCTGGTGACAGAAGTGGACGATCACGAACATGGACACGCGCCGGACAGCTCGAGCCGGGGTACCGGAGGCGGAGGACACCGCTGCAGTTGTGGAGCCCGAGACGGCTGAAGAAGGCATCGAGCAGCCGCGGCCAGATGCATCCTTACCGCAGCATCGGGATGGAGGGGAGCCGTCAACAGAAGGGCTGAGGCTGGCTCACGCGAGACTGGCGGAGCTGCTGTACGCTGCTGCCGCCACGCTCAAACAGATCACACGGCTGGGGGCTGGTGGACCGCCACGGGGCGACGACAGCCGACGACCGGTGCGCCTTCCCGCCATTTCAACGGAGCCCAACTTTGAATCTCCCGCCATCGCCGCAGCAGCTGCTGAGGGCGTGGCCGGCCTGAACCTCAGGTCCGACGTCGGCCGTACAGTGGCTGCCGCGTCATCACCAGGGGACAGAGCATCACCACTGGTGCGACCGGCGATGCCATCCGTCGTTCGCGCCGAAGCCCAGCCGAGTGACGGGAACAGCGGAGTGCGAGCTTCCACGGCGGCCGCTGCGCTGCACCAACGGCTACCTCCACTCAAGGAGTTTGTGGGTGAGGAGGGCGACTGGGGCGGCTTCCAGCAGTGCTTCCTCGCACACCAGGAAATGGCGCAGTGGACAGATGCCGAGGCTCTCTGCGCGCTGCCGGCGCTCCTCGACAGCGACGCCCTCGCCGCTCTTACATCGGCGCCGAAGGACAAACGCTCCACGCTACAGATGGCGCTGCAGTTGCTGGCTGCGGTCTACGGACCATCGTCGGAATGCAGGCAGCTCTTTTATGATTGCCAGCGGGGTGCAAAGGAGTCGCCCCTGGCGTACCGTACGAGTCTCCTGGCGCTGGCGAAGACGGCCTTCCCACGAATGGACGACGAAGGCGTGGACGCGATGGTAACGGAAAAGATCCTCCTGCTGGCGGACGACCTGGACATCGCCGTCGTTGCACAGGATGACACAGAAATGGGTTCCCTCCAGGCTGCGCGGCTCCTCCACGCCAACCTACTGTCGCAGCGACGGAAGGCCAGCAGGGCAGCGGCCGGGCGTACTGTGGCTGCAGCCACCCTCCCGGCGGAGGAAGTTTGCGCCATCGACCATCAACTGCAGCAGAGAGCGGGAGTACGGGCGGGCCGGGACGGATCGAGCCACCTCGACCATCCATCATCGTCGCCTGCGCTCCCGCGCTGTTATAACTGCGGCATCCGGGGCCATGTCGCCTCGGGGTGCCGCTCTCCTCGGCAGCGGGGGACGACGCCTCGACAGGACGCCGGCTCTCCTCCCAAGCTCCATCAACATAACCCGGCGAGTCGCGGCACCCCTCATGTTTGGCCCACGCACACACCCGTCACACACTCGCACACCGCAACGAACGGGGGGCCGACATTGCGCACCGTCGCGGCAACATGCACCACTATGGGGACTCATATCGAACCCAGGCAGTGGTCCGTGTTGGCCCATCACGTTGTGGCTGCATCGTCGGGGTCGTCAGCCGTGGTGGGGCACATTGACGGGGTTGAGGTGCGCATCCTGGTCGATACAGGAGCATCGGCGACCATCATTTCGGAACTAATTTACAATATTCTCCCTGTCCAGAGCCGTCCTTTACTGCCAGTTAACGTCCCATTCTATGCTGCTAACGGGGGCTCACTTGGCATCATTGGACAGATTCGAGCACAAATTTGTATCGGTGATATCAAATTGTCCGGCCCGATTTTTGTTTCCTCCTCGCTGGCGGTTCCGTGCCTGCTGGGGACGGACTTCTTGGGCAAAATGCCGATTCGTATTTTAATAGACCAGGGCTGCATTGAGCTCCCGTCGGGCCGACGCATGGCGTTTCTGCCGTCCCCCACTGCGGGTCGGACGGCGTTCGCGACGGTACCGGCGTTCGTCGTTAAAACGGTTCGCGTACCACCGGGGGCACAAATGTTGGTGCCTCTCAAACTTCGTCGGCCCTTCGCTAAAGGCATTGGGGACCAGGGAATTCTGCTGGGGCCATCTAGGGCCGGGGTTAGCGGACCTCATTTAATTCCGGCCCAGACCATCGTCAAAGGGGACGGGGATCCTTTCATCGCGGTCCTCAATGTGGGGTCGCAGACGGTGGTGGTTCCTCAAGGGACCGTGCTTGCTCACGCAACGCCGGTGCCCTGTGAGGAACCTGTCGCGAATCACGTAGGCACTGTCCCTCTGCCGCAACCACATTCGGACACCGATGAAGGGTGGCTTGAGGCGCTTTGTGCGGGATCGACGGACCTGTCGGATTTAGAGCGTCAAAAGCTTAGGACACTGCTGCGTGAATTTTCCGACGTTTTCAGTCAGAACAAATTCGATTTGGGCTGTACCCATCTGCTGCGTCACCATATTGATACAGGTGACAGCGTGCCAATACGCCAAAATCCTTTTCGGTTAAGTCCCGCCGAAAAGGACCATGTCAAATCGGCTGTTGATGACATGTTAGCCGCCGACATCATTTCTCCCTCTACCAGCCCGTGGGGAGCGCCGATCGTCCTGGTTAAGAAACAGGATGGCTCGTTGCGGTTTTGCGTCGATTTTCGCCGCCTCAACAAAATTTCTGTTGCCGACGCATACCCGCTCCCACGGATTGACGAATCGCTGGACGCCTTGGCGGGAGCGCGATTCTTCTCCACATTGGATTTGCTTTCGGGATTCTGGCAACTTCCTCTGGACGATGATTCAAAGCCTAAAACTGCATTCCGTACACCGCACGGCCTCTTCCAATTCAACCGGTTGCCGATGGGACTCCACTCGGCGCCGGCGACTTTCCAGCAATTGATGGAATTGGTTTTGGCTGGATTGCAATGGGACTCGTGCTTAATTTATTTGGATGACGTTATCGTCTTTAGCAGAACATTTGACGAACATCTCCAGAGGTTGCGGGCGGTTTTCCTCAAAATGCGGGCTGCTAATTTGAAATTTAAACCCCAAAAATGTCATCTGTTACGCGAATCTGTGCGTTATTTGGGACACATCGTTGGACGCTCAGGTATTGCTACCGATCCCGCCAAAACGCAGTGCGTCAGCTCCTGGCCGACTCCCACCTCTGTGGGAGAGGTCAGGAGTTTCATTGGATTCGCGTCGTATTACCGACGCTTTGTCGCGGATTTCGCGACAATTGCGAAGCCCCTACACGCTTTGACGTCAAAGGGGGTCCGCTTTCATTGGGGACAGGAGGAGGAGGCTGCTTTCCGCTCCCTTCGGGACGCTCTGGTTAAAGCTCCTCCCTTGGTTTACCCCGATTTTTCTAAACCCTTTGTGCTCGACACCGATGCGAGCAACACGGGTATTGGGGGCGTGCTTTCCCAGGTGGTTGACGGCGTAGAACGGGTAGTCGCGTACGGTAGTCGGGTGTTGTCTCCAGCGGAGCAAAGATATTGTGTCACCCGTCGGGAACTGTTGGCAATTGTCTATTTCATCCAACAGTACCGCCCATATCTGTACGGTCAGCGTTTCACCGTCCGTACAGATCATGCGGCACTACAGTACGCCCTGCGAGTTCAACAACCATCGGGACAATTGTCTCGATGGTTGGAGGTTCTCCAGGACTTTGATTTTGAAACCACGTACCGTAAGGGCGTTCGCCACACCAATGCGGACGCTCTGTCGCGCATGCCAACCACCCCCGAATGCGCATGCCTCCTGGGGTCGGGTCGTTGCAGGCATCCGGGTGAAATATCTGTTCCGGTCTTGGCGGCCGCCGACGACGCAGCGTCGATGACGAATTCGATCGCACAACAGGGCACAGATTCCCTGTTGGGGTTGCCTGTCACTGAATGGGGGCGCCTACAGATGGAGGATACCTCCCTCCTCGCGTTGCGTCGTCGCGTCAGGGATGCTGGGCGGGGGAGGGGTGATGCCGACGCATGGGAAATGGTCACGGGTCTGCTGATGCATTGGGACGGGAAATCCCATCGACACCGGCTGGTGGTCCCTTCTGGGTTACGGGGTAAGGTGGTGTGGGCCGCTCATGAGCGCCTCCTCCACCTGGGGACCCAAAAGACCCTCGCCTTGCTCCAGCTTGATTTTTTTTGGCCGGGCATGACAAGGGATGTCGCAGATCTGTTGGGGTCATGCCCTCGGTGTGCGCAACGGAAACCACCAGCACGGGAGTCTAACCCGCCTTTGCAGTCTATCAAAGTCTCCAGAGTCAACGAACTTGTCGCGCTGGATATTCTGGGCCCATTCCCCGCCACCCCCAGGGGCAATAGATATTTGTTGACCGGGGTGGAGTACTTTACGCGCTGGCCTATGGCCTGGCCCCTGGCCAACCAGTCGGCAGCAGCCATCGTGGAGGCCTTTGTCCAGGGATACGTCCTGGACAAAGGTGCTCCGGAGCGGCTGCTGACCGACCAGGGCAAAAATTTTTCCGGCAAACTGCTCCAACAAGTCTGTGAGCTCCTGGGCACGAAAACAATTCGTACCTCTCCCTATCACCCGCAAACTGACGGGATGGTCGAGCGTCTGCACCGAACCATCACGTCCATGTTGTCACGGCAGGTTTCGGACTCACAGACCGATTGGGACCTGCAAATTCAAGGGGTCCTGGCAGCATACAGATTGGCCCCCCATGCGGCAACGGGATTTTCCCCCTTCTTCCTCATGTATGGCCGCGAACCTGACCCACCTGTTCGGGCCCAGCTGCAGATCCCCGCGCCGCAGGGTAAAACTAAATTGGCCGACCATGTTAAATTTAACCTTGCTAAATTAACAGAGGCACGGGATGCTGCCATGCAAAATTCCGACCTCCGTCAGAAAGCTAATGAGCAGCTCAGACTGGGTCGCACGCACGTGCTACAGTGGAAGCCGGGGGACAAGGCATGGCTGCACTGTCCACAGGTACCACTCGCGACCTCCTCTAAACTGGTGCGGCCGTGGCGGGGCCCTGTCGAGGTGGTTGAGGTTTTGCGGCCTCAGTGCGTACGCATCAAATGGGGGAAGCGCCGGTGGTTTGTGCACCCCTCCAGATTGAAACCCTTCGTTGCGGTACGAAGTCCCACTCCACACACGCGTGGCCAAACATGTGGGGGGTCGACCGACTCAAAGGGTCCGTCTCCGCTGCTCTCGCCTGACGTGTTGCCGGCTGTCCCGCCCCCAGGTGCACCAGGAATGACGGGCTCACGCCCGACAACCCCTACGGGGGATGCCGAGGGTCTCGCGACATCGAGAAGAGACTCACTCGGAAATGGACAGTTGCCACCCGACGGCCCGCCATCCGGGGTTGCCCCGTGTGACAGGCCTGCTGCAAGGACGCGCGCAAGAATGCGCAGACTCTTGTGATGCCAAAAAAGAAAAAAAAAAAAAATTTCACATGTTATGTTCACTGTGTGTTGTGTGGGTAGTGTGTTCCTTGCTCATTGGATTGTACGTATGTTGTGTTCGCTGTGTGTGTGCTGTGGTTCCCTGCAAATTGTATATAAGTGGGTTTACGGAATTCGTATTTATTCGGGGGGGGTGCGTCGGGTTATTTTCCCTTCTTGCTTTTCTGGTTCTTGTTGTTCTTATCGTTCTCGTTATTGTTGAAATAATTGTGAGGCACACGCGGGGTCGAGGGGTAAATAAACTTTTATTGTCGTTTGTTGCAGCCGGGACGGCTGCGAGCTGTACAGGGGGGGGTGATGTAGGGGTGTTACGGAGGGGCTGTATATGTAGTACCGTCGAACACAGGTCGACACCCGGGGTTGAGGCACACTGATGTTTATTATAACTTCACACTCGGCACAGGGCAACGTATACTGGAGGGGGTAGCGGCCCCCTCACCCGGATAACTGGGGACACACCGCTGGCTATCCCTAACCTACCCCCGAGTCCTCCACTAACGGGCTAGGGGAGGCTATCTGGCCCGACACTGGCGAGTCGGGCTACGGTGCCTGGAGTCCCAGAGTGCTGACTCTGGTTCACAGGACCACGCCACTGGCTCTGACCTGCGCGGCCCTTACAAGGGCGGCGTTCCAGGGGAGACCAGGGCTCTCACTAGGCAGGTCTTCAGTCTTCAAGAGTCACCACCACATTCTGCCCCGAGCCCTTCGGCTCATCCCCTTATATCTCGAACCCCTCCCCCCCCGCTGGGGTACCATCTGCGGACGTCGGTGCGAGCACCCTCCCTTGTGCTCACTAAGCCCCGCCCACTGTGCTAGTTTCTCATAGGATCCCATACATATCACCCCTACACATCTCTCCTCCGTAAGACCCCTACATCACCCCCCCCTGTACAGCTCGCAGCCGTCCCGGCTGCAACATTGACAATAAAAGTTAACCCCTCTCCATCCCCCAGCGTGTGCCTCATTTTTTTTTTTTAACAATAACGCAACGAGAAGAACAACAGGAAGGAAAAATAACCCGACGAACCCGACGAACCCCGCCCGAATAAATACGAAATCCGTAATACGAGCGTATATACACGTGTTTCTTAACCTGGAATCCCCCCCAGCACACCCAGAACACCCAGAACACACACACACAGCACGCCCAACAATCGTACAATGCAACGTGCCGGGAACACAGCACGGACGCCCCACACCGTGAGCACAACATGCGAATGAACATCGGAAAAGAGAAACCAAAAGAAATACCCCCATCAAAAATATATATATATTTTTTTCTAATTTCCTCACAAGAGTTTTCGCATTTTTGCGCGCGTCCTCGCCGCAGGCCCGTCACACGGGACAGGCCCGACCGGCAGGTCGTCGGCCGGCAGGTGTTCATCACCGAGTGAGTCTGTTGCTGACGTCGCAAGACCCTCAGCATTTCCTGTGGGGGTCGTCGGGCGTGAGCCCGTCACTCCCGGTGCACCTGTGGGTGGTACAGCCGGCAGCACGTTAGGCGAGAGAACCGGAGAAGACCTCCCTGAGTCGGACGCCCCCCCACATGTTTGGCCACGCGCGTGTGTAGTGGGACCTCGCACCGCAACGAAGGGTTTTAGCCTGGAGGGGTGTACAAACCACCAGCGCCTCCCCCATTGAATGCGCACGCACTGAGGTCTCAGGACCTCAACCACCTCGACGGGACCCCGCCATGGTCGCAGCAGTTTAGAGGAGGACGCGAGCGGTACCTGGGGACAGTGCAACCATGCCCTGTCCCCCGGCTTCCACTGTAGCACATGCGCGCGAGCCATTCTGAGGCGCTCATTAGCCCTCTGCCGCCTGTCAGAATTTTGCATGGCAGCATCCCGCGCTTCCGTTAATCTTTCCAGGTTGAATTTAACATGTTCGGCCAATTGAGTTTTTCCCTGAGGCGCTGGGATCTGCAGCTGGGCCTGAACAGGTGGCTCCGGTTCGCGGCCATACATAAGGAAAAAGGGGGAAAATCCCGTGGCAGCATGGGGGGCCAACCGGTATGCTGACAGGACCCCCTGGATTTTCAAATCCCAATCTGTCTGTGAGTCAGAGACGTGCTGCGACAACATCGACGTGATGGTACGATGCAACCGCTCGACCATCCCGTCGGTTTGTGGGTGATATGGGGAGGTGCGAATCTTTTTAGTGCCAAGGATCTCACAGACCTGTTTGAGCAATTTGCTTGAAAAATTTTTACCCTGGTCGGTCAGCAGCCGCTCGGGAGCACCTTTGTCAAGGACATAGCCCTGGACAAAGGCCTCCACGATGGCTGCCGCCGACTGGTTGGCCAGGGGCCAGGCCATAGGCCAGCGCGTGAAATATTCAACACCGGTTAGCAAATACCTATTTCCCCTGGAGGTGGCGGGGAACGGTCCTAGAATGTCTAGCGCGACGAGTTCGTTTACCCGGGAAACCCTGATAGATTGCAGGGGCGGGTTCGACTCCTTCGCTGGTGGTTTGCGCTGCGCACACTTAGGGCACGATCCTAATAGATCCCCGACATCCCTCGTCATGCCCGGCCAAAAGAAATCAAGTTGGAGCAAGGCCAGGGTCTTTTGGGTACCCAGGTGGAGGAGGCGCTCGTGAGCGGCCCACACCACCCTACCCCGTAACCCCGAAGGGACCACTAGCCGGTGTCTACGGGATTTCCCGTCCCAATGCATTAACAACCCACCGAGCATTTCCCATGCGTCGGCATCACCCCTCCCCCGCCCCCGGTCCCTGACGCGGCGGCGCAACGCAAGGAGGGAAGTATCTTCCATTTGCAACCGACCCCATTCCGTAGCAGGCAACCCCAACAGGGAATCAGAACCCTGTTGTGCGATGGAATTTGTCATTGGTGCTACGTCGTCAGTAGCCGCCAAGACTGGGACAGGCAATTCAGCAGGATGCCTGCACCGACCCGACCCCAGGAGGCATGCGCATTCGGGGGTGGTCGGCATGCGTGACAGGGCGTCCGCGTTGGTGTGGCGAACGCCCTTACGGTACGTGGTCTGAAAATCAAAATCCTGGAGAACCTCCAGCCATCGAGACAATTGACCCGATGGTTGTTGGACTCGCAGGGCATACTGTAGCGCCGCATGGTCTGTACGGACGGTGAAACACTGTCCGTACAGATATGGCCGGTACTGCTGGATGAAGTAGACAATTGCCAGCAGTTCCCGACGCGTCACACAATATCGTTGCTCCGCTGGAGACAACACTCGGCTTCCGTACGCGACCACCCGTTCCACGCCATCAACCACCTGGGATAGCACGCCCCCAATACCTGTGTTGCTCGCGTCGGTATCGAGCACAAAGGGCTTCGAAAAATCGGGATAAACCAGGGGAGGGGCATTAACCAGAGCGTCCCGAAGTGAGCGGAACGCAGCCTCCTCCTCCTGTCCCCAATGGAAGCGGACCCCCTTTGACGTCAAAGCATGCAGGGGCTTAGCAATGGTGGCAAAGTCCGCGACAAAGCGTCGGTAGTATGACGCAAAACCAACAAAGCTCCTGACCTCTCCCACCGAGGTGGGAGTCGGCCAGGAGCTGACACACTGCGTTTTGGCGGGATCGGTAGCAATACCCGAGCGCCCTACGATGTGCCCCAAATAACGTACCGATTCGCGCAACAAATGACACTTTTGTGGTTTAAATTTCAAATTAGCAGCCCGCATTTTGAGGAAAACGGCCCGTAACCTCTGGAGATGCTCATCAAATGTTCTGCTAAAGACGATAACGTCGTCCAAATAGATTAAACACGAATCCCACTGCAATCCAGCCAAAACCAATTCCATCAATCGCTGGAAAGTCGCCGGCGCCGAGTGTAATCCCATCGGCAACCGGTTAAATTGGAAGAGACCATGTGGCGTACGGAATGCGGTTTTGGCTTAGATTCATCGTCCAGAGGAAGCTGCCAGAATCCCGAAAGCAAATCCAATGTGGAGAAGAATCGCGCCCCCGCCAAGGCGTCGAGCGATTCATCAATACGGGGAAGCGGGTATGCGTCAGCAAGGGAAATTTTGTTGAGGCGGCGAAAGTCGACGCAAAACCCCAACGATCCATCCTGTTTCTTTACCAGAACGATCGGTGCTCCCCACGGGCTGGTAGAGGGAGAAATGATATCGGCGGCTAACATGTCATCAACAGCCGATTTGACATGGTCCTTCTCGGCGGGACTCAGCCGGAAGGGATTTTGGCGTATGGGCGCGCTGTCACCAGTATCAATATGGTGACGCAGCAAATGGGTGCAGCCCAGATCGAATTTGTTTTGACTAAACACATCGGCAAATTCGCGCAATAGAGTCCTAAGTTTTTGACGCTCTACATCCGACAGGTCCGTCGATCCCGCACAAAGCGCCTCAAGCCACCCTTCATCGGTGTCCGAATGTGGAGTCGGCAGAGTGGCAGCGTGTACGTGATTTGCAACAGACTCCTCACAGGGCACCGGCGTTGCGTGAGCAAGCACGGTCCCTTGGGGAATGACCACGGCCTGCGACCCCACATTGAGGACCGCGATGAAGGGGTCCCCGTCCCCCCTTACAATGGTCTGAGCGGGCACCAAATGCGGCCCGCTAACCCCAGCCCTAGATGGCCCCAGCAGGACACCCTGGTCCCCAACACCCTTAGCGAAGGGCCTACGAAGCTTAAGGGGCACCAACATTTGTGCCCCCGGCGGCACTCGAACCGTTTGAACTACCAACGCGGGTACCGCCGCGAACGCCGAGCGATCCGTAGTAGGGGAAGGCAAAAACGCCATCCGTCGTCCCGACGGGAGTTCAATGCAACCCTGATTAATCATAATCCGAATCGGCATTTTGCCCAAGAAATCCGTCCCCAGCAGGCACGGAACCGCCAGCGAGGAGGAAACAAAAATAGGGCCGGACAATTTAATATCTCTGATCGAAATTTGCGCGCGAATCTGACCCATGATACCCAGTGAGCCCCCGTTAGCAGCGTAGAATGGGACATCAACCGGTAGCAAGGGACGACTTTGGACAGGGAGAATGTTGTATATTAGTTCCGAAATGATGGTCGCCGACGCACCTGTATCGACGAGGATACGCACTTCGACCCCGTCAATATACCCTACTACGGCCGACGACCCCGACGGCGCAGCCAGAACGCGATGGGTCAACACGGACCACTGTGCGGGTTCGAATTGGGTCCCCATAGTGGTTCGTGTTGGCCCCGCGGTATGCAATGTTGGCCCCCCGTTCGTTGCGGTGTGTACATGTGTAACGGGTGTGTGCTTCGGCCAAACATGTGGGGTGCCGCGACTTGCCGGGTCATGTCGGTGGAGCTTGGGCGGAGGAGGAGGAGGAGGCCCGTCGTCCCGGCGAGGCGTCGTCCCCCGCTGTCGAGGGGAGCGGCACCCCAAGGCGACGTGGCCCCGGACGCCGCAATTATAGCAGCGCGGGAGCGTAGGCGGTGAAGACAGGCGGTCGGAGCGGACCGACCCATCCCGGTCCGCCGGTGCTCCCATCCGCTGCTGCTGTCGGAAGTCGGCGGCGTAGACCTCCTCCGTCGGTGGGGTGACGGCAGCCACCGTACGCCCGGCCGCTGCCCTGCTGGCCTTCCTTCACTGCGACAGGAGGTTAGCGTGGAGGAGCCGCGCCGCTTGGAGGGAATCCATCTCTGCGTCCTCCTGCGCAACGATAGCGACATCCAGGTCGTCCGCCAGCAGAAGGATCTTCTCGGAGACCATGGCATCCACGCCTTGGTCATCCATGCGAGGGAAGGCCGTCTTGGCCAGCGCCAGAAGGCTCGTATGGTAGGCGAGGGGCGACTCCTTCGCACCCCGCTGGCGATCGTAGAATCGCTGCCGACACTCCGCCGAAGGCCCGTAGACCCCAGCCAGCAATTGCAGCGCCGTCTGAAGAGTAGAGCGCTTGTCCCTCGATGCGGACGTAAGAGCGGCGAGGGCGTCGCCGTCAAGGAGCGCTGGTAGCGCGCAAAGGGCTTCGTCATCTGACCACCCCGCCATTTCTTGATGCGCGAGGAAGCGCCGCTGAAATCCCCCCCAGTCGCCCTCCTCAGCCACGAACTCCTTCAGCGGGGGCAGCCTTTGGTGTAGCGCAGCGGCCGCCGTGGAGGCCCGCACTTTGCTGTCCCTGCAACTCGGCTGAGCGTCAGCACGAACGGCAGATGTAATCGCCTGTCGCGCAGATAGTGACGCTCCGTCCGAAGGTGGTGACGTGGCAGCCCCGGTAGAGCCGACGTGGGACCCCAGGTTGAGGTTGGCCACGCCCTCGGCAGCTGCTGCGGCGATGGCGGGATTTTCAAAAGTGGCGTCGGTAGAAATGGCGGGAAGGCGCAACGGCCGTTGGCCGTCCTCGCCCCGCGGTGGTCCCGCAGCCCCCAGCCGAGTAATGGTCTCGAGTGTGGCGGCAGCGGCGTATAGCAGCTCTGCCAACCTCGCGTGCGCCAGCCGAAGTCCGTCGGGCAGCGACTCCCCTTCCTCCCGGTGCCCCGGTAAGGATGCATTCTGTACCGGCTGCTCGTTGCCCCCATCAGCCGTCTCTGGTACCGCCATTTCCGCGGTGTCCTCCGCCTCTTGCACCCCGGACCGAGCCGTTCGGCGCGTGTCCATGTTCGTTGTTTACTTCTGACGCCAAATGTAGTACCGTCGAACACAGGTCGACACCCGGGGTTGAGGCACACTGATGTTTATTATAACTTCACACTCGGCACAGGGCAACGTATACTGGAGGGGGTAGCGGCCCCCTCACCCGGATAACTGGGGACACACCGCTGGCTATCCCTAACCTACCCCCGAGTCCTCCACTAACGGGCTAGGGGAGGCTATCTGGCCCGACACTGGCGAGTCGGGCTACGGTGCCTGGAGTCCCAGAGTGCTGACTCTGGTTCACAGGACCACGCCACTGGCTCTGACCTGCGCGGCCCTTACAAGGGCGGCGTTCCAGGGGAGACCAGGGCTCTCACTAGGCAGGTCTTCAGTCTTCAAGAGTCACCACCACATTCTGCCCCGAGCCCTCCGGCTCATCCCCTTATATCTCGAACCCCTCCCCCCCCGCTGGGGTACCATCTGCGGACGTCGGTGCGAGCACCCTCCCGTGTGCTCACTAAGCCCCGCCCACTGTGCTAGTTTCTCATAGGATCCCATACATATCACCCCTACACATCTCTCCTCCGTAAGACCCCTACATATACATGGGATCACACGGGAAACAAACACAGTGGGCGGGGCTTCGTGAGTGCACGGGGAGGTGCTCTCAACGACGTCCGCACCGGGCAGCCTGGGGGGCTGACCCGGAGTTGTGATCCCCCGGGGCCCCACCCCTCAGCGGGGGGTTTTGGTATAAAAGGGGATGAGCCGGAGAGCTCGGGGAACAATGTTAAAGCTAAACCAGTGAAGACCGAAGATCGTCTAGCTAGAGCCCTGGACTCCCCTGGGTCGCCGCCCTTATCAGGGCCGCGCAGGACCGAGCAGGCGGCGTGGTCCCGAGAACCCGAGCTAATGCTCTGGGACTCCGGGCACCGTAGCCCGACTTACCAGTGTCGGGCCAGATAGCCTCCCCTAGCCCGTTAGTGGAGGACTAGGAGGTAGGTCAGAGATAGCTAGCAGGTGTGTTCCCAGCTAGCCGGGTGAGGGGGCCGATACCCCCTCCCGTCCGTGTTGTATGTCCGCGGTTGTGACAACTGTTGCGGAATAAATACGTGTGCCTCAACCCCGGCGTCCAAGAGTCCTCAACGATATTACACATATGTAATGACAGTAGAGCCAACCTATGGTGTGAGTGGACTAATGGCCATGGGAAGTAATGGCAGGGGAGTCAGCCTGCAGTACTAATGGACTAGTGGCCATGGGACGCAATGACAGGGGAGTCAGTCAGCAGTGTGAGTGGACTAGTGGCCACGGGAGGTAATGACAGGGGAGTCAGCCTGCAGTGTGAATGGACTAGTGGCCACGGGAGGCAATGACAGGGATAGTCAGTTTAACACGTAGGCTTTCGCGACCAGTATTATTCATAATACAGGTAACAAAACGCCAACTAGTTACTTTTTCAGCCCACCGGTGTGTTTGACGTGACACATGTTTTACTGATTGGCCATGTCGGGTGGTGGAAAGTTGCAACACATTTATAATAACGCAATCTAACCCAAAAACCTTTATTATGAATGACAGGGGAGGCAGCTTGCAGAACAAGTGGACTGGTAGCTGCGGGAATGATCGAGAATAGAAGCCTGGCCAGGTGACGGAAGAGGACAGTGGAGTCTGCTGGTAGAGCGAGCGGTCTAGAACCAGCGAGAAGGTTCGGGAATGGGGGCGTGGCCTCGGACCGTATACAGTGAGGGAAAAAAGTTTTTGATCCCCTGCTGATTTTGTACGTTTGCCCACTGAAAAAAAAAAAGATCAGTCTATAATTTTATTGGTAGGTTTATTTGAACAGTGAGAGACAGAATAACAACAACAAAAAATCCAGAAAAACGCATGTCAAAAATGTTATAAATTGATTTGCATTTTAATGAGGGAAATAAGGATTTGACCCCTCTGCAAAACATGACTTAGTACTTGGTGGCAAAATCCTTCTTAGGCAATCACAGAGGTCAGACGTTTCTTGTAGTTGGCCACCAGGTTTGCACACTTCTCAGGAGGGATTTTGTCCCACTCCTCTTTGCAGATCTTCTCCAAGTCATTAAGGTTTAGAGGCTGATGTTTGGCAACTCGAACCTTCAGCTCCCTCCACAGATTTTCTATGGGATTAAGGTCTGGAGACTGGCTATGCCACTCCAGGACCTTAATGTGCTTCTTCTTGAGCCACTCCGTTGTTGCCTTGGCCGTGTGTTTTGGGTCATTGTCATGCTGGAATACCCATCCACGACCCATTTTCAATGCCCTGGCTGAGGGAAGGAGGTTCTCACCCAAGATTTGACGGTACATGGCCCCGTCCATCGTCCCTTTGATGCGGTGAAGTTGTCCTGTCCCTTTAGCAGAAAAACACCCCCAAAGCATAATGTTTCCACCTCCATGTTTGACGGTGGGGATGGTGTTCTTGGGGTCATAAGCAGCATTTCTCCTCCTCCAAACACGGCGAGTTGAGTTGATGCCAAAGAGCTCCATTTTGGTCTCATCTGACCACAACACTTTCACCCAGTTGTCCTCTGAATCATTCAGATCTTCATTGGCAAACTTCAGACGGGCATGTATATGTGCTTTCTTGAGCAGGGGGACCTTGCGAGCACTGCAGGATTTCAGTCCTTCACGGCGTAGTGTGTTACCAACTGTTTTCTTGGTGACTATGGTCCCAGCTCCCTTGAGATCATTGACAATATCCTCCCGTGTAGTTCTGGGCTGATTCCTCACCGTTCTCATGATCATTGCAACTCCACGAGGTGAGATCTTGCATGGAGCCCCAGGCTGAGGGAGATTGACAGTTCTTTTGTGTTCCTTCCATTTGCGAATAATCACATCAACTGTTGTCACCTTCTCACCAAGCTGCTTGGCGATGGTCTTGTAGCCCATTCCAGCCTTGTGTAGGTCTACAATCTTGTCCCTGACATCCTTGGAGAGCTCTTTGGTCTTGGCCATGGTGGAGAGTTTGGAATCTGATTGATTGCTTGTGACCAGGTGTCTTTTATACAGGTAACAAGCTGAGATTAGGAGCACTCCCTTTAAGAGTGTGCTCCTAATCTCAGCCTTTAAGAGTGTGCTCCTAATCTCAGCTCGTTACCTGTATAAAAGACACCTGGGAGCCAGAAATCTTTCCGATTGAGAGGGGGTCAAATACTTATTTCCCTCATTAAAATGCAAATCAATTTATAACATTTTTGACATGCGTTTTTCTGGATTTTTGTTGTTGTTATTCTGTCTCTCACTGTTCAAATAAACCTACCATTAAAATTATAGATTGATCATTTCTTTTTCAGTGGGCAAACGTACAAAATCAGCAGGGGATCAAATACTTTTTTTCCCTCACTGTATAAGGGAGATGCGAGGGAGACTCGGGGTTGTTGTAATACAATCTCCGCCTGCTCGAGTGTGAGTACGTGGCTCCTTAAAAAAATAAACCATCTCAAGACAAGTGCGTCCAAGTCGTCATTACACATACGCTGTTCCGTAATGTTATTGATAACTATGGGACTTATTACACACATTCGTAAATGTGAGGAATTACAAGTGCCCCAATGGCACACTTTGAAAGAGCATCCACAGAATGTTTTTTTTCCAGAGCGGGTTGTAAGCTACGGTCACCGAAGAGCTTGGTCAGATGAACCTCTCATTGGGAGATGCACAGTGTGCAGCCAAGGACAGGGGAAGATGGAGATAGCCCATTGTAACCTTATGTCCCATTGGGGATGAAGAGGAGTAAGTAAGTTGTAAGCTACCAAGTCTTAAAACGCGTATTCAATGCAAAGCAGAATTGCAGTCATTCGCGATGCATTAATCCACAAATCCTCGTCATACGCAGATAATGGCGGTTCGCGACTGCTCCCATTATGCGCGCCGAATTGAAAAAAACATGCAAACCGCAACTCGTAGGAGTGGGGGCAGGGCTCACGTGGCGCTGCAGGGAAAACGCCGCGTGATGCCGTCATGGTGTAAATGGTTCCTCCACTGGACTGACTATTCGTGATTATTCACACGTCTCCCATGATGCCCGTACCAACGTGGAAGAGTAGGTCAACACAAATATCCAGCAGTAGCCGTGAGCGGCAAATGCAGGACTGCATCTTTACCTTTTGTCGGAAACCTCGAAAATCATTGGCAGAACTTCTTGACTTTTTTAAACCGTGGCCACGAACCACCATTGACCCTCCCCCACCAACAATAAGTAGACAGTTCCCGTGTGGTTTGCATACCGGCCGCCATCGTTTTCTAATCAGGTCAAGGTGACTCTGTGTTGGATGGAGTATTACGTGACACCTCCACCACGTAGATCTAAACTTATCGTGACAATGTAACATTCCTATAGGAAGGACTGGTCCCTTTTCACAAAACATCCACTGTGGATGGATAGTACAGATTCGTGATTAGTTTTAGAACGTTTGCTAAAATCCCTCCCAGAAGTTGCATTTAAGTATGAAAATAAGATGAGATGTTACCCTTTCTAAAGCAGGTGTTAAGATGTTCAAACACCAAAGAGATAAAACAATAAAATCAAACAACCATGTCTGCATGAACCGCACGTACTTGTGGCGAACATGCAAACAAACATGCTCTGATAATTATAAATGCATTGTCTTTGAAACTGATTGGCCTAGACCGGAGACAGCCTTCTTCGTGTTCTTGTCTCACCACCAGCGTTAGACCAGAGAACGCCAAAAGGCGAACAGTCCAAATCCAATGCACGTATCAGAACATTTATAGCTCGGGGTGAGCAGCTATATCATGGGGCCTTTTTTCCATGATAAAACCATCACTCGGTGGAATGTTCAACAGGCATTGCACAATGTCTGAACAACAAGCGTGCAGTCCTCTATTTACAAAAAAAACGATACTTTGAAGATTGAAGACAGGATTGATGTATTTATTAATTCTCAAAATACGCCAATATGCCGTGTGTCTATGCACTGGTTATTATGGGGTTATCAAATACACGTATTGTCGCTCCGTCTCGTTTTGACTGGGTGGCTTTGTTGTTTACGCGAATTGGAAGGATTTGTGCAACCGGTTATTCTGCAGCAGCGGTGGTGGTGGGTCGTGCTCTCCAACAGCAGCACGCGTGGTCATCGTGACACGGAGTGGAAAAGGGGAGCAGTGCTTTCACACAATCTCTCTCACATAGGGACAAGTGGCTGTTCGCGAGCATCAGCCTATTCTCCTGCCTTAAAGAATGATGGCGTGACCGGCACCAACCCAAGCTTCCTTTGATCTCACCCTGTGCCGATGCAGTAATCCCACTCTTCTAGATGCGGTACTTCAATAAGGCTGAGTTTACCTCAGGAAAGCCCATGGTTGATTCGGAAAACATCACGGTGGCTAGGAGATGTTAACGACCTCGCCTGGTATACAGGAGGTCGTGGGCTCGATCCCGACCCTGACGCCTGCTGATGTATATTTGGAGTTTGCGTGTCTCTCTCATAATCATCACGGTGGCTAGGAGATGTTAACTACCTCGCCTGGTATACAGGAGGTCGTGGGCTCGATCCCGACCCTGACGCCTGCTGCTGTATATTTGGAGTTTGCGTGTCTCTCTCATAATCATCACGGTGGCTAGGAGATGTTAACTACCTCGCCTGGTATACAGGAGGTCGTGGGCTCGATACCGACCCTGACGCCTGCTGCTGTATATTTGGAGTTTGCGTGTCTCTCTCATAATCATCACGGTGGCTAGGAGATGTTAACTACCTCGCCTGGTGCACAGGAGGTCGTGGGCTCGATCCCGACCCTGACGCCTGCTGCTGTATATTTGGAGTTTGCGTGTCTCTCTCCACCGTGGTCGCGTGGGTTTTTCTCCGGGTCCTCCGGTTTTTCCCTCAACATTTAGAATCAACACGCGTTGCTACTGTCTACGCGTGGCTGGGATTCAAAGTCATCAGGAGCACAGCACAGCGCACTATATATGTGCACAGATGTACAAGACACGCAGCTATGCATGCAGATACAACGTACATAGCGATGTGCTACAGGCCCCACTATGTACATGTTATAAAGGGGTCCTAAATATAAAAAAACACATACATATTAAAACACACAATTTTTACTAGCATAGTAAAGTAATTGGATTTTTTCATTTGCTATACAGCCAGATAATACGACAAATCGCTAACCTTAAACACCCAGTCGTTCATACAAGTTGAAGGCAGTATAGTACTATAGTAATATAGCAAGTGCAGTGGCCCTTGAAAGTGCGGGGCCCGTAGCTACATTTGTAGCTATTTGTGCTACTGGGATAATCCGGCACCAAGGACATACCATTTGAACTTGTGAACACGCTTATTTTGGCATGGCAGGCTGTGTCCACATTCCAATGCAGAGGGCCATCAAAAACGCTCCAAAATCATAAAAAAACTCGCACAAGTGGCTTTATTGTGAAACCACAGTCATCGTGTTTGGTGGGCTGTGACATCACCGGTGCCGGCTGGGAGGGAGGGGGGTGCTGGGAGGGAGGGGGGAGGGAGGGGGGGAGGGAGCGGGGGAGGGAGCGGGGTGCTGGGAGGGAGGGGGTGCTGGGAGGGAGGGGGGAGGGAGGGGGGTGCTGGGAGGGAGGGGGGTGCTGGGAGGGAGGGGGGGAGGGGGGTGCTGGGAGGGAGGGGGTGCTGGGAGGGAGGGGGGAGGGAGGGGGGTGCTGGGAGGGAGGGGGGTGCTGAGAGGGAGGGGGGGAGGGAGGGGGGTGCTGGGAGGGAGGGGAAGGGGAGGGGGTGCTGGGAGGGAGGGGGGTGCTGGGAGGGAGGGGGGAGGGAGGGGGTGCTGGGAGGGAGGGGGGAGGGAGGGGGGTGCTGGGAGGAAGGGGGGAGGGAGGGGGGGGAGGGAGGGGGGTGCTGGGAGGGAGGGGGGTGCTGGGAGGAAGGGGGGAGGGAGGGGGGGAGGGAGGGGGGTGCTGAGAGGGAGGGGGGTGCTGGGAGGAAGGGGGGAGGGAGGGGGGGAGGGAGGGGGGTGCTGAGAGGGAGGGGGGAGGGAGGGGGGGAGGGAGGGGGGAGGGAGGGGGGGAGGGAGCGGGGGAGGGAGGGGGTGCTGGGAGGGAGGGGGGAGGGAGGGGGGTGCTGAGAGGGAGGGGAGTGCTGAGATGGAGGGGGGTGCTGGGAGGGAGGGGGGAGGGAGGGGGTGAGGGAGCGGGAGAGGGAGGGGGGTGCTGGGAGGGAGGGGGGTGCTGGGAGGAAGGGGGTGCTGGGAGGAAGGGGGGGAGGGAGCGGGGGAGGGAGGGGGTGCTGGGAGGGAGGGGGGAGGGAGGGGAGTGCTGAGAGGGAGGGGGGTGCTGGGAGGGAGGGGGGGAGGGAGCGGGGGAGGGAGGGGGTGCTGGGAGGGAGGGGGGAGGGAGGGGGGTGCTGGGAGGAAGGGGGGGGGGAGGGAGGGGGGTGCTGGGAGGGAGGGGGGTGCTGGGAGGGAGGGGGGGAGGGAGGGGGGGAGGGAGGGGGGTGCTGGGAGGGAGGGGGGAGGGAGGGGGGTGCTGAGAGGGAGGGGGGTGCTGGGAGGGAGGGGGGAGGGAGGGGGGGAGGGAGCGGGGGAGGGAGGGGGTGCTGGGAGGGAGGGGGGAGGGAGGGGGGTGCTGGGAGGGAGGGGGGTGCTGGGAGGGAGGGGGGAGGGAGCGGGGGAGGGAGGGGGGTGCTGAGAGGGAGGGGGGAGGGAGGAGGGGAGGGAGGGGGGTGCTGGGAGGGAGGGGGGGAGGGAGGGGGGAGGGAGGGGGGTGCTGAGAGGGAGGGGGGGAGGGAGGGGGGGAGGGAGGGGGGTGCTGGGAGGGAGGGGGGGGGGGGAGGGGGGTGCTGGGAGGGAGGGGGGGAGGGAGGGGGGGAGGGAGGGGGGTGCTGAGAGGGAGGGGGGTACTGGGAGGGAGGGGGGAGGGAGGGGGGGAGGGAGGAGGGTGCTGAGAGGGAGGGGGGTGCTGGGAGGGAGGGGGGAGGGAGGGGGGGAGGGAGCGGGGGAGGGAGGGGGGTGCTGGGAGGGAGGGGGGGGAGGGAGGGGGGTGCTGGGAGGGAGGGGGGTGCTGGGAGGGAGGGGGGGAGGGAGGGGGGAGAGAGGGGGGGAGGGAGGGGGGTGCTGAGAGGGAGGGGGGAGGGAGGGGGGTGCTGGGAGGGGGGGAGGGAGGGGGGTGCTGGGAGGGGGGGAGGGAGGGGGGGAGGGAGGGGAGTGCTGGGAGGGAGGGGGGAGGGAGGGAAGTGCTGAGAGGGAGGGGGGTGCTGGGAGGGAGGGGGAGAGGGAGGGGGGGAGGGAGGGGGGTGCTGGGAGGGAGGGGGGGAGGGAGGGGGGTGCTGGGAGGGAGGGGGGTGCTGGGAGGGAGGGGGGGAGGGAGGGGGGTGCTGGGAGGGAGGGGGGAGGGAGGGGGTGCTGGGAGGAAGGGGGTGCTGGGAGGGAGGGGGGTGCTGGGAGGGAGGGGGGGAGGGAGGGGGGGAGGGAGGGGGTGCTGGGAGGGAGGGGGGAGGGAGGGGGGTGCTGGGAGGAAGGGGGTGCTGGGAGAGAGGGGGGTGCTGGGAGGGAGGGGGGGAGGGAGGTGGGAGGGAGGGGGGGAGAGAGGGGGGTGCTGGGAGGGAGGGGGAGGGAGGGGAGTTGATGGGAGGGAGGGGGGTGCTGGGAGGGAGGGGGGAGGGAGGGGGGTGATGGGAGGGAGGGGGTGCTGAGAGGGGGGGGGTGCTGGGAGGGAGGGGGGAGGGAGGGGGGGAGGGGGGTGCTGAGAGGGAGGGGGGTGCTGGGAGGGAGGGGGGGAGGGAGGGGGGTGCTGGGAGGGAGGGGGGAGGGAGGGGGGTGCTGGGAGGGGGGGAGGGAGGGGGGTGCTGGGAGGGGGGGAGGGAGGGGGGGAGGGAGGGGAGTGCTGGGAGGGAGGGGGGAGGGAGGGGGGTGCTGAGAGGGAGGGGGGTGCTGGGAGGGAGGGGGAGAGGGAGGGGGGGAGGGAGGGGGGTGCTGGGAGGGAGGGGGGGAGGGAGGGGGGTGCTGGGAGGGAGGGGGGGAGGGAGGGGGGTGCTGGGAGGGAGGGGGGAGGGAGGGGGTGCTGGGAGGAAGGGGGTGCTGGGAGGGAGGGGGGTGCTGGGAGGGAGGGGGGGAGGGAGGGGGGGAGGGAGGGGGTGCTGGGAGGGAGGGGGGAGGGAGGGGGGTGCTGGGAGGAAGGGGGTGCTGGGAGAGAGGGGGGTGCTGGGAGGGAGGGGGGGAGGGAGGTGGGAGGGAGGGGGGGAGAGAGGGGGGTGCTGGGAGGGAGGGGGAGGGAGGGGAGTTGATGGGAGGGAGGGGGGTGCTGGGAGGGAGGGGGGAGGGAGGGGGGTGATGGGAGGGAGGGGGTGCTGAGAGGGGGGGGGTGCTGGGAGGGAGGGGGGAGGGAGGGGGGGAGGGGGGTGCTGAGAGGGAGGGGGGTGCTGGGAGGGAGGGGGGGAGGGAGGGGGGTGCTGGGAGGGAGGGGAGTTGATGGGAGGGAGGGGGGTGCTGGGAGGGAGGGGGGTGCTGGGAGGGAGGGGGGAGGGAGGGGGGTGATGGGAGGGAGGGGGGTGCTGGGAGGGAGGGGGGGAGGGAGGGGGGTGCTGGGAGGGAGGGGGGGAGGGAGGGGGGTGATGGGAGGGAGGGGGTGCTGGGAGGGAGGGGGGGAGGGAGGGGGGGAGGGGGTGCTGGGAGGAAGGGGGTGCTGGGAGGGAGGGGGGGAGGGAGGGAGGGGGGTGATGGGAGGGAGGGGGGTGCTGGGAGGGAGGGGGGTCCCAACTTCGCGTGGTTCAAGAATCCCCCGCGGGACGCCCCCCCTCCCCACCGCTGAGCCAGGGGTTCAGGCGGTGGCCGGTAGCAGTGCCGGATTATCGTAGTAGCACAAGTAGCTACATATGTAGTCGTAACTACGGGCCCCGCACTTTCAAGGGCCCCGCGCTAAATGCTTTCAATCTATCAATTCCGCTTCAGTGATTCTGCACTTGCTCTATCACTATAGTACTATACCGCCTTCAACTTTTATGAACGACTGGGTGTTTAAGTTTAGCGATTTGTCGTATTATCTGGCTGCATAGCAAATGAAAAAATCCAATTACTTTACTATGCAAGTGGAAAAAAAATCTACGAGGATAATCCGGCACTGGGTGTCGGGGTTGCGATCGAAACCCACGACCTCCTGTAGAACAGGCGAGGTAGTTAACATCGCACCGCCGTGCTCAAATGAGTATGGAGGCGACACTCGTCCCTAATGTGGCAATCCCTCGTTTTGTATACTGAGTGTCAAAGACACAGGGGAGAGCACACGCATTGGAGAACGTTGGCATGTCAAAGACTGTTCAGAAAAGGTATAAGTGGGCTTGGGCAGGAAGCGTAGCGAGAAGCGATGTTGGCCCAATGATCGACACTCGTTACGCAGTGGCCACCAAGAGCTCATGCATCGGGTGTTGGGGGGGGGGGTGATTAATCACGTCGCAAGGTGGTGAGAGGTGGCTGTGGCTTAGGTGGATTGAGCATGGCTGATCACGATTGTTCTGTACTACACACATCTCAAAACATTTTAATGCGTTTAAAAACAGGTGTTTCTACGGTATGCATTGTTTCTCGCTCTTGATTGTAAACGTTTGAATGGTTCCAAAGCCAAAGCCATGAAATATTAAAGAGTGTAGCAGGTTTGCTATTGTGAAGCAATATTCCTTTACAGGAAGCGTTTTTGTTAAATTACCAATTGTTTCCCCAAACTATTGTTTACATAATTCACTCGTTGCATGTGAAAATAAAAAAGACCCAGGAAATCCTCAATTCTATCTACACAAAGCTCCTGGCGTGCGATGTTGCCATCATATCTGCAGACATGCCACTCTGTATGTACTTTGAACTTCTTTCGCGCCGTACGTAGCCAAATGTGCTTATCGGCGGTGTGGAACATGGCCACCATTTGACTGCAGACACGCTGGCCTCAACCGTAGTCGAACACGCGTGACGACACGTTGAAACCAAGTCGCTGAACGTGTGACATTTCTCATCCAAAATGACTCGATCAAAATGCGGAGATGCAATTCGAAAATGGAAAAGCTCTTTTATTTGAGGCCAAAGTCCACGTCCCAAGAAGAAACGTCGACCTTTAAACATCGTTACAAACACCCTCGTGGAAGAAGGTTTGAATCCCACAATCACGATTATTAAGTCTTTCCCTGCTCCATCAGTCAAGTGGCTAACGAGTCATTTTCGCCTCGGCGCTCGCTCCGTGCATGCACTTCTCTACCAACTCCGCCAGGTCAGAACGACCCACCGGGTGGACACTGGACAGCCGTCATTGTGCGAGGCACAGCGACTCGCGAAGTGCGGTTAGAATGGCGATACCGCCGGACGCCGGGACTTGCCTCCGACGTTTGGATGACTTAGAGCAGTTGCCAAAGCGTCTTAAAATGCGGTCACAACATGTCGTGTCTATTAACGTCGATTTTTGTTCTTGAAATTGAAGTCACCACCAGATTGCACTCGCGTATGTTATTCTGATTGCATTTAGCCATATACACACATTCGGAGCCTTCGGGAAAAATATATTGCAACCCACAGCCAGTAAACACAGATTCTGTACACGCGGTCTTGCAAAACGATTAGAGAATAATGCACCGCTGTGTTGGTGAAATTCTAACGTTCCCATCCCGACTGTAATGTGTATCATTAATAGAAAGGATATGCAGGTAAAAATCAACTTTTGTGACAATTCAATCATTCCACGGTTTTGATTAGCCATTATAGCAAACAAGCATAGTACATCGATGTCTTATGTAAAGCTTTTTCTTTTAGTTAACTCAAAGCTGCATAAAAACATTTGTAAATCCTGGTTGCATTTGTCTTTGTTCGGGTACGTGTTGCTGTGTGTGGGTGTAGGTGTGTGGGTGTACGTGTGTGGGGAGCGGTAGTGTAGCGGTTAGCACGCTGCACTATGAACCCAGCCACCCGGGTTCGATTTCCGCTCACGGCCAACACCGGAGACGATTATCTGAACCGGTCCTGGGCCTTCCCTAGGTCGACTCAGCTTCAAATGAGAACCTGGTGCGGTGTGTAAACATCGCCATTGGGGAGACAAAGGCGGTCGGGCGTGGTGCTGGCCACCCACCCCCTCGTGTACCGTTTCGGCCTTCATAGGTGCTCGCTAACAGCACTTGCCCCGACAGTCTGGTAAGGCTATACGGGTGATCTTTGTCTTTGCGTTAAACTAAAACTAAATAAATGTTACCAGGTAAGGCAGATGCGACCTGGCCACAAATGATAGCCCAACGAAGTGGCTTATCGCGTGCAAATTCATAGCAGCCAAATACTCTCAACGCAAGTTTCTAAATGTCTAGGGGGAAAACTGTGCACCTGCCCCAAAAGGCTGTTGAAGGCTATAAGGGGAATCTTTGTCTTTGTGTTAATGGGAGTTGCTGTCTCGTGGCCAGCACACCGCACTACAATCCGGGTGATTTGCGTTCAAATCCTGGCCATGCACACACCAGCAACACGCCTCTGAACTTGCCCCCTAGCCCAGCTCTGCCCTAAATATTTACCGAGAATAGTGTGGTAAGCACTAGCACTGGGAAGACAAAGGTGGGAAGACAAAGGTGCTGGTGATACTGGCCACACCATCCCCCCTCCTGTGCTGCCTTAATAGGTGCTCACGAACGGGGCTTTTTCTGACCATACACAAGTCTATGAGGCAGATCTTTACGTACGAATGTGGGTCTAAATGCATGTGCACATGTATGTGTGAGTGTATATGTGTGTGAGTACATGTGTGAATGTGTGTATGTATGTGAAGGAAGATGTGTGCATGTTGTGTATGTACGTATGTTGCATGTATGTTGAATGTATGTTGAACTTCTTTTGCACTGTACGTAGCCAACCGTGCTTATCGGAGTGAATGTGTGTATGTAGTGGAGCGCCGTAGTAGAGCGGTTAGCGCGCTGCGCTATTAACCCAGAGGCCCGAATTCACTTCCCGCTCACAGCCAACACCAGTGATGATTATCTGTACCAGCCACGATTCTCCCCTAGGTCGACTCATCTTCAAATGAGTACCTGGTGCAGTGTGTGAACACATCCACCTGGGAGCCAATGGGTGGCCAGGCGCGGTGCTGGCAACCCCCCACCTACCTCCTCGTGTGCCACAGTGCCGGTCTTCATAAGTGCTACTCCCTTGAAGCACTTGCCCCAACAGTCTGTGAAGGCTACGAAGGGGATCTTTGTGTGTGAGTGCGTGTGTGCGTGTGTGCGTGTGCGAGGTCTCAGTTGGGCACCAAGAGATTGAGGTCCTTGGCCACCAGCGTGCCGGTGACCGGGTGCATGGTCGCCCGCGCCGCCTGGAACGCCGCGATGGCTCTCCCATGGGCGGCTTCGTACGCAAACAGGTCCCTGGCAACACGGAGCCACAGCAGCACACACACACATAGAGTTATATACAAGCGCACAGACAAAGATCTCCCCCGTATAGCATCAATAGGCTGGAGGGGTAAGTGCTGTTAGCAAGCACCTATGGAGGCCTACGGCACCACGTCCGGCCACCTCTAGCTCCCCAGTGGCGATGTTTATACACCGTACCAGGAGCTCATTTAAGGCCGAGTCGACCTAAGGGAAACCCAGGATCAGTTCAGATAATTGTCGCTGGTGTTGGCCATGAGCAGCAACCAAACTCGGGTAGCTGAGTTCGTTGCGCAGCGCGCCAACCGCTACAATACCACTTCCCCGTATACACAGAGCCACACCACACACACACAAAGCCATACCAGCGCACACATACAGAGCAATACCAGCACATACATATATATCGTACAGAGTAATACTAGCAACAACAACAACCGCCATTCGCCACTAAGTGGCGGTGACGTCAACACGACGCTTGTGCCAGGCCATGTGCACCTTGAGGCCACATGGAGTGTCGAACACCCGCTGGCAGGAGGTCACGGGGCAGACCCAGGTGCCACGAGTCGACTGACTGAGATGATTGAGATGACTGGCTGATGCACCACCTGTGCCCCCTACTGTGCCAACTTGCTGTGCTTAATCCACCCGGCGCTCCGCTCGTTGTTGTGAGCGTCGCTCCTCCCTACTCCGTTGTTGTTGGAAGGGGACTGCCTCCGACTGCCCAGTAGCGTCCTTCACAAGCCTCCTCGACAGAGGCCGATCTTGACACCGCTGGTACCAGTCATTGGCAAGTCGACTCAGCTCCACATCCTCCTGTCCCACATCACTCCATCTCTTCTCTAGCCTGTGCCGCGCCCATTTAGCCCCCTCGATATGGCCAAACAAAAGCTGTTAAGGCATGCGGTGGCTGGGCATGGGGCTACATGACCCAGCCAATGCAGCCTTGCCTGCCGGAGGAGCTCACTGATGGGACTTTGTCCAGATCTTTTCAAGGATATGTGAGCTCCTCACAAAATCCAGCCTGGTTAAACCCAGGATGGATCGTTGGCAGGCCAGCCAAAATGTTTCTAACCGGCGAAGATGCTCCATTTGGGGGGTCCACATTTCGCAAGCGTAGAAAAGGGAGGGAATGACTGTGGCCAAGAAGACCTGAAGCTTCGACTGATTCGGAGTGAGACCTCTGCTGTTAAACCAGAGCCGGTCATGAGCACACTGCCCAGGTATGGGAAACTCTCCACTCTCTCCACAACTGCCCTACTAGCACGTACAAACATACACACATATGCTGGTCATACCACCACACATATACACAGAGCCACATCAGTGTATATGCACACATACCCACACCAGCACATACATACACGCAGAGCCACACCAGCACATACATAAACAAAACTTTTTATTTTACCAGGTAAGCCCCCACTGAGCTATATATATAGCTTTTTTCAGAAGCGACCTGGCCACAAATAACAGCTCAACGAAATGGCTTATCATGTGGACATTTATAGCAGCCAAATACTCTGAACGCATGTTGATTCTAAATCTGGAGGGAAAAACTGGAGGACCCGGAGAAAAATCCATGTGACCACGGTGGAGAACACGAAAACTCCAAATATACAGCAGGCGCCAGGGTCGGGATCAAACCGACGACCTCCTGCACACCAGGCGAGGGAGTTAACATCTTACCATCGCGGCCCCCCCTCTTACTGCCAACGCCACGCAAAACGGCTGGGCACCGCGCTCATCCTTCTGGGATACAGCGGGTCCCAAGGTAAAGGTGCAGCCAGAGGGAGGTCTGGAGACCCCTCTTGGGGGTATTTGATCTGCTCTTCCACGCTGGCCAGACGCCTTGGAAGAGGGGGCAGCGCCCACGTGTTACCCCACCGCCACACGCTAAATGTGGTGCACGCATGCATACTCCTGGGTGGACAGAGAGGCGCGGAGGTTAACCTTGCAATATTGCTTCAACTGCTGCACAGCAGCCCTACGGAGTCACCTGGAAATTGCAACGATAGGGTTACTGCCTCCGCTGAACAAGTTTTGGGTCTAAAAATAGCCACTAGCATGTGCCAGCACCCAAGACGTAATCTCAAATGCCGTTTACAACATTCTGTCATTTTTACGTAAGCGGGCAGCGGGATGTAAATATGTGCCTACGGGCGCTGTCGGTGGAGGCGTTAGTGACTCTCGGACACGTTGGCCTTGGTTTGCATCTCATACCTTGTCCGTGGGCCCCTTGACAAGTCTTGACCGGCGTTCAAAAATGGCAATGAGGCACGGGCGGACAAAGTGCAGAGTGCAAAGCTGGCGCGAGCCGAGGCTATGGACACGGTCCAGCGGGAAGCGCGTGCGCAGAGGTTCGTGGTTCGAACGCGGCGGTTATTACCTACGATTAGCACGGTTGGCTACGTACGGTGCGCAAAAGAAGTTCAACAGACACATGTACAGACATTACCGTGGGTGGATTAACCGCAAAATACGCGCCGTCAGCTTCACAGTGGACGTCGAAGATCCCTGGCCGTTAATTCGAAATGAGAGGGGCCCTTTGTGCACCAGCGTCGTGGCTCCAAAGTTGCCAAATTCGAAACGTTACCCCGCAAATTACTCAATTGGGATCACGCACAGAGCAATCGTCGCCTGCTACTGCCAGACCGATGGGCCCTCTGTAGGCCAGGTGCTGAAGGACTTTGTGTCAACACAAGAGACAGCTGCCGCCGGGGGTGCCCTTTCAAATGCGTTGAGATGCCGATGATGCAACTCGCTCATCGCGCGCGGAGCGCTCCGAGACGCCCCGGCGTAAAGGAGGGCAGTCGCTATGATAAATAAATCGCTATCATTCAAGGCGGGCTGCATGGCAAGACAACCGAAGTTTTAGCTTTCAATCCAAATACTGGTCACCTCGACATCGTACGAGCCCCGTGCCCTGTTTCACAGATTTAACGAGATTTTAAGCCACACACACAAAGCAAAATGCTCAATTAAAAGTTCAGTTGCACTGTGCTGCCCACGTGACGTTCATGCCACTATCATATAATCCCATCGCCGCTCTCTCCGCATGCATGACGAGGGGGAAGATGAGAAGGCGGGCGCACTGTGTGCAGGAAAGTGAATGGATGTGGTGGAAATAAATAAGCGGGATCAGAAACTTTGTTCGGCAATCTGTTTAAAACAACAGCTACATTTAATGAGTAAGTGCATGGGGGCCTTCCCAGCCATTGCTAATGAAACAAGACAACACTGAACTGGTTTTAACTTCACTCAGAAGCATCAGAAAAGTGGGCCATTCTATTATCCGCCGGCGCCGGATAATCGATGATCTACTGCATGTTGAGCTTCTTTCGCACCATACGTAGCCAGCCGTGCTAACCGGTGGTGCCCCTCACATTGTGTGTGGCTCTTCCTGCCCACAACACCTGGGTACCCCACTGCCATCGGGAATTCAAGGCCATGTCCTATTTTTGTCACTTTGTGAAACTAAAGCTGGTGAAAAGAAATGCTTCTGAAAAATAATCAATCCAGAATAATCATAGGTCCATGAGTTAAAATGTTGTTTGCTATCAGCGATTAAATTACTTACCTGCTCGTTAATTGCTATGGGTTTGTAAAAGTGGGCCTTAGGTCGTGCGTGAGCAGTCTGGCTCTGGGTTGCCATAGTTCTACTGCTCAACACAGCCAACTGGGTTCACAATGGTCGACTGTGTAAAGCAGACGTACTCTGGTTTCCGGCCACGTGCAAAACATATTCATAGAATTGGACACAAATCAATCCCCAAGCCCCCCCCCCCCCCACGTGGCAAGACCATGCTGAAAAAGTCTTGCAACTCAGTGAGGATTTCGCCATGGGTAAATAAGGGGGGTATCTCGCTACCGCACATCTTCGCGGTTGAGCTGCGTCAGCTCTCCGATGCGTCTTCAGGTCGTACAGCACGCGCTGTCCGGCACGACGTCCGGTGCTGGGAGCCTCCCTCAGCCTCATGCGCTTCTCGAAGAAGCTCGCAGCACGTAGATTTAAACGTCATCGGACGTTGTACAGGACAACCGGAAAACACACCGGAGAGAAATCCCAAGATAATTATTATAATGAGGCATAAGAAGCGATTGCAGGGTGGGACCAGTGTGCTGTGACTCCACTGTGGCTCTTGTATGCATGTATGTTGAACTTCTTTCTGATCGTACATAGCCAATGGTGCTAATCGGAGGTGCGGAGGAAGGAGAAAAAACTAAACACAAAGAAAGAAATACGTTTTCAATCTAGAGGATTTACAAGTGGATAACTCCAGTGGCTTCCAAATATCGGAAGGAAGAGCATTCCAGACGGCCGCAGAAGCGCATCTGAAAGCACGCGATGCGGTGGCCATCCTTGTTCTATGGCTTGCCAAAAACCGCTGCTGTGAGGATGAGCGGAGTTCGCGTGGTGATGGTTTATGCTCCTTGACTCGCTTTAGGAAGTTTGCGAGTTCAAATCCTGGATGGGAGAGGGTCGCCTCGGCCCACTATTCCTCCAGAACCAATTAAATAAGTACCACATTGTGGGAAACCAATGATTTAGCAAGCCGTCATCAAAATCAGCGGCATCTCTCCGGAGTCAATGCAGTGATTACCACCTGGGTCAGCTGCATCACTTGGCAGAGAGAAGACTTATAGTGTTTGTCCCATGCAGAGAAACTGCTCCCTGTCATAAGCGTGTGGCATTTCTACCGCTGGCTCTGGGCCACCGATCGAGATAACCAGAGCCCCGTGATTCTTTGAGCAGGTAGATGAGTTTAGTTTGACTTTGGCTATGCATATTTAAATCATTTACATTTGCAGAACGTCCCTTGGTCATGGAAACATAGGTGAGAAGATACCCATTAACAGAAGCCATCTTCTAGAAAGGAGGGAGGCAGGCTGGGAGACACGGATGGAGGGTGGCAGGGAGGGTGAGAGGCGGGGTGGCAGGGAGGGGGTTAAGGGAGCGAAGCAGGGAGGGAGTGTGTCATGTGGGTGTTGGGGCAAGTGGGGTGGAGGTGAGGGTGGTACCTGAACAGAGGGCGAGTGAACTTCATGCGGCCCTGCTCGGTCGCCATCCGCAGTGCCAGCGGGATGGCCTCCTCCCAGCGCGCGCGAAGGCCTAGGCGGAGCCACCTGCGCCACCCCCACACCTCCGATTAGCACGGATGGATATGGACGCGGCGAAAAGTAGTTCAACACACATACGTACATACAGCACGCCGCCCACTCTCACCATCTCAGTGGCCGCGATTAACACAGCTCAAGAGCGGTGCATCCTAATACCCACTGTAATCACCCAGGAATGTCTGTCCTTAACGCTCGTGACGTCACTCCACATCGACCAGCCCCCCTCATTAATATCCATGAGCAGGTGACGTCCTCCAAATGGACACCCCCCCCATTCATAATAATTAGCGGCTGACGTCACTCCACATGGGGGGCCGAGGCGCCTCCTCTCCCCTCCTCGGCGTCAAATTACAACCCTCACTACAAAGGCAGAACCCTCACGTCACGCGATCTCCGTAACGCTGTTGAGACATCGAAGTAAAAAGGACGTCATGATGAACAAGGGATTATAACCTTTACATGAAATAGGTCTGTGTCACCGCGCCCTTACAAATTGCACACGCATTGATGCTATGAATATATCACGTCGCGGTCTGCTGTCCGCTTGCAAGTTTCAGATTTACTGCAATACACCTGTCCTTAGACGGGCAATAGTCGAGTAGTACTTAATGGTGGTGATAACGATGACGCTGATAATGATGATAACAAGAAGAGATGTCATGTGTATACATACTCTGGCAGCCAAGCTTCGAATGCTATACCATAGTGGTCTACATTGAGTAGATATCTACGAATCCATCCTGTGGGCAGCCGCATTCAATGTTGTGCAAGTCAGGTGTGCTGCGGTGGATGCATGCTATTCAAGCCAGGTGGACTGCAAGTGCATTTGTTCAAACTATAATATGGAAACAAAACAGATGTGGATTTGATGGTAGAATTGGGTGTCCCGTAGAAATCCGAAGCGCTTCATAACCAAATCACGTCGGTCACACGAGCCGTCGCGGTGTGGCGCAAAGCTGTTTTGATGAGCCCCCGCTCCGCGCCCCCAACCCCCTGTTGTTGCGTTTAAGCGGTCGTGATTTTTCAGAGGTGGCCACGTGGTGGCCCCGGAGACTAAGGTCGCTGTGTCAGAGCATCAAACCGGCACCGCTTAGATCAGGGGTCAGGGGAACCGAAATAACAAGAGGCATTTTTTCGTTAGAATTCGGTAGAGAAAAACAACTCGGTGTTTCAAGCGCCGCAGCGCACGTGATGATTATAAAACTTTGGGTCCTTAATGAACGACGTCACGAAGAGATCCGGAGCCGCAGGTTGCTTAGATCCTGAATCTGAGACAACGAAGTTGTCTCAGATTCAAAGGCACCACCACCACCCACACCCCCTTGAGCCACTCAGGCCCGCCTATTTGTTGCCTCGATGTTCTTGTGCACTCGCGTTTTAACTGGTCGACTTAAGTGTGCAGCGGGCCGTGAGATTTTCATTATCAGCAAAACACATTTGTTGGGAGGAAAAAACTGCTTTTTTTCTTTTTGCAATGGCAATAAAAATAGCGCATTGACTGTAATGCCACTTCTAACCCAAAGGCTGAAATTCAGCCAACTGTGCAGTTTGGAGCGGCGAGGCCATTGAGGCTACATCATGTTTACGGCCTCTGCAACAACGACAGCTTTGGGGCACCGCCACACATAAAACACACACGGGATTGTGTGCTACACAGTTTTTAATTAAAACTCAATTTGCCAAGCTTGCTTGATGCTTACTTGATGTGCCATGAAGAAGGGCTATTGCCTGAAACGTCACCAATTACCTTTTCTGGCAAAAAATACGTATGTTTAAAACACCAAACAGACATCTATAACAAGGCATCATTACATACTATTAAATACTTGTGGTAAAAAGTGCAAACGAATATTGTTTAGATAATGTGAGCATTGTGCTGTTTGCCTTTTGGCGTTCTCTGATCCATAGCACCAGTGAGACAAGGCTGCAAAGGAGGCTATTCTGGTGCTATGGTGTAGGGTAATCAATTTCAAAGCATATTATCAAAGCATGTTTGTTTATAAATTTTACCACAAGCACATGTGTAGTTAATGCAGACTTAAATGCATTGTAATAGGTGACTGTTTGGTGTTTTAACATCATAACGCCTCCTGTAGTCTTGCCAGAAAGGATTCATCCTTTTCTTTATATCATTTCAATACCGTCAAAAAAGGTCCCAAAGTTACAATGGAGATAAAGTAGGCCAAAATTAAAAGCATTAAGAAAGGCTGCTCAAAAAACAAGTCTTTAAACTGAGACTTTTGCGACACACGCTTGCGTGTTTGCGCATCTGTGTGCTGCATTAATGGGCACACAGTTGTTTTTCCCTCCCGTGGTCGGCCGCGTATAAGATTACGCGGAGGAAGATGTTGCGAATTAATGCGGCCATTCAGAAAAACTCGATCGGCGCAGGACCACCGCGCTTCACATTCCATTTTCACTGCGCAGCGCCAGCGCCCAAAACATAAGTTATTAAAACCGCCAATGACACTGGAAGCTGACGTTGGGACACCGAGGATGGGCAATGAAGACGGAAGTGAAATTTACAAACACGCGTAACGAAAAAAAACCTCACAACGCTCTCCCATGGCCATCGTTAGAGACATTGAAAGGCGCTTATTCACGGTGTCGGCAAAAGAGACTTTGTAAGGTCAAACATTCAGACTCTTCAGCTTCTGGCACCTAAAACCGAACGGACTCGCTCCCACGGCACGGAGGAACGTGACTCCTGATCCTCGTGAATCTTGCGTCCAGCGTTGGTTTAGACACCGCGTTTTACACCGCGGGGTGAAAACCCTCCGTGGCTACGGGGCGATACACACCTGAATCTGATCTCCGAGTTCTTGACGGAGTTCAGCTTGTACACCTCCTCCATTCGCTGCAAGCTCTTAACGGGCAGCGCGGGCTGGGGAAGAGGACGGAGGTGGAGATTGCGGGTCAAGGGGAGGGATGCTCAACATGAAATCAAGAGTTGCCGTTTGCCCGAGCGCGTCACAATGCCCTCCCAAATCCATCAAAACAGGTCAATGTAACGCACGCTCAAAAGAAAGTTGCACCCTGCAGGTCTCGCCACAGTTAACCTTGCTGTAGTGGGGGGGGGGGGTGCAGGGTTCAGGGTGTGCTGGAAATAGGCAGGATATAACCGGTGGCATTGGCAACCACCCATTGACGTTGTGTCGCCATTCGAGCGGCGTTTTGTCACCGTGTTTATTGCAGCGTTATAAAAGTCAGTGAAAGTTCACCGTGCACAGGTTTAGCTTTAGGGGGAAGCAAAGGACAATGTTTGCCTAATGGAAATACCCCGACGTCACACGACATTCACACACACACCGAAGGCGCTCCCACATTCGAATAGCATGCAACGTGCACTCTGGAAGGATATTGTGAAACTGCAAAATGCAAGGATGTAACGATGAGGATAAAGAAGAAGATGAAAGAGAAGATGATAAGAAAGAAGTGACAGGTGCACCCATTGTTTTAGCAGCCAAGAATAAAATGCCATACCATAGAGGTGCCTCTCTCGTAAATATTAATGTAGGCGTTGTGCGTGTGGCCAGTACTGAACGTAGCAAGGTGAAGTTCAAAGGCATTTTTCGCAAATCCCGATCAAAAACAAATACGAGCGCTCGACAGTCGAACTGGTGCCGCAACTGAAATCCCGAGTCTTACCAAACAAAGCTTTGACCAAGCACTTCCTGCAACGGTCGGTGAAAATAAACCAAACAACGTGGACTGCCCCCTGCCACGCAACCACGACCAGACGCCAGGCCGCCGGCACGTGCAGTGTTGCCGAGCCAGCGAACGCCTGGCAAACATACGATATCCGCGCGCACAATTGTGCTTAATAAACGGCGCACGTTTTAATCTTCTCACATTTCTGCGGGGCTCTCTCTCTTTTTTTCTCAGACAGAAATCCCGCACCCCACAGACGCATCTGCACGCGCGTGGCGTCGCACGTGTGCATTAACAATCCCTGTTCCCCGGCGACTGACGCTTTTGGCAGAGTGCCCTTTCCGCCCACGTCCTTCTCTGAACTCTCTCCGGTTTCAAAGTTCTGCCTTGTGAACTGGGTCAATGGCTGCTCTGTTGTTTTTTTTGTTTACCCTGCGTCTAGAGTTGAAGAAGAAAAAAGCCACTTTTTAGTTGCTTTTTCTTTTACTCCAAGGGCACTTTCCACAGGGTCACTAATAAACAAGAGGTCACTTTTTTTGCGCAGCACGGTCGGTATATTGACACAAGCAGGCTCGTGTTGTGCCAGGCCGCCACAACTGCAGCAAAAACATGTTTTCAAAGCTCGCCGGCTTGCCGTAAACAATCGGCGCGTGCAAACTCTGAGCAGATACACATTTCCATAAACGAGTTTCCATAAACAAACGGGGCCTGGCTTCACAGTTTCTCGTGTCCCAGTTTCTAGGCACCGTCGTTGGCCGCAAATCGCGCTGCAAGTGGCCGGCTTGCCGAGCTGATCGTCGGCTTGCTCAACACTGACAAGGATCCCCCGTGTAGGCTCAACAGGCTGTTGGGGCAAGCGCTGTTGACGAGCAAATACAAAGATCCCCCGTATAGCCTTAACAGGCTGTTGGGGCAAATGCTGTTAGCGAGCAGCACCTATGAAGGCCGTCAACGGCACACGAAGGGGTGGGTGGCCAGCACCACGCCCGGCCGCCTTTGTCTCCCCAGTGCTGATGATTACACATTGCACCAGGTACGCATTTAAGACTGTGTTAACTGAGGGGAGGCCCAGGAACCGGTTCAAACATTCACTTTTATTGGTCACGAGCGGGAATGGATCTCGAGGAGAGAGTGAGCAGCACAATGCAGCGCGAACTACTGCGCTACAGCTCAAGTGCCGGGAGCTTCTTCTGGAACTGAATTGAGCCTGTCACGATTCTCACTCGATTATACGGGAACCGCAGTGGCCAGATGTTACGTCCCTCACCTGGCATGCAGGAGGTCATGGGTTCAATCCCGACCCCGACCCTGACGCATGTATATTTGGAGTTTACATCTTCTCACCGTGGTCACGGGGAGTTTCCCCCGGGTCCTCCAGTTTTTCCCTCCCCACGTAGAATCAACGTGCATTTAGAGTATTGACTGCTATAAATTAACACGTGAGAAGCCACTCTGTTGAACTGTCATTTGTGGCCAGGTTGCTTCTGAAAAAGAGCTGTATAGCTCAGTGGGCCTTACCTGGTCAAATAAAAAAAAGTTAATTGCTACTGAAGCAACAATTCCAACTCCGAAACCTGCCTGCCAATTCCTCTGGGTGCTCGACAAAGTGGCGAGTCTGCGATAAAAAAATGAAGGAATAAAAACCCAGTGGCGCTCGCTGACGAGAGTAAGGTTTGCCGTGTGGCACCGTCGACTTCGGTGAGGAGAACTGGTCCCAGCGGCAGCCCCATTGACCGCTGGGGACGTTAGAGCAGGGGGCGCCCTTCACCCAGTGTGCAAACGGGTAAGATAACGAAGCCAGGCTGTTGCAGCCGCACCGTGGAGAAGGCTGGTGCGCACGGCGCGGCCTCCACTCAACAAACAGCGCTCGGCGTTCTCACGGCAGGCTCCCCGCCTTGTAGGGTGTGCTGCGCTGGACAGATAACCGCAATGCGACGGAGTGCACTGCGGAAACTAATTTGTACAAGGGGAAATAAAAGTCAGCGTCACCGTTGTGAACTATTTATTCGGCGATGCTGCGTTGGCGGTGGCGCACAGTGAACGAAATAGAAAAAATTTGAACGTGTGCTGTGAAGATGGTGCATTGCCTGAAATGTTGGAGAGTATGTAGTGGTCCCTCGGTTAATGATATTAATTAGTTATACAAAAACTATCGTTAATTGAAATAATCGTTAATCGAATACAAGAAACGCGTTGAATGCTGCATTTGTTCCAAGACAATCCAAAGTTGACCTTTTTCACGCTAAAAACATAGTTTAAAATATTTTAACACGTAATTTTAATAAATGAACATTATACGAACATATTAAAGCATTCATATTAATAAAAACATGGATAAATAATGAATAAAGCATAAATGTGCATAATAACAGCATAAAATGAAAAATTCTTACCTTAGGCAACGCACATCAAACATGAAATAGCTAGTCAGTTGATCTCAAAACGCAAAAAAAAAAGGCATCGCTGATTGGCCGAGGTCTGCCGAGTCCACTTAGGAGCGCTCCAATTGGCCGAAAATGGTGGCCTCGTAATCTCGTTTACATATCGTTAATCGAAAATGTATCGTTAATAGAAACAATCAAACCCTATGGAAAGCGGATCGTAAATCAAAATGTCTTCAATCGACGGCATCGTAAACTGAGGGACCACTCTATTAGTTTTTCTTTTAAGGCAGTGTTGTTGATGAGTGTGAGAGTTTTTTGAAGGACCTGAAACAGTGGTGAAAATTCCACATTGCTGTGTTATTATGTCAAGTCTCCCAATAGCAGTCATTTAATTTTCCACAAAGCGGCTATGTATGTTGAACCTCTTTAACACCATACGGAGCCAACCATGCTAATCGAAGGCACTGAGGAAGGAAAACTTAACATATTCCCCGACGGAATTTTCACTTGTAACCGCGCAACTGTGAGCTGATTGCTCTACTCTATTTGTAACTTGCGGAAATCTGTGAAAAAGAGCTTCATGGCGCATCGCATTCCTCCAGGATAAATAAATATTCTGAAATTGTCATAACCAACGATGAATTCCCGAGTGTAATGACAATGATTGTGTTTTGCGGTGCGCCGTGATTCAAGTGTTACCTGCAGTAAAAGAAGTGCCAGGAATTCTACTTTCTGATTGGAGGAGAAGTCCTTCAAGTCGTCAGCATTGAAAGAGGCCAGATCCACGTCTTTTGTCTAAAAAGCCACATGAACGCACACACGAAAAAGTCAGTGTCCCCGCATTCAATTGAATAAAGGGCCAACATATATCCTTGCGTGTTTTTCGGTTGGACGTACACAGAGTTATACGGATAGTTGCACGTACACGTAACGCATATTCAAAGGCTCTCTATTTTGCCAAAGTAACAGCGAAACCGGAAAGACGTTGTCCGAAACATGGGTTGGAGAAACGAGGGCATGAATGAAATTGGAGAACGCTTTTAGCATCTCGGATTGGCTGATGAAGCAGTCACTGCAAGACCAACGGGAGAGTGAACTAGCAGTCATGTTAGCTGGACTTAATAAAAAAAGGTTGCAAGTTGGACTCGAGACCAACTTGGGTAAAACACGCACGGCAAGTTTGCTCACAAAGGCACCAGAATTCATGATCATCACACGTGTTAAACAATGCTTTTGGTAAACACAATTATACAACTGATGATATGTGCAAACTGAGCCTTGGATAAACACCATTACCAACCACCAACCAGGCATGCCTAATACAAAAACGGATCATTTGTACATTTTTGAATGATTGCTGAATTTCAAGTAAACCTTTGCATAAGTTTATGAAAAGGCGAGAAAGGGAATGTGTCGTTACCTGGCTCCACCGTGCCGCCAGCGCAGAGCAAGCATCTGCAAGGGTGGTGTCGTATCTGAATAATAAAAAAGCAACCTCATTATCATCATTTATCATCTGCGATTCGCAACACAGATCCGGGACAGATGTATTTGTATGTTTTTGACAAATTATGTGGTGATTACATAAAAAAAAGAGTTTTAAACTACTCTAAGTTCCCTGCTCAAGCAAATGTTGGCAGTGTTCGTCTGCATGGCCGAGCTAAGCTAGGAGTGGAAATTCCACTTTCCTAGGACAATTTCAATGAGCCCGCAGGGCTGTTGGGTTTATCACAATGTTGAACTTTCAGCCTTCCAATGCCGAGTCTAGCGATGTAACCTGTGCCATCAAATAACAACAAAGTGTCTGATGGGACACCTCAGATTTACAGCAAAAACCTGGAAGACTAATTGAAGATAGCCCTGCTGTAAGGGTAGTTTAGCTGATATATGAAATAGATTTAGACATTAAAGAAATACAGATATATTATTCATGATAAAGGTTTTTGGGTTAGATCGTGTCAGTTTAGGTGTGTCGTAACCCTCCACCACCCCGACACAGCCAGTAAGGGATTTGTCACGTACACAACGCGCCTATTGGTTACTACTTCAGCCCACCGGTGTGTTGGGAGAGTAAATCCACAACATACAGAGAAATCCACAGACAGGAAGAAAGTTTCCCTAATACAAGATAGCCATGATTCTGGAAGGAATCTATGAACAATGTGAGATGCTTGGCCATCGTGGGAGATTTGTTTGAGAAGGATGGGTGTGGCTCAGGAGGGATAATGCTCTCTCAGGTCACCAAGTTAGAGTTGCAAGTTTCCTCCTCTCAATGCATTATCCCTAATAGAAGAACCGTGTTATATCGAAAACACGTCATAGCGTTAAGCCAAGGATTATATCGCTTCAAGAAGCTCGTCAGCTTTCACCGACTATCATCGCACCAGTTCCCTGTTGCTGGCCACGTTGCACTGTTTGTAGGCCCTCTATCGTGGCACTCAACATACGCTCACAGAAGGTTCAACATTATATTTCTGGTTGGCATTTGACTCAGCACATCAACCCTCATCACCATCCTATGCAGAGATTGGCCTCTGCCATAAAAATGGGTAATTTCCACAATTGCATCTGAGCTGCCAATGTGGGCGTGTGCTGCCTAACACACTTTTGAGATAAACTATTCTCTTTTTTAAACCTCTTGATTAGCAACTGAGATCCACAGAGATCAGCACCCACAAAAAACACAAATGAGCTCTTACAGACAGCAGATTCATTAATCCTGAGCAACAAACACCACATATTGCAGCAGCAGAATTTGACCTCAGGACTTCCCGTGGCTCATCCAAAGACGAACTGGGTTCAGTTCTGTTTGCCTGCCAAGAGCTGATGAAATCAGGAGATGGCATGGCCCCACAGCTCTCCACGGGAGATGGTGCAATAGACCGGTCCCATTACACCGGCGGGCAGCCGAGCCCTAACCAAGCATCTGACCAGAGGCCCTACGAATTGTTTTGCGTTGGTCAGGAAAATACTCGCCCGCACTACCGAAGCAAGATCTGCCAACTTTGAAGTGGAATGGGAAAAATAAAATACATAATGTATGTACTTGCCCTTCGCACCCGATTGGCTCAGAAGTGAAGACATCACATTTATCCCCCTCTATTTAAGACCGAAACAGGAGGATTTCTCCACAACTCTGGCTGTCGCCTGCCGATGCTGGTTGTAATTCCCGTAGAAACGCCACGGTACTCAAATTGTAAACGTTGTGGGCTAACTCTCCAACACACTAGGTGTGATGTACTTGTAACCGATTGGCATGTTTTGTTTACGTGACAAACCTTACTAATTGGCTGTGCTGGGTGGTGGCGGGTTTAACAACACATTTCTATTTAAGCTATCTAACCCAAAAAACCTCTGTTATGGATAATATTGGTCGCGACAGTCCTACTACGTGTAAAACGGAAAAATACAATTCGAAAGCCTTTGATTGAATATGAAGGTGAGGGCCAAATGGAATGTCGTGGGTGATGTATGCCACCAAGCGGAAAGTAAAAAAACGCATTTCTGCACAGTCATCTCGGGTAAACATGTGAATTTAATCTGCACCGATAAGAAGAAAAAAAAACAAAGGTCAACGCATTTTTCCCTCTTATCAGTCGCTAAATATTTAATTATTTACTTATTCGTTTGGGCTGGGCTCAAATGTATCGATTTTTTTCCGGCCATCCTTTATTAAAGCAGAAGAGAGGACACCCAGGATGATGATGATGATTTCTATTGCATGACAGAGCTGGATTAACCCACGGCTCAGCAGAACCACAGAGCGCTCTCGTGTGTTGGCTCTGCCGCATATTGTTCAGTATTGTGCCGCCCATATAGTTCCTGAAGCTCCAGGTAGGCACAGCGAAACGTCGGACATCGTGCCGAACAACACACGGCCCGACCGCTGAAAACCTACTCACTGTCGTCTACATTACTGGCATTCGGACAGGCACACTCGTCATTTGAATGTCGGACATCGTGCCGGACAGGCACACTGGCTATTAGAAACGTCGGACACCGTGCCAAAACGACACACGGCACGAGTGCTGAAAACCTACTCACTGTCGTCTACGTGATTGGCACTCGGACAGGCAGACTGGCCATTATGTCGGACCATCATGCCGAACAACATAGGTCATGACCGCTGGAAACCGACTCATTATTATCTACGTTACTGGCATTCGGACAGGCACGCTCGTCATTTGAAACGTCGGACCATCGTGCCGAACAACACAGGGCACGACCGCTGGAAACCCGTGATCATGTTGCCAAGATAAAATCCCGATCGGGAGCCAACTCCGCACCCACCATCTCTCTTGCTGATGCTAAAACACGAGGAGTAGTTTAACACGTAGTAGGCTTTCGTGACCAATATCATCCATAATATATATTTTTTGGGTTAGATCGCGGAAATATAATTGTGTCGTTAAAGCCGCCATCATCCAACACAGCCAATAAGTAAAGTTTGTCACGTAAACAGAACGTGCCAATTCGTTACTAGTACAGCACACCGGTGTGTTGGAGAGCAAATCCACAACATTTCCAATCCGAGTACGACGTTTCGCCAGTAATTACAACCGGCTCTGTCGTGGTGACGGCTTTGACGATGAGGAGTAGATTGGAGCAAAATCAAACGGCGTCGCGAGCTTTGGATTTGTGGCCGTGCTTGACCTCCATGGCCGGAAGTGAGGCCACAAAGGAGACAAGCAACATCCCGTGAACACAGCACGGTCGGCTCTGTGACTAAGAACAGGCTCATTGGGAAGGCATGTTGGTCATCGAATGGTGTCGTTTCATTTAAACGATTGATAAAATAAAAAGCCCTTAATCCCCTTTTTAGTTTGCGTTCCCAAAATATTCACTGGTTCAGGATGCCGTAACGTCAAGTACAGCATCGTCTGGGATGATAAGAAGCTTGGGGAATGAGACGCAACTGAAACGTGTGCACGGTGTCAATAAAGTGACACAGATCTGGTCACACACACGCACACTTATACCAGATCAAAAAGCTCCCCTCCCCAACTCCTGCTTTAAATTGCAGTGGGAAAAGATGTGCCTTGCAATCCGGTGAATATGGCAATTGCTTTCACACATTTAAACTCTGGATTTGTGGTATTTAAATGGAACGCCATTACCTGCTCTTAGGAATTACGTCACGTGCTCTTTGGTGTCTACTTGAAGAGATTGGGAACTTTAAAACCACGATCGGTTTGCCAGAAGACAGGGGTGGAGCCTAGACAAACAGGGGCGTGGTCTAAATAGGAGGGGGCGGGGTTTGAAGAAGATGGCACGGGGCCTCAAGAGAAAGGGGGCAGAGCCTTATTTATTTATTGATTTGACCAGGTGAGGCCCACTGAGCCATGTGGCTCTTTTTCAGAAGTGCCCTGGCCACCACAAATGATAGCTCAACGGGAGTGGCTCATTGGGTGGAAATGTACAGCAGCCAAACACTCTAAACGCGTAGTGACGTTGATTCTAAATGTGGAGGAAAAAAACGGAGGGCCCGGAGAAAAATCCACGTGGCCACGGGGAGAACACGCGGACTCCGAATATACAGCAGGCGTCAGGGTCGGGATCGAACCCACGACCTCCTGCATACCAGGCGAGGTAGTTAACATCTCACCACAGTGGCACCGCATCACGCAACAATAAGGCGGATGATAGGATAACGGTTAATACAATCATGTAACTGGCAGAGGCTTTTGATGGTAATTTGGAGGTAGTTAACAGGCGAAGGTAGTTAACATCTTACCACCGCCGCGCCCAAATAAAACCTTGAACACAATTCCAACTTTAAACTTAACATTAGCCCTCAAGAGCTCATGGCTAAACCTTTCAACATTGGACATTGGCCAAACCCGAGCGAGTGGCGAGCGTCAAAAGCTCAAAACCTCACAGCAAGTTTAAACTCGGGCGGCATTTTTCCTCTTCTTCTCATTGCGACTGTGTTGCTATAGCTACGGAAAGGCCGGCGATCTCCTCGAGGCAAATGTCTTTGCTCGTCCGCAACAATTATGGCAGCACCGAGAGGAAAAAAAACTAAAAGCGTTGGGCGTGTTTTAGCAAAGACATTTCAACACCATACGTCCAACTTGCACTTTGAATTATGTTGACGTCGGTGACTATGTACATCTTTCACTGTCATGGGAATGATGATTTTTTTTTTCTAGCACTGGTTTCGGTCGTAGAAATGGAAGGAAATTCGTTCAAATCCGTAGCCAGAGTTATCAGTAATCATCATCATCGTCGTCATCATGATCCATTGGGGGTCCCTAAAACGAGTGAGTACCACCTGGTGAGGTTGCATCACTTGGTGGAAAGTCAACAGTGATCTGTCATTTGAATAGACTGGTCTCTGCCATATGAATGCGGAAAATACACCACTGGCTGAGGAGCACAACTGGAAATGTCAGCATGCTTTCCCACCTGATGACGGACGCTTGTGTTGCGCCCGAAACGTCGCGATTTATTTTATTTCATACCTACGTGACTTTACCGAAAGAACCAAAGAGTATGAAGACACTGTATATAAATGTATATTCATCATCGCCAGCTATCGTGTATCCGTTGCTGGAATGAAGGTTCCTCCATGTCATATCTCTCTCTCACGGTCCTGCGATGACACAATCCATCTCACTTCCTGCTCCATCTCCACAATGGCCATCTCCTGGACACATTCCTTCCGTTGGCTGTCATTCAACCACGCGTGTTGTCAAAATGGCCATTATCCATTCAAGCGATGTGTATTGCCAACATCCACGTACTTTTCTTAACAGTCATTAAGAAGTGATTTTTTTTTTCTGAATCCAGCTGCTCCTCTTCAAATGACTCAGTCTATTCATAATTAGGTCCTACTCATTACCCACAAAGTGCTTGCCAGAAATGAACCACAATACCTCGCTGATCTCGTCAAGGACCATAAATCATTGCGCGAACTCCGGTCATCCTGGAAGCGGCTTTTTACTAACCATTGAACAAAGACGGTCACCGCACGGCGCGCTTTCAGATGCGCTTCCGCGGCCGTCTGGAACACTCTTCCTTCCGATATTAGGAAACAACTGGAACTATGCACTTTTAAATCATCATCTAGATTAAAAACGAATTTCTTTAGAACTGCTTTTTGTGCCTAGTTTGTTGTCCTTCCCTCACACCTCCGATTAGCACGGTGGGCTACGTACGGTGTGAAAGAAGTTCAACACATACGTACATACAATTAAAGGCAACATATTAGCAGAAATTAGGATGCCGTGGTGGCAAGATGTTAACTATTTGGCCTTGTATACAGGAGGTCGTGGGTTCCATCCCGACCCTGATGCCTGTATATTTGGAGTTTGTACGTTCTGCCCATGGTCGCATGGATTTTTTTCCAGGTCCTCCGGTTTTTTTCTCCACAATTAGAATCAACATCACGAGTTTAGAGTATTTGGCTGCTATAAATTTCCACATGATAAGCCACTTCGTTGGGCTATCATTTGTGGCCAGGTCGGATCTGAATAAGAGCAATGTTACCAACCAAATGGCACATTGTTGTTGTTGTAGTTTAATGTTCTCAAGTGGGAGGGGGGAGGGGGGCGGCAGTGTAAGCTCTCAAGGGTTTGGCTATGGAGACCGGCGACGCGTGGCGATGACACGCAGGAATGCCGCGCCGGCTTCACTCTCGGCGGCCTCCATGGCGGGGGGCATCTCGGACGTGGGCGACGAACCCACACGCACGTCTGCCTCGAGAGAGAGCCCGGAGGCAGCTGTGGCCGCTGCGAGCAGCAGGTGCCCAAGAAAGTCGTCTGAGCTCAGCGCGAATTCGCTCGCCAAAGTGGAGAGTTTTTTAATCCGCGCGCGGGCGTGCGCTGGACGAGCACGCTGCCACGCGGGGATGACGTTAAGTCACCGAGGTTGCCATGCAACTGCAGGCAGAAGGGCCTCTCCGCTTGAGGAAGCCCTAGAGAGCCCCCATAGAGGGCACTTGGCCTACTCTTCCACGCTGCTCAGGCATCTTGAAAGGTGCGAGGAGAGTAGCCACACTTTACCCCACTGCACACGACCTGCCGACAAACTGTGGGTTGACCCATTTAGACTGTTGGATGGACAGAGGAGGGTGGATTTAGGAAACATTGCCCTTTGTTTTCACGGCTGCACTGGGAGATCAAACTGGCAAGCTCTGAGTTGGCTAGGTGTATGTACTTATTTCGCACCATACGAAGCCAACCGTGCTCATCGGAGGTGCGGGGGAAGAACATTACACAATAGCTTCATCCCTGATGTTCTAGGAGCAATGCCAGATGTTTGACAGCAGGTATATCCAACATGCCAAATGTTCAAGTAACATCGTAAGTAATACAAAACACCATAGTGGTTGATGCCGAGTTGCATGGGACTGAAGATGCTGATCTCATCAAGGAACATAAAGCATCACGTGAACTCCGGTCTTCATCACAGTGGATTTTGGCTACTTTGCACGCTTTCAGATGCAATTCTGCGGCCGTCTGGAATGTTCTTCCATCCGATATTAGGAAGCCACTAGAGCTATGCACTTTAAAATCTAGATAAAAAATTAATTTGTTAAGAACTGCTTTTTGTGTTTCGTTCGTTATCCTTCCCCGGGATCTCAGCAGCAGTGACTTAGTGTTCCAAAATAGGCAACTCATTATCAAGGCCACCTTAGCACAGCCATAAGCGCTTTGAAAAACGTACTGGAGTTTCACAGGCGGCATTCCTGGAGAATAAATCCATGCCTTCCAATCCACAGCTTGGAGAACATCGGCCTGGGGACAGGGAGGAGACAAACACCAATGTTAATGACGCACGAAAAAGCAATGAATCTAAATCTGTTACACGTAAGAGGGCTTTGGCCCTAAAGAGCTCCTCGTTTAAACATCTGAATTTCAGACGACCACAATACACATCAGGGTGGCACTCTGGTTAGAGCTCTTCACTCACGATCGGAAGGTTGCGACTTCAAATCCGGGTTGATAAATTGTGTGCTGGTGTGGAGGAAGTCAGCAATGACTGCCCTCTGACGAAATAGTCATTGTCATGAAAACGTGGGCATTTTGACCACGAGATCCGGTTTCTTCATGCATTTAAACAACTCAAAGCAACAAATAACTTCCCACTCACAAGAGGACCCTCCAGAAAGTTATTTGAGACTGAATGACATTTTCAAGCATGAAGTTATTATTTTTTATTTAATAATAACCCTTCCACTATTCAGTGCATTGTCAAACACAATCCAGGGCCATGATTCGATTTAAGAAGTAATCATGTTAATGCTGGTGTTCAAAGGATCTGTATTGGCTGCAGGGTTACTAGGAATCTTTACGGCTTCCATGAACCATTCACACGCAGAGTGATGTTGATAGCATTTAATTACCAGATGCAAATATCACTCATAAGAGCTTTTTTTTGGTTAGAAAGCTTAAAAATAAATGTGTCATTAAACTCGCCACCACCCGACACAGCCAATTAGTAAGGTTCGTAACATAAACAGAACATGCCAATTAGTTACTAGTACAGCATGCCGGTGTGTTGGAGTCAACCCACAACGTTGACAATTCGAGCACCGTGATGTTTTGCTGGTAATTACAACCAGCATCATCAGGGGACAGCCAGTTCGTTTCATAAAATGTAAGCGTGAGTGATGCATTTTTATCAATGGAAATGTCACACGCATAGTGATTATCATCGCACCAAAGTTGAAGGAGGGCAAAGCAGCCGAGCCTCGCAGACTGTTGAAAGACCCCGACCAGTCGACTGCCTACCTTGTCTTTGAAGTACTCGAAGAGGAACGCCTTCCACTGCTCCGTTGTGGCAGTGCTGTAAGCAAACTTTTCAATGTAAGCCTTCACAAAGCCAATGAAGACATCTGGAGAAGAAAATAAGACACAACACAGAAGATCCACAATTCATATTTAGGGGCAAATGTCCTTTGCTATTCAAATATATCTATTCAAATTAGATGTATGTTGATATTTTTTGTTTTATATATATACAAATATTCTCCGCAATGACGCCCTTGATGGTCTTGTGAATGGGCAGAGCTTGCGGGGGGGGGGGCACGGGGGGCAATGCCTAAAAAAACAAACCGGAAAATGATCAAGGAAGTCACAAAGAACAACCCCAGAGAAACACCCAAGGATCTGCAGGCCACTCTCGCCTTGGCCAATGTGAGTCTTCATGACTCAACTATCAGAAAAATACTAAACAAGAATGGTGTTGATATAAGGATAGCGAGGAGAAAACCACTCCTCTCTAAAAAGAACATTGGTTGCCCATCTGAAGTTCGCCAAAGAGCACATCTATGATCCACAAAATGTTCTCTGGACAGACAAGTCAAAGGTAGCACTTTTTGGCATCAAATATAAACGTTATGTTTGGCGAAAACCAAACGCTGCTTTAGAACAGAAGAACATCATCCCAACCGTCAAGCATGGTGGTGGTGGGAATGTGATGGTTTGGGGCTGCTTTGCTGCCTCAGGACCTGGACAACTTGCCATCATTGACACAACTATGAATTCTGCATCATGTAGCGAGTCCACCAGCCAAAGTCCGGGGGGCCACGCTGTACTTTATTTTCCACAAGCTCACACCACAAATGTCCACTTCACTCCGATTCCCATCGAGAAGTGCCCCGATCATGCCACCTCTCTCGGTGACATCACCCCCCTCTCTTCTCTCTCCTTTCTCTCGTGATATCCCCCTCCCACCGGAACCTTGGATCACGTAAATATTCTTACCCTCGGATCACGTAAGTATTCGTGCTACAAATGTATCAAAAGATTCTAGAAAATAATCTCAGGCCATACATCCGTGAGCTGAAGCTGAACCGAAAGTGGGTCTTGCAGCAGGACAATGATCGTAAACATACAAGCAGATCTACAAAAGAATGGCTGCAGAAGAAGAAATTCCGCAGTTTACAATGGCCTAGTCAAAGTCCGAACATAAACCCTATGGAAATTTTGTGGCAGCACCTGAAGCGAGCTGTCCATGCAAGGCAACCCTCAAATGTCACAGAGTCGAAGGAGTTCTGTCAGGAGGCTGTCAGGAGGTAAGGGCCAAAATCCCTCAAATCCGATGTGAGAGACTGACGAATGGTTACAGGAAACGCTTAGTTGCAGTCATTGCTGCTCAAGGGCGTGTCACCATTTACTGAATCTAAAGGATCACAAACTTTTTCACACGTGGTTATTGAATGTACAATCATTTAAAGATAAATACATGTTGAAAGAGTATAATGTTTTCGTTTAAATTGTTTAATCGGATTATCTTGATCTATTTTTGGGCTTAAATGAAGATCTTATAGCATTTTAGGTTTGAAATATGTAAAATATGTGAAAATCCTAAGGGGTTCACAAACTTTTTATCAGCCCTGTACATACAACCAGGTGACAGCCCATCGAAATTAAGTTTTATCAGCTCAGACGAAAGTGCAAGCATCTCCATACTCAAAAAAAAAGTGGCAATGCTTATCTCAGTTGGTGGCCCTTAGTCTCAGTGGTGGAAATTCCACATTCCTATGTCGTGGCCAGTATATCCACGAGACATCCACTACTGGCTTCCCACAAAATAGCACTCATTTTACTGACCCTTCAAGGATGATTGGCTGAGTCAGACTTAGCCAGAATTTGAACTTAACCTTCCAATTGGGAGTTGAGTGTTCTTAGCAGAGTGCCATTCGGCTGGATAAGTGTAATGAAAACCAAAACTACATAGGAGCACAATAATTGTTACTGTAAACTTTCAATAGCTGATTATTTTTACAGTAACATTTTAAACAAATATCCCTAATTGCTGCGATCAACTCCGATTGTTCGAAAAAATATTTACGTAGCCGGGACTGAGATCGTAAAACTGAATTACTTTCACCATTAAAGTTAACACTGTGAAGTTATAATTACAGATTGCATTACCGAGAAACCATTACACACCTCCGAATCATGATAATAAGATTTGCTTAAGCTGCAAAATCCTCAATGAATCTCAGAAACGTCCTACATTGGCTAGTTTGGTGAATTCCTTTTAAATGAATAGTGTTAATTTGGGGAGAGAGCCAAAGTAGATGGAGAAAAGCCGAATATTTAAGGGCAAAGCCCTCTGAACATTTTCACAGATTGGGGTCATCAACCTACTTGGCGTACTGCCAACTCCTGAGTACCTCGTAGACAGGCAGTTTGAGAGTTTCAAGGCACGGAAAATGATGAACGCGTTCCGCAAACCCTGCGTCTGACGCAGCGCAGTGCAGTACACGTCGCATATACCCGACCGTCATGTATCCGCCCCAACCAATAATAACCACCCTCACCCAGTTCCTGGAAAAAGAAAGGCACCTGCCACGTCCCCAATGGCGACACGGAGAGAGGGACCAGCCTGAGGCAGGCCCAGCACTGCCACAGCTGCAACTCAAATATCCATTGACACAGACATTCATGAAGGACTCATTTTAGAATATAGAAGTACTTATTTGGAAGACACTGCTCATTCCCCTGTGTTTTTTTGTCATATATCCTCAATGTTTTTTTTTTCGGAGTTGACTTATTCTCTCAATGCAAAACACGCAGTAAAGAACAGTCCCGTATTATTATTTGTATCACCTAATTATAAGCATTTCCGCACGTTTAAGGGAATTTGCGCACTCACGTTGTCCAAGTCACCAGTCTGTGCTGGGTGTAAATGCCCTTCTCGACAGATGTTCACAAATCCGACCATTTCACAACATCCGCCTCGACCTCAGTCCCCGGGAAGTCGGGTACGCAACATTGTGCTTTGGCAACTGTGAACTCGCATTACCATCCTAAAAACTAAACTATTAAACTATTTCTTATTTTACCAGGTAAAGCCCACTGAGCTGTACAGCTCTTTTATCAGCAGCAACTTGGCCACAAATGATAGCTCAACGAAGTGGCTTGTCACGTGGACATTCATAGCAACCAAATACTCTAAACTCATGTTGCTTCTAAACGTGGAGGAAAAAACCAGAGGACTTGGAGAAAAATCCACGCGACCACGGGAAGAACAAGCAAACTCCAAATAAACAGGCGTTGCTGTTGTTGTGATCGGGATCCCACTATCGGAACTGCTTGCATCCATGGGGCTGATGGCCACGGCAACCCGCCGCACGCCTGTGGTCTTGTTATTCGTACGGCGATTGGCGTATCAGTCACGCGACAAACAAAACGGGACACAAACACTCATACGGCCCAGAATAGAGCACCCTTTCAAAGTGCATTCGTGCTAAACACTCCCCAGACACGGGCACTTGGGCACAAATGAGACATGGCATAATGGCATTGCTTAGCAGTGGGATGTTGTCACACTCAACAGACGACTGCAATTCCTCCTCTACAGCACAGGGACACAGAGAGGTGGGGGTGGGGGGGTCACTTCAAGCATTCACTGCAGTCTGTGGTACAGAAGGACTTATAGAGCCGAGTGGATTGGCCCTTGGCTAATACGGAGCAATTTCACAGCAACAATCACCATTGCGGTGGGCAGGCTCGTGAACGACGCTGCTGAACAGCCGTCCTCCCCCCTCCCCCCATCCTTGACAACGCAACCCAGAGGAGCGATGCTCACAACAACGAGCGGAGTGACAGGCGGCTAAAACAGAGCTAGGGGCGTAACGATTTGCTGCTTCTCGACAGTCGATAAACGGTCTCGATTTAGCGTTGCGAGAGTTCAAGAACAAATTATACCTGTTTAACAATGCAGAGAATGCAGCTGCCTCCTGTAGCATATTGCAAACAATGCACACGAAACGAAAAAACAATGATCATTACGCAAGCAATGTAATACGCGTGCTGCGAGCTTAAAAAAAAAATCAATATTATTCAAGCCAATGTTGCACACACATAGCCTGCAGAGTCGAGCACGCAGGTGGTGTATCTGCTTGTGACCTTGAAACATTAATAACACCTGGGTCTATCATTTGGCAAGCAAGCCTCTACCCCTTACCGTAGCCTCAAAGTGCACCCAGCCTGGTACAAGCACCGAAGTGGCGGTGTTGTACCATGTTTATATACCTGCATGGCCGACGAACTATGTCCCAGAGTTCTGCTGATTGCGGGAGAGCAATGCTATCCCATCCCACAGAGTGAATTGGAATATTTGGAATCTTTTCCCAAATTTCATCTCAATTGTGCTTTTGGTGCCATATGATGATGAGAGGAAGAATCCATTGTCATCCGGTTCTCCGAGAAGTGAAACCCTTTGCGTGACAGACAGACGCACAGAAGTGGATATCACAGAGCTACCACCGAGATCCCTTAAAGTGACCTCGAATCCGCAAAGTACGGGGGGTGGGGGAAGCAGTCTCCCACCCACTCCGCCTATTGGAGGAAGGTTCGTCACGTGGCAGCACAACGAACGTTCACATTCTCTGAGTGGGAATTTTCGCCAAATAAAGTTAGCGACCGAACTTAACGCGATCGTCTCTTTGTGCACTCATTGGTGTCCGGACTGAGGCCACCAGCCCCCTACACTTGAGTACCGAGTTTAAACCACCGCTTTCCAACCAAGGTATCACCGGTAACCCGGATTTGAAAGCAGAATCCCAGCGGTGCCAGCTCAGCACTCGGACCGCTGAGCCACCTGACCTCCTCTACTGCATTGGGTGTTAAACGCTGGGGGAACAAAGGTGAGTCGGTTGAGCGGATGGTGAGTCTGGTGAGCGGGTGGTGAGCCTGGTGAGTGGGTGGCAAGTCTGGTGAGAGGGTGGCGAGTGTGATAAGCGTGTAGCGAGTCTGATGAGCTGGTGGTGAGCATGGTCAGTATGCGGTGAACATGGTGAACGATTGGCAGCGAGTCCGGTGAAAGGGCGGTAAGTCTGGTAAGCTGTTGGCGAGTCTGGTGAGCAATCGGTGAGCATGGTGAGTGTGGTGAGCGATTGGTGGCGAGTGTGGTACCGGGCCCGCCGAGTGCCTGCTCCAGGTGGTAGAGCAGAGCGAAGCCCTTCTCGTAGGGCACGGTGGAGAAGGAGTCGTCCGGGTCGACGCCGTCCAGCACCGGCACGAGCTTGGTGAAGCCGTGCTCCGGCCCAAACGTGTCCACCTACACCCGGCACAGGCACATGGCTGTGTTGGAATCGTGTGGCGTTGTGGAGCGAGTTCAGCTGCACGCTGGGCTGAGTAGGGTTGGCTGACCTTGTGCAAGCAAAGCCTCCAAATTATTCCGGGGTTTTTTCAAAGCAGTTGCTGAGAACAAGGCCCGAAGGCCCGAAACGTCAAACGGCCAGCAGTGTGAGGGGAGACGCAGAAAGAGAAGTGATGTGGCCTGCAGTGTGGTGGGTGAGTGGGTGCGAAGGTGAATGAGTGACTGAGTTGGTCAGTGAGTGAGTTAGTGGGTGAGTGAGTGTGTTGCTGTGACCTGCAGTGTGGTGGGTGAGTGGGTGAGAAGGTGGATGAGTGACTGAGTGGGTGAGTGAGTGTGTTGCTTTGACCTGCAGTGTGGTGGTTGAACACCGTGTGGATTAGAAAGTCAATCCTCAACATGGCTGGTAGATTCCATGAGTCAAGTTAGCAGGAACAGTAACCATGTAATAAATAAGTAAAAAGGAGGCCAGGTACGTGAGCGAGTGACTGGAATGATAAGTGAGTGCTGAATCGTCCGCCACTCTGACTGCTGCTCTACTCTGCATGCTAGCTGGTTGTGACAGTGAGGTAGGAACTGGGTGCTCCATCGCAGATATCACAGTAGCATGATTCAAACTTTTGGCAGCTGTGGATGCTGACGATGGGGACAACAAATCCTTGAGAGCGTGAGCGCTCCTCAAGCTATGCTGACGGCAGTGGCTGGAACAGGGGGCGTCCTGCATCTTCAATGCCTGTGCCGAGTAGACAGTAAGAATGCATCTTTAGGTATCAATAAAACCTTTAAACCTGTGGCACATGACGGCAAGAGGCCGGGACGGAAGTCTCCAAGAGAGACAAAAAGGGCACGGCTCAAGATGAGCATCAAGAGGTAAGAAGGAGGAGCGCTGGGCAGGAAAGGGAAGAAGGGGATAAGGAATAACAGGGCCAATATTTCGGGGACGAGAGGGTGGTGAGGATGAGAGGGGGAGAGACAAGGAAGGAGCGAGCAAGAGTGGGCGGTGGGGAGAGGAGAGGGGTTCAGAGTGGGGGTGGCCACACAGAAGTCACGTGACTTGCAGGAGGTTCGAGCTGATTTAGATGTGTAGATGTGAATAATGCAGGGAGTAGTGAGAAAACTAACACGAGATTGTTTTCGTGGAGTTTTTTTCACTTCATAAACCACTTTGGAAGAGAATAGATAAGAACATGAGTGTCCATAGATGGGTCTTTGTTATGCCTGTACTACTGGGTGGGAGATGCGAGCTCGCATTAAACAAAGCAACGATAAAATAACCATCTGGCCCTTTGAATTCAGGTGCAAGGATACAACGCACGGGCGAGTACGTCACCAGGCAGTACACGGAGCCATAACCCTGACCCTCACGCCAGGCGACGGGGGGAAACGCATACACAACCTCTCTTGCACAAGCGAGCTGCTGCATGCATGCCGCTTGTTGAGTTACACAAAGGTCCCCCGTATAGCCTTCAGCAGGCTGTTGGAGCAAGTTCTGTTTGCAAGCAGCTATTAAGGCCGGCAACGGCACACGAAGGGGTGGGAGGCCTACAACCGCCCCCGGCCATCTTTGCGTCCGCAAAGCTGACGATGACTGCACCAGTGGCTCATTTAAGATCGAGTCAACCTAAGGGACACCTAGGACGGTTTAGGGTATTTGTGACCCATGTTGGGTCACTGGGTTTGTAGTGCAGTGTGCAAACCACTACACTACCACTCCAAACTGTGCAGTTACACAAAGATCCCCGCCTACAGCCTAAATAGACTTTTGGGGAAAGTGCTGTTAGTGAGCACCTATGAAGGCCAGAATGGCACACAAAGGGGTGGGTGGCCAGGACCATGCCCGGCTGCCTTTGTCTCCCGAGTGGCGATGGTACTAGGTACTCATTTGAGGCTGAGTCGACCTAGGGGAGGCGCAGGACCGGTCCAGATAATCGTCACCGGTATTGGTGGCCGTGACGGGGAATCGATCTCGGGTCGCCGGGTTCGTAGCGCAGCGCGCTAACAGCTACGCGATCACTCCCCCTCAGTTATACACACGCACACATCGCAAAGCGCATATGGAATTGCATAAGCATTCAAGCAATAGAAGGATATACAAATCAGCATGTGTGTATCTTTATGTACGTTGCATGAACTCATGTAATCGAGTGATCCGCAGATTAACTATTTTATCATTCCATGGTGGATATTTCCACGCTGGGAACACATGTTGGGTGAGAGTGTAAGTGATGACGATGGGGGTTTGGAAGTGAAAAACTGCATGTAATGGGTTCATGGCGTGGCCAGAGATGTTATTTTAAAACTCACGAACAAATCCAAATCATGAAAATGACCTTTCGTGCTACCCTCGCTGTATCGATAACAAGCATGTGTGTGCGTGACACTGCTGCCCCGTCGTGGCCACACACTCAGCTGGCTTGCGCCGTGGTTAGAGGCACAGGCTGATCTCGAACCTTCCCGAGGGAGGAGGGGGGGGAGAGGTTGGGGGAGGCGTCCAAAATTGTATTCGTAAAAAATAAAAAGTTGGGTGGATCTTCTCTGGTAAATATCAATAAAACGCCAATATTCAGGGTCTCAAGGAAGGGGTGGGGGGCAATTTCCACCAATTTCTCTCCCCCTGGATGCACCACTGGGTTAGAATGCATCTCTCGTTCGGCCAAGCACAGCCGGATTACATTGATAATGTTAATCGGAGCCTCCAATTGTAACCCGAAGCGAATGGATTTCAATTAGTGTCTTGCCTGGTTCATCAAGAGAAATAACTGGCTCAGACCACGCCTGTAGCAGTGGGGGTGGGGAACAGAGGAGGGGGGGCTTCCTACCGACTCCTGGAGGGATTTCCAGCCCCCGATGGCGAAGAACTGCCTGGTCTTCTCTCCAAACATCTTGCCGGCGATCATGCGCTCCAAGTAGACCGTGTGTCCTTCGTTGAGCCTGCACAGCGAGAGAGGCAACTGCAATGGAGTGGTGCGTGTCTTAAGTGATGAATGGATATCATGTTTCATGTGACAACCAAATGGAAGCGTATGGTGTTTCATTTACTTGCCTTTTTCTTTATAGATTAATTTAATTGTACCCGGTAAAACAAGGGGCAAATTCTATTCCTTGGGTCTTTTGGTAAAACCACGTAGATAGAACAAATAATAAAAATAATAACAATATCACGACGTTTCGATCACAACACAAGCAATCGTCATCAGGTGAAAAAATATTGCAGAAGAGCTGCCGGGGCAGGAAAAAATATATGGTGGGAGCGCTGCTAAGGCAGGGAGTTATAAAGGTTTGAGATGGGTGTAGCCCAAGGGTCAGTGGGATGAAATTTGCATGTAAATGTAAGATCGGAGAAATCTTGACAAACGAAGCTGTGGGGGTGGCCATTGTATTGTGAGAGATTAGCATGTCAATGTAAGAAATTTGCTTGTAAATGTAAGCTCGGAAAGAGCCATCGCCACATGTTGGTGGAAAAGGATGGCAGGCCGCCATTTACTAACACAGCTAATGGAGGCTGTGTTAGTGAATGTAACTCAGAGAGTCGAAAATAGCTGCTCACATAGGTAGGTAGGGAGGAAACATCACAGCCAGTTATGACCTAAACTGGTTAATAACGTCCTTCCAATTATTGCTCAGTTTGCACCCATTTTATCGGTTGAAATTGTGTCTGTGTTTATATATCTGGATGGCTTCGTGAACGAATCTTTGCTGATAGCCAGTGGGCTTGCAGAGTACCCTCGTCTTTGCAAAATCAATGTCGTGTTTGCCCACAGCGTTTAAACAATGATCAGCCATAGCTGAGGTATTAGTCCTACTGTGTTTCAGATCTGCTTTACGTTCATTCTACCTTTGCGTACGCGCACAATGTGGTGACTTTCATTTCCACTGCTGGCTTTTTAGCCAGCAGTGGGATGATTAGTTCCACTCTTCACACAACAGAGGGCCTCACAACGGGCCTGTGAAGGGTGATGTAAAGGAAGGGGTCCCCACGTGGTGTTCTGCCCCAGGCCTCTGGGCAGTCCGGCTGTGAACCCAAAGAATACATTCCACGATTCCATGGACCAGACCAGTGTCTCTCCTGTCCTTAGGGCCACTGCTGAATTCCCACCATCAAGTCAAGTCCAACAGTGTCTCCCTGCTCAAAAAAACTAATTAAAAAAAATAACTCTAGTTATTTAACCAAGTAAGGCCCAACTGAGCTATAAAGCTCTTTTTTCAGGAGCAATGTGGCTACAAACAATAGCTCAACGAAGTGGCTTATCCTGTGCAAATCTAAAGCAGCCAAATACTCTAAACAGACGTTTATTCTAAATGTGGAGAGATAAAACCGGAGGACCCGGAAAAAAATCACACTCCAAATATACAGCAGGCGTCAGGGTCGGGATCGAACCCATAACCTCCTGTATACCAGGCAAGGTAGTTAAAATCTCCTAGCCATCGTGATGATGATGATGATGAGAAAGAGGCGCAAACTACAAATATAGAGCAGGTGCCAGGGTCGGAATCAAACCCACGACCTCCTGTATACCAGGCAAGGTAGTTAACATCTTGTCACATTGGCGTCCCTTGCCACCATGGGTGCCCCATGACCAATGGCGCACCATTCATCTTCACACAAGCACCGCTGCTCACTTTCCACAGAGCAGTATTTATTTTACTCATTCTGGAACAATAATGAGCAGACAACCTCCAACCGGGATTCAAATCCACGCTTTTCCAACTGCAGTGACACCTGGCAAACTCGTTGAAAAGGCGTATCCATTTACTCCAAATGAATTGCTACAATACGAATGCCTGGCAGACGCAACGGCAAGTCGAATTATCAACCCTGCGAACAAGAGCCGAGTGGGCGAGAATGTCGACCGCCGGAATATAAAACCGGCCCAATCAATAACTACTGATGCGAGATTTTTTTCGCCGACATCGTCAAAATTCCAAACAGCCGCGTGCGAGAAACACTGGCGAAATGTGCCGACTGTGCATTCGGTCAACAGCCCCCGGCCACATGTCCTGCAAAGCGGCGTTTTTGAAAACCACGACAGCATCATTCTCAGCTGCCACCGCCAATGGCCATGCGTCAGAGCCGTAAGAGAAGATGCACCGGGATGATGAACTAAAAATGTCCGGCTCAGGGCCGAGATAAACGACGGGTTCAGAATTACAATTTCGTTGGGTCACCGATAATTACGTAAAATAATACGCACTATATATATACGTTTTATATGTTCGAGGCCAGCCCTGAGGATTAATTCAACATTCATACCAATGTATTCACTCAGCCAAGCAACTCAGTTTTGTGGATGTGCATTAAAGACTGTTGAATCAGAATCTTTATATTTATACTGGAGGAATCCGATGAGCTATAAAGCTCGTTTTCACAGATGTCCAGTCAGATGTCAGGTGAAGGTGATGAAAAGAAAATGGCACCACTGCCCCATGTCAACATCAAGAGCTGATCGACCGCCCGTCCACGGTGGCTATGCACACAGCCTGCAATCCAGAACAGTCGGTGCGAGGGTTGGTGGACCACACATATGTTGTGAAGAGCCCTGCCCATGCCATACCCTCGCTCGCCAAAACACGGCACAGCCAAGTGTGGACCAACACATAATCTAATCCGTTCTTCACGGTGTAATGACCGAGACATCAGATCACCCACCTGAAGCCCACGTACGGGCAAACACAGTCAGGAAAGTAGGCCAAAGCCTCCCATTGGTGCAGAGAGGCCTCAACAGCGATTGGTCGGGAGGCAAGGTTTAAAGGGATTGGAGGAGGTTCAAACTGAAAAGGGGGGAAGCAAAGGTTGAGCGTTGAGGCGACAGTTGACAGCCATTGAGGGAGAAGGACGGGGATTGGCCGAAAGGAGGACAGTGAGAGAAGTTTCTAGAGAAGGGGCTCGAAGGTGATAAAAGGGGATAAAAGGGGAGAGCACAAAGGGAGGGGACGTTCGCGGGGGAGAGTACCGAACTTCAAGAGACAAGCAAGAAGCTGGGCCTAGTGTTGGTGCTGTGTCAAATAAAAGTCTCCGAGTGCGTCGGCGTTATTGCCCCCTCGGATGTGTCGAAGGTTTGTCCGGGTGCGGTGGTTTCCTCCAATAGGCAAAAACACTCATTACTTGGTCGAAAACATTTTAATAACCAGAGGGCTGCAGAGCTTGCACAATTGTTTGTTGTCAGCTCGACCGCCTGGCTGCCTTCCAGCTTTGTCTGCGGTTTCTCGGCAATTGTGCGATGCAATTTGGATGCACGACGATGCTATGAAAAAATAAACAGACGTTATTGATATTCTTGATAAGGTCACTCGCCCCACCACACCACATCCAGCATCACAATCACGCCAGCAGTGGCAGACTCTACGCCACCGTTCCGACTCTGGCCTGGCACTGGCTCAAGCAAGCCGGCTCAAAGCCACTCTTGACTTGAGCCGGCTCTAAACTAAATTAAACTTTTTTATTTTACCAGGTAAGGCCCACTGAGATATGTTGCTCTTTTTCATAAGCGACCTGGACACGAATGATAGCTGAAAGGAGTGGCTTATCGTGTGAAAATTTATAGCAGCGAAGTACTCTAAATACATGTTGATTCTAAATATGAAGGGAAAAAGTGGAAGACCCGGAGAAAATCCATGCGAATTCCAAATATACAGGTGTCAGGGTCGGGGATCGAACCCACGATCACCTGTATCCCAGGCGAGGTAGTTAACATCTCCTCGTAACCGTGCATCCGTCTGAGTGTGGTCCCAGCCGTGCTCAGGATTTCCATGAGGCTGAGCCTGAGGCTGAGCTGAGCCTGAGCTGAGCCACGGCTGAGCCGCTCGCGCGTCTTTGAAAACGCCCGAGCGGATCAAGCCGGAGCTGAGCCACGTCAGAGGCCGGGCCAGAGTTGGGCCGCGACCGCCTAAAGTCGACTCGCACAGTCTAAATCACCAGCATTGCGTCCTCTCCTTGGCCATTGACCAAAATGGGGGGGATGAACCGATATTATTCCTTCGCTGCAAAACTCCGGGTCAGATGTCAACTGTGCAAACTGCCGTGGTGTACGGCAGAAGGAGAGATGTGACGGTGTGGGGCTGTGGTGGCATCATCTCCGCGGTCGTCATCGTTTGCGATGGACAGCCGAAGAGGGAGCATCGTCTGTACCGGCCAAGACAACCTCTTTATGTTAACATTGCCTGCCCCCCCCCAAACCATCCTGGAGATCAGCCACTGAACCGGGGAAGGGGTATACGAGAAGGACGATGCTGTTTATTGGTGGAAGGGGGGGTGATATCTATACAGGACCACCTATAGAACTGCCATTGTACAGCAATGCCAGTTAGATTGCGGGATAGGAATATGAAAGGTAAAGGTGCAGCCCTGCAATTGCTCGCTCACACCACTACTGGCAGAAGGGGCCTGCGCTTGAGAGAGCATCTTGATAACTCTGCCACCCAAGCCGGACATCTTGGAAATAAGTAGAGGAGGGGACCCACAATTTAGGCCACCCCAAGCGGTCTGCGGATCGACTCAACTGCGCTTGCACGCATTCACACCGCTGGGTGGGACGGAGGCGGCGGAGGGGATTTCGGGAAACTTGCGCCCTTTGTTTCTGCAGCCACGCCAGCAGATCGAATCGAATGGGTGACTCCTGGGTTACAGGTCCAGTGTGCTGACCGTTACCCCACTGTGGCAGCTTCAGATGCGCTTCTGCGGCCGTTGGAAACACTCTTCCTTTTGATATTAGGAAGCCGCTGGAGCTACGCATTTTTTAATCTAGATTGAAAACTAATTTCGTTCAGAACTGATTTTTGTTTGTTGTCGTTCCCCCGCACCTCTGATTAGTGCGGTTGGCTATGCACGGTGCGAAAGAAGTTCAACATACATACAGTGCACATCCAGTGGTTATTGTGCTTATTCTTTCACACTGGCCAGACTTTTTGAAAGAGGTAGGAGTACCCACACTTCACCCCACCACACGCGACCTGCCGAGCGACCAGGGTTGGCCAGTCATGTTGCTGAGAGGATGGAGGCGGGAAGGAATTTATGAAAAGTACCCCTTTGTTTATTTCAAATGAGTTGGTGGCATCAAGATATTATTGTTAAGGAAACCCATGCAAACCTCCCCCCCGCACCTCCGATTAGCACGGTTGGCTAAGTATGGTGCAAAAAAAGTTCAGCATACAATACAATTGTCAATAAACATGAAGAAATACAAAAAAATTAAAATAAAAAAATCCCACACACCTGCCACGAAAGAGCACAGGGTGGCCATAAAAAGGGACAACGGCACGAATAGATTAGCGTTTGGTGACAGACGCATCAGCACGGGTGGTGCCGAACCACGCACCAGCGCCGGACGCCCTGGCAGGCTGGGACGTAAACACGGCGGGCGCATGTGTGGCATAGTGTGGCATAGTGCGGCGTGGTGCGGCGCTCACGCGGCGGGCACGCGGCGGGCACGCGCCGCTCATTTAGGTGCCGCCCGATGACCCCGTGGCACAAACGGGCGCCAGAGGGGGGGGAGGGGGTTACATAACCGAGGGGGCCGACAAAGGGTGTTTATCGAGCGCAGGGCAAACACAACGCGTGCGCCGGCACCGCTTCAAAAAGCCCCACTGTTTGCCCCCGTCTCTATTTGCCCTGATGGGGAGGGAGGCCGGCTGGACGCGACCAAACGATCTCCCCCCTATCTCACGTTCTCCTCTCTCGGCCACACGTGGCCGGATTCCTCCGTGACTGCTGCGGCGCTACGTGCGCTCGTCAACGGATTAGCCATCCGCCGATCGTTCTGCCACCTCTGCTGCCAGCCTGCCTGCCTGCCTGCCCACGTACACATCTTCCGTTAGATGCCAATAACGCCGCTGATTGAGGGCAGCATCGGTGGAGCGCTGTCGCTCTGCGAAAATTTTGCACAAATGTGGCAGCTTGGGTTTTGTGCCACGGTGGTGTGGTCCAATTTTTTTAGGATAACCAACGCACACAGCCTGCTGTGATGTGGGCCCAAATCCCTTCGTGATATCAGTGATGAACGATATCTATAAAAGGATGTCATTGCACACCTAAACAAATGTTGAGTTAAACCAATTTTCTAATTTACCAGCAGCAACGTGGTTCTGTACATCTGCTATCGATCATATTGTCTGAGTGTGATAATTAGTCCGTTTTCCCCAGCAAAGCCTCGTGTAGTCCAGAAGTCGACTTTGTTGATCGTGCCCGACTTCAACAGCAGCTCAGTTTGGCCACTGCACACTTCATTTCTGGGTAATCTGTTTGCCACGCTGCTCATGAAGCCCACCCAATCACGGCGACGCAGCGGTGAGTGCGGACGCGCTACGGCCCCCGCTGGCAATTACGAGCAGCAGACGCGAAATGTTGCTCGCCGGGAGCAGTCGCGGTATCTTTGTTGCTCGAAACGAGCTTCGCGCAGGGCGCTTATCTCTTGTGGAGACCCGAAGTCAGAAGTGGCCCGACTGGGCACGTCTCCCGAGCCGCGTGCAGCTCTTTAATCCACCGCGCCCGGCTCTCTCGAAGGAGGAGCACAACGTAGAGCCTGCCTGTTACCAAAGTAGCAAATAATAATGAATGTCTCCCGTGCTGTGCTGAAAACTGTCAATATGAATACACACACTTATATACACACTTGGCTCGTTGCAGAACTCACGGGTACTGTTTTGGCGGTTGGTCTGTTACAGGTCGGCCACCCCTGCCCCAAGTGAATGGTGGAAATTTCACTTAACTACGACCACGACTATTAGGGTAGGCCACGGCTAATCCGTTTCTTGTCACCAGGCAACCAGACAGAACCATGAGCCACAACAACACTCAACAGAGGCTCTGCTTACTCCGAAATCTTTGCGCAACGCTCAACAAACTCGGCTTCAATTTAACATGAAGTGATTCCTTAATTTAATCGTAATGAGCGGCGTGTGCACGTTCAGAGCTTCTCAGATGTGGCCTACAGTTTCTGCACGCTGCTAACCACCCCCCCCCCCCCCCCCCCCAGGGAAAGAAGCATGTGCCTCGAATCTTCTCATAACACAGAGCTCAAGGTTCACAGCTTCGGCGTGAAGTGGTATCAAAATACCGGAGCAAAAACGAACAGCACATTGGAGCTTCAAAATATTCCACAAGTGAAATAGTAAACCGATCGCTGAGTGCTGTACAATGAGAGCAAGTCAATCCCCAACTGCCCAATGGCCAGGACCACGAGCTTCAAGTAGACCTCGGAGCATCGAGTAAATGAACATGCAGCGGCGCTCGGGTCATTGGCTCGAAATCACAAGGGGGAGAGCTCAATTCAGGAGGTCGGCTCAGTTCATCATCCCACTGGGGTCCACTAAAATGAGTACCACTTTGTGGACGATCACCCCATGAAGATTTGTTTGATGAAATAAAAAATAGTTTAGTTAAATTTATAATTTTTGTTAAATGTATTTCTTTACCTTTCCTATACTTTGCACTCCTATTGTATTTTGTATTGTTTGTTGTTGTAAAGTTCTGACCTACCCCTCGTGGAAATCTGTGAAAAACAGCTTTGTAGCTCATCGGATTCTTCCAGTATCAATAAATATTCTGATTCTGAGATACTGGTCCCCCCAGGATAAGAATGAGCGATTTCCCCCACTGGCACGGGTCCACCGATGGATGATCGCTACAAAGTATGACCTGTGTTTTGATTTAGTGTGCTGATCTTAAAGGTGCATTGAAAAATTATAATACTCCGATTGATGCTCCTGCTGTTGTGGAGTGACTCATGCAGCCAGCTATGGCTGCAGGGTTTTGGTAGTACATGTTGTTTATGCCATTGTGAAAATTCCGTCACAGTTCCTATGATTGCTTTTTCATTGCTTTCATGGCTTTATTTTGGTGATTTAGAAAGTGTATTGGTTTAGCCATGTTTGTTTTTTGTAGTACAGAGTTAGACTGATGGCCTTAATCTAAGTTGTCTTGTGGTTGTTGTTGTTGTTTGACTTGCATCCCACTGGGATTTTTGCACACAGCGTTGGTGTACGGTGTTTTTTCTGCAATATTTTGCTGTCTTTTCTTGGATTTTCTGTTTGCACTTAGTCACATATTCACTTTAAGATGTTTTTTGTTCATGTTTTTTTTATTGTTGCGGTTGCACCCGATTCAAGAGCCGAATGGCTCACAGGGCTATACCTAATAAATGAACTTGAACTTGAACCCAATACGTGTTTGAAAATAACAAAAAACATTCCTGCCCTTCGATGCATCCAGAAAAGTCTGGCAGAGGCTGAAGACTCTTTCTGAGGAGGGTCCTGCATTGGGGTATTTGGTCCAGTTTCACAATCGAGTGCTTGGCCATGTGCAAGGAAACCACAGCACCGGACGAAAGTCCGCACAGAGTTTAGTGAAATAATGCTCACATTTCTGTTCACCGTGCAAGCCTACAGCACCTGCCATTCCCAGGTAGTCTCCCATTTAAGTGATAATCATGGTCAATATTACACGTAGGCTTTCACGGCCAACATTACAATTGATAATTCGTTTATTTTACATCGAATCGCGTGGGTATTAAAGCTCAGTGAGAACCGAGCTTGCGCTAACAGCTGATGATGCTGGATGCGATCTCCTGTGATAAGATTGTCAACGTTCCTCCACTTTGATGAAAAACCAAATCAATTGGCACATTTGCCCATGACGTGACAAATTGAGTTGATTGGCTTTGACGGGTGATGGAGGGTTATCATTAAAACATATATTTATACTGACGCAATCGAACCTAAACTAAACTAGTTATGAATCAATCATGGTCAACCATGATTAAAGCCTGAGGTATGACGAGATCGGATGCACTCAGAAAGATTTGGCCTCAGGCAGACTGTACAGCGATGCAGCCGAATGAATCGTATGAACACCCCGCGCCACGGTCGTGAGATGTTAACTACCTCGCTTGGTATACAGAAGGTTGTGGGTTCGATCCCAACCCTGACACCTGTATATTTGGAGTTTGCATGTTCTCCCTGTGGTCACGTGGATTTTTCCTTCCACATTTAGTCAAATGTGTTTAGAGTATTTTACTACTCTAAATGTCCCCGTGATCAGCCACTTAATTGAGCTATCATTTGTGGCCAGGTCGCTTTCTGAAAAACAGCTGTGTAGCTCAGTGGGCTTTACCTGGTAAAAATTAAAACAGTTTTAGTTCTATACTCTTTGGTTCTTTTAGTAAAGTCACGTAGGTAGAAAAAATAATCGATCACGACGTTTCGATCGCAACACAAGCAACTGTCATCAGATGTGAAACAAGGGACACGGTGCCCGCGATGGCACCGTGTCCCTTAGATGCCCCATGCGTCAGGATTAACCCCAGTTCAATGGAAATTCTATTTCAATCCACATCCCGATCGTGAATACGCCGTCCTTCTGTTCCCAAGGCTTTAAGTTTCGAGCCACAAAGTGGCTCTCCATGTTCCTGCGGCTCAGAGGGTCACGAGACGTGCCAGTGAACTCGCTGGTAAACAATGGCTCGGGTGACACCGACGATACGGGCTCTCGCGTGACGTGACGGTGCATTTTCCACCGTTTGCAACTAAAACATCAGAATCTTTATTATTTAGACTGCAGGAGAAGGAATCCGATGAGTTATGAAGCTTTGTTTACTCACATTTGTCCAGTATGCGGTGGGTGAGAAAGTTACAATAACAAAATAAAAACCAATAATGCAAAGTATAGGAACGGTTAGAAAGTCACGAAAAATAAATAAATTAAAATAACTGAAGCATCGAAGTTCGAATTGCAAAAGTATATCAACTCCTGTCGATTATTTTACAATAGATGCAAGCTTGGGCAAGGCAGCAAAACAACAACAGTCCCAGACTACAGAAAGACAACACACAGTCCCTACATAATGTTCACCACGGTGTCGAAATGTTAACTTCCTCGCCTGGTATACAGGACGTCGTGGGTTTGATCACGACCCTGATTGCCTGTGTATTTGGACTTTGCATGTCTCTCTCTCCCTGTGGCCTGGTGAATTTTTCTCCGGGTCCTCCGGTTTTTCCCACCACATTTAGAAACATGCATTTAGAGTATTTGGCTGCTATAAATTTCCATGCAATAAGCCACTTCGTTGAGCTATCATTCGTGACCCAGTCGCTTCTGCTCAGTGGGCTTTACGAGCCCGGGTGAAGGCTTCCTGTCACGCCGCTACACATCTGTAATTGCCCAATGACTTTCAAATTTGTTTTCCAGAGTCGCGTACATTATTCCCCGCAGCTTCTGCGTAACACTCGAAAAGGTTTACTGTGTTACACATCATGACCCCTGTGCATCGACAGCCACACCCAACGGGTAAACACGTTGGTACAAAATACCAATTTCACGTTTCAGTCCTCCACTCCAAAGATCGCAAACATCACGCAGAGAAATCCTAGCCTTGGTTTGCCTTTAGTCACACTGCCAGATTTAGGCGATCAAGTGATCCTGCAAGTCATGCGATGATACATTTATTTATAAAATGAAATGTCTTCATTTCCATTAATATATTAAAGTTAACACATTCACTTTTTGAACACGTGGCAGTTACATCATCTTGCAATGCACACTCATGAATTAACTGATGGGGAAGGGGAAAAAAATTAAACCTCGTAATGTTAATGACAGTGAAAACCAATCCTCCACAATTACACGTGTAGAGGAGTGAAATACGCGGTGCGTACAGTTAACCGAGGGCAACTGAGGGCAAACAGGTGCGCGTGTGAGCGGGTCTGAGGGAGCGTAGGGCTGTGGAGATGTTGCTGTGTGCGGAGACGCTGTGTGCAGAGACGCTGTGTGCGGAGACGCTGTGTGTTGAGTCGCTGTGTGCGGAGACGCTGTGTGAGGATGCTGTGTGCGAAGACGTTGTGTGCGGAGACGCTGTGTGCAAAGACGCTGTGTGCGAGGACGCTGTGTGCGGAGACGCTGTGTGCGGAGTCGCTGTGTGCGAGGACGCTGTGTGCGAGGACGCTGTGTGCGGAGACGCTGTGTGCGAAGACGCTGTGTGCGGAAACGCTGTGTGCGGAGTCGCTGAGAGCAGAGCTGCTGAGTGCAGGATAAGTGAGGTGAAAGGTAGATAGGAGAGGGAAGAAGATAAACATAAGTGACCATATAGATAGTTATAGGAGTGCTACAACTAGTGCAAAAACAGGTGAATGAAGTGTAAGCAGGTGACTTGTTACGACGTGTCCGTGTGAGTAATTTTTTAAGACACAACACACATGACCGTATGGGGTTGTGGATAAGAGAATTTGCAGATAATAATGAGTAACCCTTAGAAATCCAGGTAAGTGGACTTCTAATATATACAGGTGTGAAGCAAATATCAACGCTACAATAAATCAACTGCTAATGGCTCTGCACATGACCAATAACTGAACCTGGAACAATGGGATAATGGTGTGGGTTGTAAAACTACATTTTTGGCTTCCAACCACCTACTGTGGCATTTGTAATCTGAATCTGTCCCCAGACTCCACCCCTAGATTAGCTCAGCCTGAACGTCGTACCTGGTGTGGTGCGTCAACTGTAGAACTGGCTGTCCTTGGCACTGGGTCTCACCATCGTGTCTCAAATGCTGTCAGAGCATTAATAGGTCCTCCTTAACAGAAATTACCCCCCAACCCCTCCTTCTGTCTACAAGGCTGAAGGGGGGATCACTCCCCAAATTAAAAACACACAGACACTCAAACTCGGACAGACACAAAAGCCCCCCAATTAGCTTTACACACAGCATTGCCTCGCTATTCGCAAAATGATACACGTTCGGGTGATGCGTTCACACACCGTGCCTGATGCTCGTGCCGCGTGGGGTCGACCTGGGAAGTTTTGTATGGTCAGGAAACAAACCCAGGTCGTGGTGATTGTAATGCAGCACAATAAGCATAATGCGACTACTCACTCCGATTACCAATACTGCACAAAGATCACCCATGTAGCCTTTAACAGACTGTGAGCACCTACGAAGGCCGGCATGGCACACGAGGGGATGGGTGGTAAAACCACACCGGATAACCTAGGGGAGGTCCAGAACCGGTTCAATTTTATGCCACAGGTCATTGGTCGTGAGCGGGAAATCGTACTCGGGTCTCCGGGTTAATAGCACAGTGCGCTGACCATTACATGACCGCTCCCCTACTACGGCACACGGGAAGACACGTGCGCAAAAACACACACGTACCAGAAATGCTCCCAAGTTTTGTTGGTCACCAGATTGCCAGTCCAGCTGTGAGAGATCTCATGGGCAACCACCTGACCAAAACAAACAAAGACAAAGATCGCCCATATAGCCTTGACAGACTGTTCGGGCAAGTGCTGTTAGCAAGCATCTTTTTTTTTTACCAGGTAAGGCCCACTGAGCTAAATAGAGCAGCTCTTTTTCAGAAGTGACATGGCCACAATTGATAACACAATGAAGTGGCTTATCATGTGGAAATGTATAGCAACCAAATACTCTTATAACGCATGTTTCTAAATGTGGAGGGAAAAACCGGAGGACGCGGAGAAAAATACATTCGACTACATCGAGAGAGAACATGCAATCTCCAAATATATAGGCGTCAGGGTCGGGATCGAACCGACGACCTCCTGTACACCAGGTGAGGTAGTTAGCAGCTCGCCATCGTGGCTGTGAAGGTCGGCACGGCACATGAGGAGGTGCCCAAGTCCTGATACGCTGTATAGGGCCACCACTACAAACAAGGGCCCTTTCATTATTATTGCGAATAGACAAGGAACAAGTGTATGTAAGATGCAGGATGTTGTCATAAAGGAGTGACTGAACGAGGTAGGGACTTACTCCAGCCAACGACTTATCTCCAGCCTAAAAGAAATAACGAAAAGAACACAATATTTATTGGAAGCGTTAATTTGAAACAAATGTGAATTATCGGCTGATAATGACATATGGAATAATGTCACTAAGAACACATCATCACTTCTTATCTTACGAAATATTGCATCGTTATATGCACAGTGCAGAAGCTATTTTAAATTAGATATATGAAACATTAGCCTTGCATGTATTAATCAGCATCATTATCATCATCAATCCTCAGCACCATCGTAATAACAAGAAATGTATGCATGTATGTTGAACGTCTTTCGCACCGTATATAGCCAACCGTGCTAATTGGAGGTCCAGGGGAAGGACAACAAACTAAATACAAAAATCAGTTCTAAAATAAATTAGTTTTAAATCTAGACTCATGATGTCACGTGTTCCGCCAGCGACACACTCGTTTTAGTATGGTGGCCACCCGTGGATAACACTTAAAAGTCCCGTATAATGATTGTGTTTGATTTATTAAATTACATTTTGTTCCTTTATTCTCGTTCGTAAAAGAAGATCGAGTAATACCCCAGTTTTCGTCTCCCCCTTAATGTCGTTTCGCAAAAGCATCGTTAATTTATTACCACCATTACCACCCGATTTGTGTCGCCTCAGCCCACGCTTACGTCGCTGACAGCATCATCCGTCCTTTCTCGTTATCCATCGCTTCTCAGCCTTTGCCTCCACATACCTTGTACACAAACTATTTTACGCCTCCTGTAAAGAAATGTACTGTAGAGTACAAAACATGATTTACGTACGGTGTTTTTGTGATCGCTTTGATTTACGTCGTTTCGATATTCGTCGTGGCACCTTTCAGGAAAGCATCCCCGACGTAAACCGGGCTATTACTGTAGTCCTGTTAATGTTTTTTTAGTTTCCAACTGGTAGTATGTGCAACACATACTGATACCTACTGTTTTCATCACGACCTATGTAACCACGCTTGTAACGAAGATCTGTGCTTATAACATGTGTACACCTGCTGTTAGTGTTCAGTTTGTTGTCCTTGCTCCACCCCTACCATGAGCCAAGTTGACTACGTACGGTATGAAAGAAGTTCAACGTACGAACATACAGACCGTCGCAGGACGCCCAGCCGAACAGCTCATCGGGCCCTTTCTGCTGAAATCAGCAAAATCTACTCTAAATGTACAAATGAAATGAGCAAAGCAGTAAGAGCTTGGGAAATGTTGACCCAGTGCGACTTTGGAATTCCCTCCCAACAGCAGGAAAGAGTAAGGCAAGGTCAGTGACACGCAGGGCGATGACCTGGCTCATGGGTAGCATTCCCACTGCTCATTGCAGACGTTCACAGCTTGAACCCCGGCAGGCCACCCTGGTCGTTGCTGAAGATGCGTAAAATCCACCGTGGACGTTCAAAAATGATTCCGTGACGTCGTTGGAAGAGAGTAGGCCATCGTGTGCCGGGCGTTACGGTCTGAATTTTTTGCAAATTTGGAAAAAATTCCACCGCAAACTGGGATCGCGCAGAGCAACGCTGCCTGCGACTGCAAATCTACCGCAGACTGTGCACGTCAAACACAGCGCCTTCCCTCGTAATGATATCCTTGCCGCAATACGAATGACACCAATACCAAATGTACTCTCTTGCTATTATTATTCCTACGATCGTGAGCGCGCAAGCCGCGTGCTCCGGGGGCTCACCAGCACGGTGGGCGTGACGAAGGTAAGGCACGGGTTCTCCATGCCGCCGTACGGGAAGGAGGGCGGCAGCACGAGCAGGTCGTAGCGGCCCCACACGTACGGCCCCACCAGCTCCTCCGCCGTAGTCAGCATCGTCTCCGTCTGACGGCGCAGACGGGGGCGGCACTCCGTGAGAGCCGGCGGTGGCCCGTCACCAGCGGGCCGTCGGCCGCACGTGCGGCCCCGTGGCAGCGGTCGTCGCATTTTTTGCCGAGGTTCACGATTGCGGGACGGCGCGGCGTGTATCCGACTCGCAGGGTTTAGCCAGAGGCGTTTAGCGGATATACGCGAGCGACACACTTCTGCTCGTGAAACGCGCTGCCGCACGCACAGCATTCATTCGCCGACTCGCTTCTCGCCGGAGGGGGAATGACGCTGAGGTGCGATGAGGAGCCACGGACAAGCGGGAAGGCAGCAGCAGCAGCAACAGCTGGTGATCCGGCACTAATAACTGCCCGAGCTCTGTGGCCCTCTTTGTGTTAAGGTGTTAACGGCCGACTAATGAATTATTCAATGCGGGAGGAAACCGAAACTGCCATTTAAAACCGACGAATGTGAGGGAGAAACACTCCATCTAATAACGAGGTGAGTTTCTTGACAAGGCAGGGGAGGGGGTCTGGCTGCTCAGCGCCCACGGGAAGCGACTTTCATGACATCTGTGTGTGGTCCACCAACCCTCGCCTCCACAGCGCTGGATTGCAGGCGAGCGCCACCACCGCCCGGCTAAAGGTCGGATATGCGAACTGCTTTGAACATGAGACGATGCGCGACTGTGCTTTAGAAAAAAGACAAGCGATTGTACGTTACAACAAGAACATGTTACTGCGTGTGTGATAAGGTCGCATTTGTGGACAGGCACAAATACTACGCTTGGTGTAGGCAATGTACTCTGCTTCGATGAGCCCTGCATCAACGTGTTGCCAAGTGACATCGCACTGTGGAAGTCAGAGGAGGTTCATCACTGCCGATGTAGCCGATGTAGCCGATGTAGCGAAAACGTCACGAGAGCAAGGAGGAACACTGACATGACTTTGGCGTTAAATTATGGGACCATATACGTTTTCATTTTCTGCAACTAGTAATCTACATTTTATATGCAGGCTCTCGCGACCAATATCATCATTCATAATTAGTTTATTTTGTGTTGCATCGCGTATATATGATGTCATTTATTTTGTAATCTGTAAAGCTCCACTACCCGACAGAGACAATTAAATCAAGTTGTCACGTGATGGGCAAATGTGGCAATTGATTCTTTTTTTTCAGAAAATCAAAGGAATGTTGAAAAACGCAAGCAAAACTTTGACAAATGTATCCAATGTTTGGTTGGGAGATTTCATCCAGCATCATCACGCGTGAACAGCAGCTCAGTAGATCTCATCGCGTCAACAGCTTCCTGACCCAGGTCCTTCAGTAGGTGCCGTGACGTCATCAGCAGAATCATGCACGTGATTCAGTTTAATAACTCGAGTTGATTGGTTGTGATTGGCAGGTGAGATAAGTGTAATTAGGTGAATCTCTTTAGTGGTTCATGAAAATGGGCTTTCCTTAATTCCATTAAGGAATTACACTCAGGAAATGCCATTGAGGAAAGCCCAGGATTACAGTAAATATTAAAAATTACACCCAAAACAATCTAATTATAAATCCTTGCAATCTACAGCTACTTTGAAATCAAAAAGTAAAAAACCAGCAATGTCACTGAAACTACCCCAGCTCAGTATCGCTTCCTTCCTGCTGCTAGATCTCACAGCTCGTGTGGCGTACACAAGACCTCAAGGTCTGCTTCATACAAGCGTCCCGCCATCTTCCCCTGGGTCACAAACTCTTGGCTGCCACTCCGACGAGGGTCGTGGTGACCTGCCCTGCTCCACACTGCTCTCGCGTCCACACATGATCCATTTACACCCTCCTCTCCAAAATTATATTTCGGCATTTGTAAGTTGCCTCGAAGAAATCGAGATGAACCATCAAGCATCCTCGACATTCAATTGGATTAAAAAGTTGAGAAGATTATTGCGAGATTAAAAAAAAGTATAACTCTGACCGATAGAGGAATGCACACACCATCTATGCTTCTAGAATCCACGTCTTTTTTACTCACAGTGACTTAACTATTCCTTCAACGTAGTTTCTACAATCTATTAAAGAACGTGCCTGGTAACAGAGTCAGATACCTTCATTCTCACAATCACTTCCGAAATGCACACAGCTACCTACTACCTCCCTATATCCATTTAATATTTCTGTTACTTAATTTATATTTGTCCTACGAACTGTCCGAGGCTGACTTGCGTGACAGGAAATGCGTTATTTAACATTGATGTCTGTTTGTGTAATGTATTTTCCATTTGTCATGTGACCAAATGCTTAGTCCCTGTTTCTTTTTCGCTTCATTGCTGTGCTTTTTGTTAGCTCATCATGTCGGTGACCCAGGTCACCCTTGCAAGCGAGACTCTAGCCCTGATCTCTCGGGGGCTCGCCTGGTTCAACAAAGCAACTCTAAACTCTTTAATTTCCTATCAACAGTTGCGAATAGATTGCATGAATGCTATCAACAGTTGCAGACACGGAGGTGCACGGCACGGCGCCCATGGTTAAGGTTTTGCTCAGAGACATGGCACTGTGAGCATTGGTGACCGGGGGCCAATGCTGATGAAATGGCATGTACCTCAGAAAATTCCGAAGCAGCCTGCTCCACAAACTCCTTCTCAGACCACACCTTGCTCCTTGGGCCTATTTCCCTGTGAACACAAAAAGACAAAGATCCCCCGTCAGGCCTTAACAGACTGTAGAGGCAAGTGCTGTGAGCGAACACCTATGAAGGCTGGCACTGCACACAAAGGGGGTGGGTGGGTGGGTGGCCAGCACCACGCCCGACCAGCTTTGTCTCCCCAGTGGCGATATTTTGAGGCATCGCACCAGGTACTCATTTGAGGCTGAGTCGAACTCGGGGAGGCCCAAGACCAGTTCATATAATTAAATAACACTTACTCCCCGGGAACAAAAAAATAAAAACAAATTGTTACACAGTGTAATCGTCACTGGTGTTGGCCATGAGCAGGAATCGAACTCTGGTCGCCAGGCTCGTAGCGCAGCGCGCTAACTGCTACACTATCGCTCCCCACACATGCACGCACGTACCCACACAAACAAAGCAAAACAACCACTATTTTACATCCACTATAGGACGTAGGCCTGAGTGCTGTAGAGAGCCCACGAAGGGTGGCAGGTAGTTACGTATGCTTACACACTGCACCAGCTACTCCATTGAGGCCGAGTCGATCCAGAATAGGTTTCTGATACCATCCCACTGATGTTGTGTGCATGACCAAGAATTTAACCCAGGGAATCGCCATTAGTAATCTATTTGGCCACGGTGGACATTGCACACTCCCGGTGGCAGGAACGAGCCTTCACATTGGACAACCACTGGTGTGACTTGATGGCTGATCTTTCCAAACGCCCATGGGTTGCCGACGACGATTAGCGTCCCCATACCTCTGATAACCGTGGTTGGCTATGTACGGTCCCGAAAGAAGTTCGACTGGGATTTTAATTCAAGTCACATAACTGGGAGGCCCCTCCGTTCTGATGACCTACATCCCAGCGCATTGGGTCTATGAGGGTTAAAAACGTCCCGAGGTTAAGCACAGTATAGGTTTTTACCCTTTCAACTGGTACAACTGGTACAAAACTGACACCTTTATACAAGGCATCATGTTTGCAATAACCACAACACAAGCAGTCAAAATGCAAACAGAAAGAAACAACTCTGATAATGATAATGATATGAGCTGTCCTTGAAGTTGATTGGTCCACACCCGAGACAGCTTTTCTTAGAGCCTAGTCTCCATTGGTGTTGGACCAGATGACGCTTGTGTTGTGGATATTGCAAACATGATGCCTTGTATAAAGGTGTCAGTTTTGTACCAGTTGAAAGGGTAAAAACCTATTACTATATTTTGCCATTGGTAAAGGAGGTCTCATAATGTTAAGCACAGTGCCTGCTATAAAACGCGGGAATGTTTGGACGGCAACATCGATAACAAAACCAAATGCTAGCTGTGTTGCGTTGTGCAGCGTCGTGCAGCCTCAGCCTTTTGCGATCTAATGGGGAGGGCCCTTTGGCCAGCCAAGGGATTCTTCAGCGTGTTTGCACGAGGGAAGAAATGCCTGGAGAAAACCTGAGGCGTTGCAGGGGGATACGCATCCAGGCATTTGAAAACACGTAAAATAATACTTTGATTGTAAAATAGCTGGAATAATATTGTCGTACGCAGTTAGGCCTTGGGGACTGTCCTCCGCAACTGTCATTTATTTTCATAAAACTCTTAATTGGCTGGACTGAACCCCGCCACTTAATACCAGTGCTGTACAAGTTGCCAGAGCTGGTCATCGGGAAGGTGTTGCCTGTGCCGATTTCCAGCGCTCATTGCCCTCCATGTGCATAGGTATTTAATGGCCTTCGCGTTTGATCGGCTAAATTTACCGTCACCAAGATTTCAACTTAAAACATTGCCCTGCTGCTGCTCCGTCACCCAAAACACCTCCATTATCTTTCTAGATAAAAGTAAAACGTTCAATTTTCAGCGGAAAGATCTTTTTTTATTTAATCCAGGTGAGCAGCCACGCGAACGACTCGCAGTGCAGTGCAGGCCATAGATCAAAACAACAATTTTTTTCATAAGGGTGCTGATCTTTGCCAAACTCCTTGATGCTTGTGTAAAGAGTCAAATGACCACATCAACATCACGTGGCAATGCCTACGAAACATCACCTTGGCAATTTGCCCCAGTGCTGTTGATGGAGACTTTGTAATGTTTTCGACAATAATGGGATCAACGGGGCATATGTCAACATGTGAATCAGGCCCAATGGTATATAATTAGAATAATCATCGTCATCATCATTTCACAATGACTTCTACTTGGAATGCACCACACAGTATGTTCTCGTTCTTCATGAAAGAGAATGACTCAGAGCCAGAAGCGCGAGGAACTGCTGACGAATGTGAAGGCAGCAGCCAGCTGGTGATCTGCAGCCAAAATCTCCCCCCCCCACCAAACTCTGCGGTCCTCTATATATTAAGGTGTTAATCGAACAAAGAGTGTTTACATGTGTGAGGAAACGAAGCACCTGGAAAGAACAGGTGGAACTCACATTTGCTGTGCCACCTTCTCCTGGCAAACCAGCGTATGGTGGTCTCCTCGACGCCCACAAGGCAGATTCGGTGCGGTCCACAAACGTTTGTGCGATCCACCAACCCTCGAGTCCGCCACACGGCATTAATATACCTTAGTGGCCCTGTGCAAACACTGCCAATTCCACATTCCCATGACGGAGTCTATCCACGTAATTAAACTCACCTAAACTTTTTATTTTACCAGGTAAGGTCCACTCAACTGTATGGCTCTTTTTCCGAAGTCACCTGGCCACAATTGATAGCTCAACGAAGTGGCTTGTCGCGCGTAAATTTATAGCAGCCAAATACTTTAACCGCATAGCTATGAATGTGGAGGGACCTGGAGAAAAATCCATGCAACCATGGGGAGAACATGCAAACTCCAAATATACAACAGGCGTCAGGGTCGGGATCGAACCTACGACGTCCTGCACACCATGCGAGGTAGTTAACATTTCGCCACCGTAGTGCCCCATTATTTAATGTCCATGACCTACAACAAAATGGTATTCATTGATAGATCCCACTTGAGTGATGGGCTGAATCAATGTGCAGCAGTGATGATCAATCTATATGGCTGGACGAAAGCCTCCCAAAATCCATCACCGTCTCTCTTTCACGAATCTACGATGTTAACAATCCACCTTCAGCACCTGCAAAACACGAGCTAATTTCATAGCTCCATCTCCTGTGGCATACCTGTGCTCAGACGCTCCCGTCATTATTCTTGTACCATCGGTGCCCGCCGCCCGTAGCGACGCGCGTCCTGCACGGACAGCCCCCGCTTACGTATCTTAGATGGGGTGTGACTGTGCCTGTAGCGTGCCTCACGTTCTTGCTCTGGCGTGGTTGTGTCCTCGCGGTGTGGCACGTGTGCGTGCGTGTCCGTCTCACGGCAGTGTGAACATACACGATGGCAAGGTGCTTTCGGTGCGTGCACGTTATCCACCAGTGCCAATTTGTGTGCGCGAGGGTTCGTGCATTTGACTCTGAGTGCGTGCAAGTGTGCGTGTGTGTTCGGGCGGAAGTGTAGCAGTTAGCGTGCTGCTCTACGAACCCGGCGACCCGAGTTCGATTCCTGCTCACGGCCAACACTGGTGACGATTATCTGAACCGGTGGGCCTTCCCGAGGTCGCCTCAGCCTCAAAAGAGTACCTGGTGCAGTGTGTAAACATCACCCCCTCGTGTGCCATGCGTACGTAAATAATATATTGTACTCCAAAGTGCATATATTTATGCAAGGCGCAAAGTACTTGGTGTACACGGTAGGTAGAAGTGAAGGCTGAGAAGCGATGGATAACGAAAAAGGACGGACGATGCTGTCAGCGACGTAAGCATGAGCTGAGGCGACACAAATCGGGTAGCAACGGTGTTAATAAATTAACGATGTATTTGCGAAACGACATTAAGGGGGAGACGTAAATTGGGGTATTGCTCGATATTTTTTTACGAACGAGAATAAAGGAACAAAATGTAATTTAATAAAGTAAACACAATCATTATACCGGGACTTTTAAGTGTGATCCACGAGTGGCCACCATACTAAAACGAGTGTGTCGCTGGCGGAACACGTGACATCATGAGTCTAGATTTAAAACTAATTTATTTTAGAACTGATTTTTGTATTTAGTTTGTTGTCCTTCCTCCGCACCTCCCGATTAGCACGGTTGGCTACATACGGTGCAAAATAAGTTCAACTTAATAATAGCAACCTCTATTTTATAAAGACACCTTATGTATTGAAGTATCTCAAAGCGCTGCGCATAAACATAATACTACACTCACTTTTATAGATACAATCCAAGTGAAATAGAAAGATGATAATAACAATATCAACGAAATTCCAACAAAATGAAGAAGTATGATCAAATAATTTAGTCCGCAAAATGGTTTGTGGACAATAAGCACAAAGCTGAGTGCCAGATCACCCCCGTTGCAACACATTACAAGGCAAATAAAAAACATTACCGTGTTTTCAGCCATGCAGAGCGAATGTACAAAATCATCACGTTGTTACAGATCCATCAACTAATAAGCCGAGCGCCGCGCCGCGTTAAACTGGTCAACAGTTCATCCGACGGAGGCGACGATGCTCCAACAAACTGCCACGGACATAAATTGATGGTAACGAGCTTACATCACATCGTTCGTGACTGCAGGCCAAGCGCAGAGGACAAAGGAGGGGTTCTATTGCACACGTGCATCTGTTTAACAGCCGCGCCGGGGTCGGGTCAAGTGTAATTATGGTTGGGTTTTAAGTTGGATTTGAGCTCGGAACGGTGCCGGACAACCAACCATAAACACCTTCCTCCAATGCTGATTTAAGAAAAAATTGGAAAATTGGACGTTCAAATAGTGGTCAAGAGGGTCGACCCGGGCCCCACGATCCCTTCCGGGGGTTGCTAAAGTAGATACCGCTTCGTCACAAATATACGGTCGAAGCCTCGTGGACAGACTGGCCCCTTGCAATGGAAATGTGCGATTGCTTTCGCTGGGTCAGGACCACGAACTGAGATGAGCGCTCCCCTCAATGTGTGCTCCAAAGGGAACCACTCGGACACGTGCTCTATCAAGCAGGGCGGCAATGAATGAGCAGACCCGGTAGGTCAGATGCTAACTGGACCCATCGTCCCTTTGGGTATAACAACTGAGTATTATTGTTGACCATTGAAAATAGACAATATTATAGGACTGTGGAATTTCCACCACTGGCTCTATGATGGCAAGGGGGATGAGCAACTGTTTCATGCTCATTGCAGCAAGGAGATTTGTTGACTTGACTTTGGCTGTAAACTGTGGGACTCACTCACCGCACGGGTCCGAAACTTGCAATCCACAGTAACTATAAGCTCCGGCAGGCCTAACCACCAATGCCAATTAAATGACACCACAACTCAGGATGGCATCATTCCTGCTTTCATATCCTGCTGATGTTGCAAATTCAACATTTGACCTCCATGGTCCACTCGTGCAGTATCACCACATGTGGTTTTAGGCCCAGGACCGGTTCAGATAATTATCGTCACTGGTGTTGGCCGTGAGCGGGAATCAAACTCGGGTCACCGGGTTTGTAGCGCGGCGCACTAATCATTGCACGACCGCTCCACGTACATAAACGTACACAACAACAACAACCGCCATTCGCCACTAAGTGGCGGTGACGTCACTACAACCCTTGTGCCAGGCCATGTGCACCTTGAGGCCACGTGAAGTGTCGAACGCCCGCTGGCAGGAGGTCACGGGGCAGACCCAGGTGCCACGGGGCAGACCCAGGTGCCACGGGTCGACTGACTGAGATGACCGAGATGACTGGCTGATGCACCACCTGTGCCCCCTACTGTGCCAACTTGCTGTGCTTTAGCCACCCGGCGCTCCGCTCGTTGTTATGAGCGTCGCTCCTCCGCCCTCCGTTGTTGTTGGAGGGCGACTGCCTCCAACTGCCCAGTAGCGTCCTTCACGAGCCTCCTCCACAGAAGCCAATCTTGACACCGCTGGTACCAGTCATCGGCAAGGTCCACTCAGCTCCACGTCCTCCTGTACCACATCACTCCATCTCTTCTCTAGCCCGTGCCGTGCCCGTTTAGCCCCCTCGATCCGGCCGAACAAAATATGTTTAGACATGCGGTGGCTGGGCATGCAGGCTAAATGACCCAGCCAACGCAGCCTTGCCTGCCGGAGGAGCTCACCGATGGGACTTTGTCCAGATCTTTCAATAATTTTTGAGCTCCTCACACAATCCAGCCTGGTTAAACCCAGGATGGATCGTAGGCAGGTCAGCCTAAATGTTTCTAACCGGTGAAGATGCTCCATTAGGGGGGTCCACATTTAGCAAGCGTAGAAAAGGGACGGAATGACCGAGAAGACCTGAATCTTCGTGCAGAGCGACAGACCAGGTAGCGTCCACACAGTGTTACGCAACCGATGAAAAGATAATGCCGCTCTACTGATTCGGAGTGAGACCTCTGCTGTTAAACCGGAGCCGGTCATGAGCACACTGCCCAGGTATGGGAAACTCTCCACAAATCTCCACAAGTGCCCTATCACCAATTGGGAGTTGTGGGGGTGGAGTGTCCAATGGTACAAAATACCCAGGCAGGTGCTTCGCTTTGGTGGGGCTGATGGTAAATCCCCACCTCTTAGTGGAAAGCTCCAGGTTCAGCAGCAGCGCCTCCAACTCCTCCTCTGAGTGAGAAGCAATTACCAGATCATCGGCATGCATAACATGGTTGAGCAATAGGGAGCCATCCCTTGACCGCACCCAGGCATCGATCAGCCTCCCATTGTATCTGTGCCAGATGGAAATTCCTCCGGTACCGCTATTGAAGGCTTCACGAACTACGTGGTCGAAATATATGTTAAATAATGTGGGAGCCAGAGGACATCCCTGTCGCACCCCAAGGTGAACAGGAAATGGCTCCGACTTCAGGCCACGTAGTTTTACCTGGGCCAGCTTACCATCATGAAGGTCCTTAATGATCGTGAGCAGAGGGTCAGGAACTCCGAAAGCACGAAGAACAACCCAGAGCCCAGGCCTACTGATGGTATCATAGGCCTTGACCAGGTCAATAAATCAGAGATGCAGGTCTTGACGGACAGAAAATATGGCATCTGTACAGGACCGCCCTTTCCTGAAACCGCCTTGGGGCTCCGCAAGTCTCTCCTCAGTGTGCCTAGCAAGGTGATGTTGAATAATCCTTGCCAGGACCTTTACCGGCACACTGAGGAGTGAGATGCCCCTGTAGTTGTTACAGTATGTGCGGTCCCCCTTCTTAAAGAGGGGGACCACCAGGGCATGTGCATCTTGAGGCCACACACACATACGTACACACATACAACGCGCGTCCCCATCCGTCACATCCTCCTCTTCCTTATTGTGTGGAATTTTGCACAAAGGATGATGGGAATGGCACAAGACAGGGGTCAATCACTTGTTCCAGCGTGGGTATAGAGAAACCGATTTTGGTTGCGGTAATTGTGGCCAACAAAATGCTTGTGGGGACAATATTATCACAATCCACGTAAAAAACACACACAATTCAAAGGACAAGGAGAAAAATAGTAAAACCATCCCACTGTGGCAATGGGCATAGCGAGCCAGTCGTAAGTACAGCTGACCGTCTGTGGCACTGTAAAAAGCTTCCAATCGCCTCTGCAAGTTCAGCCTGCGTGCATCCTCACGTTCGGGAGGCCTGAGAGTGCGAACAACACAATGGCCACGGGTTTGAAGCAGCTGCTGCCCATAAGGCAGGTCAAGCGAGATGCTTTGGCATCCGGGCACGTTCTCTGCGGCAGTGCTTGAAAGGCAGCCTGCGAGGGCGTCGGCTCGATAATTATCGGTTGTGAAAAAAGCTGCATGTCGCTACACGCTGCAACTGACGTGCCGGACAAACTGATTAAGTAAAAAAGAACACATTAATCTTCGTTCTTCCATTGACTGCCCTTTGTCAATGCACTGCTGGTCGGATGTCTTTCCACACCGTGCCGGTCACGGGGGTTGTTTGGTCATACTTCACTTCGCTGGTTCATGCGAGTTTGTAAAATGTGGGGAGGCCAGGACCGGTTTAGATATCACTCAGCGCCAATTCTGGCCGTGAATGGGAATCAAACTCAGGCGACCAGGTTCATAGCGCAGTCCGAAGAAAAAAAAAATTCAGTCTAGTCTTTAAATCACCGATTGTCACAGCTGAGCAGACTTGGCAGAGACGGTGGTTGCTGGGATTATTGCTCCAGAAATCAAAAGCACCGTTCAATTTAGGCACCTCCGTTGAATGTCTATAAAAGAATGTCACGACACGGGTGTTGATGTTGGTCAGTTGAATATTCAGCCTCAAGCCACTGCGGTCCGCGTACGTCACTCTCACAGTGCGATTTAAAATCTGAGCCAGAGGCTGACAGGGTATCGTCGGTCTGGAGGCAATATAATGGATAGCACCTCGTGTGGAATCGCCAATGGTCGTTCTGTGGAGGGAGTGGCCCTCAACACGAGGACGTGATGAGGTAAAGGTGAAGCCCTGCAATTCCTTGCTCACGCCGCTGCTGGCGGAATGACCTCCACTCGAGAAAGCTCTAGAGAGCACATCGTGGTGAGGGTGTCTTTCACATTCGACAGAGTTTACTCCACCACACACGACCTGCCGATCGACTGGGGTTGTCCATCAATGTTGCTGAGAGGACGGAGGTGGAAAGGGATTCATGAAATGTACCCTTTCTTTCAACTGCCGCATAAACCATCACCACGCGAACTCCGCTCATCCTAGCAGCGGCTTTTGGCTCGGCATCGAACAAAGATGGTCACCGCATCACGCGCTTTCAGATGCGCTTCTGCGGCCGTCTGGAGCGCTCTTCCTTCCAATATTAGGAAGCCACCGGAGCTGTCCACTTTTAAATGATCTCGATTGAAAACTCGTTTCTTTAGAACTGCTTTTTGTATTTCCCCCACTAATGCTCGTTTGGCAATGTACGATGCAAAAGAAGTTGAACATACACACACAACACACCTAGAGAGTGTTGACCTTACTCTTTCACGCTGGCCAGACTTCTTGGAAGGGGCAGCAGCACCCACACTTTACCTCACCACACGCAACCTGCCGATCGACCGGTGATTCATGGAGAACGAACCATCGACGCACGAGTTTCGCAAGCCCAGTGCACTCCCCATGACACCGCCGCAGCATTCCCAGAGCACATATATATAATCATGGACTTCTACCCTCAATATTAAAAGGTATGTAAAGTGAACGTATTCTTAGGTTTTTTCGGTAAAGTCACGTAGGTAAAACATCAAAATTAATGAAAATAATGTTTTACCTACGTGACTTTACCTACGTGACTTTACCGGAAAAAACCTAAGAATATGATTCCTTGCAGTCACGAAAGCTTCAAATCTAGAATTAAAGTGAACGTAATGTTTGTTTATATGTTTTATTATGTGATTGTGTAATGCACTGTATTTTATTCGTGTTTAGTGAAGAAACAGACAACGAAGTTAAGCGATGATACGCCTGACCGCAGCCGTGGTTCCCCTAACACCCTATTTCCCAAAGGCCCCTCTGTGTACCGCACCAACCGTGGATTTGCCTACGCGGCATTTCCCAGGAACCTAAACCCCGCGGTTGGTGAGGGATTGCTGCAATATTATTGGACTCTGCTTTGTGGAATGGATGATGCTGATCAGCTGCGCACTGGTTGGTGAGTACCTGCTCTCCAAGGCTCCGACCACCAGGGCGATGAGATAACTGGGTATCTGCACCTGCGAGCACAACACAGAGTGCGTGTTAACACGGTAGAAGCAGCACACCAAGCACGACCGCGTTCTGATGGCAAAGGTGAAATCGTGGCAGAAACCACACTCTGTAGTGACCTGACCTTTTGACTCGCGAACGTGGTCACGACTTAAATTATATTATGAACACACCTAATTCATGTAAATTAATCGTCCCCAATTGTGGTATATCTCTAAGTAAACTATCTATCTGGGCGACACTGTGCAGGCAGATGGTGGCAAATTTCAACTCTTGGTTTGGTGTTGTCTCAGCCCATCATTTCATCATCATCATCATGACATCTGTACTGTACTATAGTGTGGGCAGTCAATGGCGATCGTCCAGAGACTCGTCCCTCTACTGTACCAATGTGGAATTTCCACCAGTGGCTTGAGCGTGGCGACACCGATTTGTTCCGATTACCGACAGGGAGACATGGCCACCCTCCCATCGCAGGGTGACGTTCCGTGCCTGTGCGTCTCAAGGGTCTAGGCGAGAACAAACAACGGCTACTGCTGTAACCCGAGTCTCGTTTATAAAGTTAAAAACACTCCTTCTCAGAGTGACTGACATTTTACAGTGATGTCGTTTTTTGTATAATTGAAAACAATCTTATTCTTGGATCTTTCGGTAAAGTCACGTAGAAGGGAAATAATAAAATAATAAAAATAAAACATACAATTCTCACGACATTTCGGTCACAACACAAGCAACCGTCCTCTCTCAAGCAGCAGGACGGCTGCTTGTGTTGTGGCCGAAAGTTCGTGAGAATTTTATTGTTTTATTTTTATTATTTAATAATTCCCTTCTACGTGACTTTACCGAAAGATCCAAGAATATGAATTCCTGCAATCACGAAAGCTTTACATGGAAATGAAAACAATCTATTCATATCCGAGATGCAATAAATATTTTTCGTTCGTATTGCTCGTGTAGACGACACAGCTACAACGACAATTTCATATTCAGGTGGCCGAGCCAAAGAATTGCGTCAGGAGCAGCGGCGTGTAATGCCGTGACGTCTCCTATACACTACTATATACGACTACTATATACCACTACTATATACTACTATATTACTATACGAGTGTATATAAAACGTTTATAAATGTACATACATGTTTAATAAAGTACAGAACTGTACAGTAAATTATTCGCTAATCACCTGGACGTGATAAATACGAAAGATGCGAGCTCGGTGGACTCGTTTCTTGCGCGGGCGATGCGGTTACACAGCCATAAAATCCACGTTCGCGTGAGGGCGGTGATTTCACTCCTCGCTTCCCGCCCCGTGCTGGGGTAGCGAAAGCCCGAGTCCCACAAAGTGTGAGCCTGAATCGGGGTCGGTCGGGTACTCTGAATCCTAACCGTATAATGCTTAGCCAGTGACAGGATACAGCCCATTGACATTGTGGTCCTCGTCGACAGCAGTGGTGCATTACAAACAATTGCAAGGGGAACAACAACTGGTCGTGGAGCTTCATCGCAGGCATGTCATACTATGTTCGAACAAAAAAGTTTTGCTGGCTGGATTCGTGGCTGCCTGGCCCAATGCCTGGCTGATGCCTGGCCAGATTGTTTTGAATGCCCCCCTGCACCCACACTCCACCCCAGCCGTGTATCCTCCGCAAACATGATAGAGGAGATAGAGGGAGGTGAGGAAAGTATTTCAACGAAACTAAAACTAGAAACAAAAACGAAAAAGTCAACGAAATGTATATATTTTTTATTTTACGACATAAGGCCCACTTCAGCTATATAGCTCTTTTTCAGAAGCAACCTGGCCACAAATAATAGCTCAACGAAGTGGCTTATCATGTGGATATTTATAGCAGCCAAATACTCTGAATGCACGTTCATTTTAAATGAGGGAAATAAATCTACGCGACCACGGGGAGAGAGAACATGCAAACTCCAAATATACAACAGGTGCTGGAGTCGGGATCGAACACACGACGTCCTGCATACCAGGCGAGGTAGTTACCATCTCGGCACCGCAGAAGTGAGATAGGGGAAGGAAGAAGAGGTGGAGAAGAACGCAGAGGAGAGAGGGTGTGGGGAGAGGGTGAAAGGGCATGAGAGGAAAGAGAGCAAAACAGAAATGAGGGAACGTGACAGGCAACGGCAGGGAGGATTAGGGAGAGGCAAGAGAGCCTGAGATGGCAAAGGGGAGAGGTGGCAATAAGGAGAGTGAATGTGAGAGGTGAGAAAAGGGAGAGAAATGTGGAGAGAGATAGCGGGGGAGGGAAGTAGAGTGAGATATACTGGAAGGAGGTGAGCGGGACAGGAACAAAGTGATAAATCGAGATGCAATGTGATATACAGTCGAGAGAAGGCAAGACAAATGTGGAGAGAGGCAGGGTTCTGTATAAGAATAGTTTTGCTGGCTGGGAGCGAGGGATAGATGGATGGTAACCGTCCAAAGGACGTGTGGGTTGCTAGTCCTAGTTAAAATATTTAATTGCAAAACGCACGGTAATTAAAAGAGGAGAGATAAAGTGCTACCTATTGAAGAAACGACACTCAAAACAACTCAGAGTTGTGGTCAACTCGGGTCATTATAGGAAGGCCGGAGGCAACACCTGTCAGCATTTGAGAAATGAAACAGTCCGTTTGTTGCCCAGGACAAAAAGTGCGAAGACGTTTAGCAGGGCTGTGTTTTTTTTATTTAAAACTGGATAATAGCCATGAGCCAGTCCCTGCAGGAAAGCTGTTTTTCAAACTCAACACATTGTTGAAATACAATGCAAGTTAGCACGTGTTCAGTTGAAAAAAAAATGGGTACCATTAACTGAAATGCTAAATTCCAACGTTGCGGTGATTGAGCAGCATACTTCAAAGCATTGATTCGAGTTTATCAAAGGATTCATTTTAGGATACTTCTCCGAGTAAACAATTCGTAATACAGCATTATCACTTGTAAATGATACGATACCAAGATTGTTTTACTTGGGGGAAAAAAATATAACCAAACAAACCACCACGGTTTCTTGCAAGTTACATACGTGCTTAGGGCATAGTCCATCCCACTCGTTGGTGATGTATGATGACTCTGGGGCAAATAAATTGAGTACCACTTAGTGCACTTGCAAATCGAGATTTGTAATTCTCGCTACTGGGGTAGGGGCTCCACCAGTGGACTTAAGCGTGTGAACTTCCAGCCCTTAAAAAAGGCCAAACGCATTGCCAATTTATTGGCAATTTACGACTGTAATGAGATTGTAACAAAAGAAGAGCTTAGGAATATGTTCGTTGGTAAATAGCTTTTACCAAGATTCTGATCTCAGGATTGTTTTGAATGTGGGGAGGAAACGAGGTTTCTGGAGATCACGTCTACATCTCTATTATTCGTTCATTTGTTTCTCAGTCCGCTTGGCTTGGTTAGGGTCGCCAATGTTCCCAGGCCAGGCGAGCGACATAGTCCCAACACCGTGTCCTGGGCCGGCCCCGTGGTCTTCGCCCAGGGACGTGCTGCTGCTGCCCGGTCGAGTTCGAGGGGGAGTCTAATGGGGGGCATCCTCACCAGCTGCCCGAACCACCTCAACTGGCTCCTCTCGATCTGGAGGAGCACCGGCTTTGACTCTGTGGCTCCCCCGGATTACCAACCTCCTCACACAATCACGGAGAGTGAGCCTGGAAACCCTGCGAAGAAACCTCATTTCGGCCGCTTGTACCCACGATCTCATCTTTTCGGTGATTACCCAAAGCTCATGACCATGGGTGAGGGTGGAAATGTAGATTGCCCTGTAAACCGAGAGCTTTGTTCGAGAACTCAGCTCCCGTTTGTTTATCCCGGAAAGCTTCACCGAGTCTCAATACTCTGGAAGATTCTGCCAAGTAAAGTAAACTAAAAATCTTATTTTATTTTACCAGCTAAGGCCAACTGAGCTATGGAGCTATTTTTTCAGAAGCGACCTGGCCACAAATGATCGCTCAACAAAATGGCTTATCAGGTGGAAATTTATAGCAGCCAAATACTAATCTGAAAACTATAAACTATTTTTATTTGACTAGGTAAGGCCCACTGAGCTGCATAGCTCTTTTTCAGAAGCCAACTGGCCAGAAATTATAACTCAACGAAGTGGCTCATTATGTGGAAATGTATTGCAGCTACATACTCTAAATGCACGCTGTTTATAAATGTGGAGGGGAAAACCGGAGGACCTAGAGAAAAATCCACGTGACCACTGGGAGAACATGCAAGCTCAAAATATACAGACGTCAGGGTTGAAATCGAACCCATGAACTCCTGTATACCAGGCGAGGCAGTTAACATTTCGCCACCATGGCACCCCATGTTTGTTTCACTTGCATATCACAATTTTTTTGTAGTAGGGGGCAATGTTGCAATGTGTCATCCAAATTGAGTAATTTGCAGTGTCATTTTTCAGAAAAGGGATATTTGGCCAATACCAGGATTATGGGTGTGCACTATAATGCCCGTATGTGTGTATTTCAAACTTCTTTCGCACCATACGTAACCAACCGTACAAATCAGAGGTGCAGGGGAAGGACAAAAAAATAAACACAAAAAGCAGTTCTAAAGAAATTAGTTTTAAATCTGGATTTAGATGCGCTTAATTCCAGTGACTTCCTAATATCCGTAGGAAGAGCATTCCAGATGGGCGCAGAAGCACATCTGAAAGCGCGTGATGCAGTGGCCGTCTTTGTTCGATGGCTAGCCAAAAGTCGCTGCGAGGATGACCGGAGTTCGTGTGATGGTTTATGGCTCGGCCATGACACATGGATACACCTCAAGCCATCGCATCAAACCGTCAATGACGAAGTTCGTCTCCATTGGCGGACGTAGGCCATGCATGAAAATTCTGTAATTCCAAGGCATGAACCTTTTTAACAAGTGTTATTCCTTTAATCAACCTCTGAAGGATGATGGGATGATTAACCCCCGTGCCCACCAGAATGTCAGCTTCACCACCAGACCTGGGGGTCAATCACTATTGTAAAATGTGCAGTTTGTAATGAAACGTTAACACAACGTAATTGTAATTAAAGCGAACATTGCTGCTCTCAGCAAAATTACGAATGGCCCCAGGACTGAGTCAAGTATCCTCTGCCACAGTATCGCCCGTCCGGTTTACAACTCCCTGCGTTCATTTTATTACAAGCACTTTAACTTTTGCAAAACTCTCAACGAAGGATATTTCGCGACGTTAATTTAGCCGCTCTCCTTTTTTGGGCGGCTTCATCCCCACGGATGTCATCCCTCGTTTCACGCCGTCCAGAGATCCACTTGGTTTTGTTTTACGGCGACATCCCGAACGTGTGCTCGTTCACGGGACACACGTGCCTCCGTCTCTCCGCCTGCACGTCTTTCCACGCTGCTACGCGACCTGGGTAAACACGCTAAATATATCGTTCATCCATCATGTAAGCCTCAACAGGTTGGTAATGCATATCAGTAGCAGGCGTGCGTTTCCAACGCACGTACGTACATACGCCGCATCATATGTTGCCGATTGCATGTTCGCTTTAGCTTTCTCGTGGCGAGATTCTGGGATGCTATTGCAGGGGATGTTCACCTACTTACTGAAATCAAAGGCAGTTAAGTAAACAGTGGCGCAATGATCTGAGTAGCCTATTGGTCAATGGACTTCATTATACATTTTCTTTACTTCAAAATTAATATTTTTTTAAGGGTCTTCAACTGGCGACCCCGCACGGGACAAACGTGGGCCGAGAACGCTTAGTTATGGCCTGCTGAGAAATGAAGAGATACAGATGAGAGATAAACACGAGATAGAGGTGACAGAGTTGTAGAAAAGCGATAAAGATTAGCAAGATGAACAACAAGGAGATAAGAGAATCGGAAACACCAGATACAAGTTCGTGGTCATTTGTACTAATGTCATGGCATCACGAAGCCATGTAATGCCATTGCATCTGCGCATCACATGACATGACGTCATGTGACCCCACCAGCAAATGTTGACTTGTATTATGTGGCCATTAGAAAAATGTAGCTAAAGAACCCTGCTCTAAGGAAACTCTGCCTCCTGCCATAGGAATGTGCAAAGTGCCACTAATGACTCCGTGATGGGCCACCAACACTGAAGAACATGGCCCAATGCTTGTTGGATTATGACGACGCTAAGACTTTTGAAACCGGTATATTTACGTTGATATTCATCACGACTCTCACAGTGGCGCTGTTCCACTTGTGCTCAGAGTGCCGCAGCTGATCCAATGGTTGTCCTGGGAACTTTACAGGGGGGTACTGAGGACTTCAGCTGCTGTTGGAGCGATCTGGGGAGGCTCGTGGAGTTTGACATGCACACCACACCTTACGAGTTAAATTCCCTATATATATTTTTTTATTTACAGACCAGGTATGTACTTTGTGCTGATATAGCACTGACATTGTACAAGCTCTCATCCTTCCATGGTGTATAAAATAAGTGCCACTTTGTGGTTATATAGAAGGATGCCCCCCCCCCCCCCAACATTGTGGAATTGTGGAATTTCATCCACTGGATCAGCCCGAGTGGAGACGCATGCTGCCCCATTGCTGAATGTATGTATGTTGAACTTATTCCGCCTCGCATCCGTACGTAGCCAACATGATAATCGGTGGTGCGGGGGAAGGACAACAAACTAAACACAAAAAGCTGTTATAAAGAAATGGGTTTTCAATCTAGATCATTTAAGAGTGGACAACTCCAGTGGCTTCCTAATATCGGAAGGAAGAGCGTTCCAGACGGCCGCCGAAGCGCATCTGAAAGTGAGCGATGCGGTGACCGCCGTGTTTGTTCGAAAATTCATCAATGTACGGGTGCATCATTAAACATGCCTTTTGTCATTAACATGCCTTTTGTCTAGACTTGCATTGGCATGTTTGGCTCATTGCCATAACCGCCCCAACGCTGGACATAGATACACATGTCGGTCGGGGGCACAGCACAGCACAGGTGGCTTAGCGGTCAAGCGAGCAGCTCACAGTCGGAGGGTGTAAGAGTTTGAATCCTGGTTGAGGGTTGACTCAGTGCATCAGCCCTCTGGGATCGATCAAATGAGTACTGCTTGCTTGAGAAGTCAACCAACAGTGGTTGTTCTGTGGAGAGACTCGCCCCCACCCTAGAAAGGTGGAATTTCCACCACTGGCCAAGGGCTGTAAATTAGAGATGACCACTGCTGCTGCCTCAGTGGCCACTTGAGCAGGAAATAACTCTTGACTTTTTGACCATTAAGCTACCGAATGTTTCCACGCCCAAGGCCAGTCGAGGGTGAGCTGCCACTGCGTGTGTACGCGTACGGGGACGTGCGCACTCGGAAAAAAAAAAAAATACAGACACCTGTGCGCGGATGGCCTCAAGGTAAATAGCAGGACACTGAAAGCAAAATGTGGCCGCTCTGCATGAAGGCGACATGTCAAGCGGCTATGCCTGCGAGCCGAGCAGAGCGACCACTTTTCGTATTTATCACGGGACCTCTCTTGCCACTATCAAAATATAAGAATAGGTTTTACCCTTTCCGGCATTAAACAAGTTGTGCAAAGATGTTAAAACACACCAAACTGAAACCTTTTGCAAGGAATCCTATCTGCGTTAACATGCAAAAAAACACATGCTCTGGTAGTGCGTTGTTTGCCTTTTGGCATCCTCTGGTCTACCACTGTTTGAGACGAGGCTGTAAAGAAAACTGTCTCTGGTGTGGACCAATCAGTTTCAAAGGCAATGCATCATATACTACCAGAGCATGTTTTTGTTTGCATTTTCACCACAAGTATATGTGGTTAATGCAGACAGTATTCCTTGCAAAAGGTTTCAGTTTGGTGTTTGAACATCTTAACACAACTGTTTTATTGCCAGAAAGGGTAAAACCTATTCTTATACCTTTTCATATTGCCGCCCGACCTCCCCATGTCCGGATGTTTGCGTCGCGGTGACCTTCACCTGGAGTGGCCACTTCAGGAGATTATTCAACGGTGCTGGCGTCATTCGGAAATTGGTGGTCGACCTTTTTATTTTGAACCACAACAAATGATGTAATCGGCCTACGACAAAAATCGCCTGGAATATCTCGTCATTTATAAAAGCTTAGCGGGCTTTTGAAGCCTGGATAATATTTGAGTGGGCAGCCACCAAGTAGAACACAACAGGGTGGTGTGGGCTGCATGGCTGTGTTGTGAGCAACAGGGGGCAAAACAATCCACAGTTGTCATGCATTATTATACTCCCTCACCTACGATCCCCACCTTCACAAACCCGCCCTGACCAGCGTGGTAAAAGTATGGACAAGTAATCACTGTGAGCTGCACGGCATGGGTAATAAGAGACATGTGTAACAATAATGCATCACGATGTTGACCAGTTCCACATTAATGAGTGTCTGGCTTGCGGGAGGACCAGAGAAAAACGCAAGAATACAAGAGAATAACCTAAAGCGCCGCGCGGATAGAATCAACAATCCATATCTCTACCGCAAAACTTCTGACAACCTCGCAGCTACTCCTGCAGCCACTTCATGAGGCCTCGATCAGCCACAATAATGCGGTGGGTATTTCATGGCCTCGAAAAAAAAAAGTAGCTCACCTCATATATCACTCATCTGATGTATTTATCAACATCAGTCCTTAGAATTGGGCTGGGCTGAATAAGATGTGTAAAACATTTGTCTGTAGCCATTGATTAATGGGTCGAGACCCTTTGGCTCCCTGCATTTGAAAATCAGGTGGTTGTCGGCATACAAACCAAAGTTCTTTGCCGCGCTGGCTTAGTGTCCCGAGAGCATTCGTTGTCCCTCCGAGGCACCCAGCCACTTCTTAAAGTGTCACGATATTCAATCGGCGTATTATTCAGCTCACGTGATGTGACGGTGATTCTCACTTAGCTTAAGCGAAACTCTTTATCTGAGCCAGCTAACAGCAGATCATTCAAACTGTTGCAATGGCAGGCGCCATTCAAAAAAGCAACTCGGCAGCACTGTTTCAGGTCGAGATGTGTGCAACGTGGTGGTGAGATGTTAACTACCTTGCCTGGTATACAGGCGGCCGCGAGTTCTATCCCGACCCTGATGCCTGTATATCTGGAGTTTGCGTATCTCTCTTCCCGTGGCCACATGGATTATTCTCCGGGTCCTCTGGTTTTACCCTCCACATTTAGAAACATGTGGTTAGAGTATTTGGCTGCTATAAATTTCCACCCGATAAGCCACTTCGTTGAGCTATCATTTGTGATAGCCAGGTCGCTTCAGAAAAAGAGATACATAGCTCGGTGGGTCTTACCTGGTAAAAAAAATAGTTGAATAGTTTTAGTTTTTAGTTCGAGAGGGGGCCAGATGGTCCGTGTTCATGGGAAATAGCGGACAAGTTAAATTGCCTATTGCCTATCTCCTACTCGTGAGCAAACGCCGGGGGTAAACAGTCAGCCAGGCTTGTGTGACGCTTGCATTCCAACAGGCCGCCTAGACAGTGCAGGCCCCCCACCGACTGGGGCGGTCTCCTCGTCGGTAGCAGCGATTTAACGCATTCGTCATTTGTGACGTCCAAGTTCCATGCCTTGGTTGGCATGGGACTCGTGGTCAACAATAGAAATCATTTTAATAAATCACAACATTTGGGAGTGTTTCGAACCCCTTGCGATTAATACATGTGTAGTGACAGTGCGGAGCGATAGCGGGACAGTGTAGCTCCCCGCGATCATGGTTACTAATGGACGAGTTAATGACGAGTTAACGAGCATTCATGAGGCGGGAGCCAATGGCGGGGAAGTGCTGCTAATGGACGAGTTAAGCATTCATAAGCCGGGATCAAATGGCGGGGAAATCTGAGAAAGACGTGAGCGGCAGGGCCAGATGCGGTGAGGAGGATTCAGGCTCAGGGTGTGGCCGGAGCGGGCGAGCATCAATAGCAGCGTGAGCGGAGGCTTGGGGCTGCTTGGTTTGGGGGAACTGCTGTGGTCGTCACCTGGGGTCGGGGCTTGGGAGCGAGATTGTCTACCGATTAAGGTTGTGGCTCATCACCCGAGTGTACGGAGCCACGTGTGTTATGTGTCGAGTTGTTATTGGACTGTATTTTTAATAAACAGAGGACAAGACGGAGTCTCTGAGAGCTACAAGACACATGCGAGTTGCATACGTGAAATAGCGTACATAAGCATAGTTTAATGTCTGATGCTATCTATCGACACACGCATGACGTAACAACAACACGTTATATTCACGTACAATGTGGAGGCCATTCGACCAATTCGGTTCGTGTTTGTTACAAATCTGCTATGTGTTGTTTAAGTTCAAGAAAGCGGCAACTTTGTACCAAACGTAATTCGAAGATTGTTCTCAAGGTCCCAAACTTGGCTGGAATTTGGGGCCGACAGCAAACTCAGATACAAATATAGTCTAAGCTGCTAAAAGTTCGTACAACTAAGCCACTGAAAAACCAAGCCAATGAGAAAACTATTTTTTTTCCACGTGTGAGCACAATGTAGCTGACTTATCACTCATGTCTTTATCCATTAGGCCCACTGGGTTGGCAATCGTGGCAGAGAAATGTTACACCCACCGACTCTGCTTTGAATGCATGATCCACACCATAGTGCTTGGAGTCTGTTCTTCTCCATTCACAAGTCTGGATTCTTGGTTCCCTGGCCGCACTACTCTACCATGCCTCATTTATTTTTTTACCAGGTTTGTGTGCTTCTTCCACGCACTGGTACCAGAACGTCAAACGTTCGGGTCGCTGGCCTGCAACGTTCCCTACGAGTTCAACGAGTCAGACTTGCGTATCAGCGCACGGCAGGTTCAGTTAATGCAGTGGGTTCGTAATGTATGTATGTTGAACTTCTTTAGCACCGTACGTAGCCAACCATCCCAATCAGAGGTGCGGGAGAAGGAGAACAAACTAAACAATGTATGCATGTTGAAGTTCTTCAGCACTGTAAATAGCCAAACGTGCCAATTGGAGGTGCGGGAAAAGGGCAAGAAACAAAACGATGAATATGTGTGTATGTTGAGTTTCTTTCGCACCGTACGTAGCCAACCGTGCTAATCGAAGGTGCGGGAAGACAACGAATTAAACACAAAAAGCAGCTTTAAAAGAAACGAGTTTGTCAATCTAGATGATTTCGAAGTGCATCACTCCGGCGGCTTCCTAATATCAGAAGGAAGAGCGTTCCAGACGGCCGCAGAAGCGCATCTGAAAAGCGCGCGATGCGGTGACCACCGTCTTGTTTCGCTGGTTTGACAAAAGCCGCTGCTGCGAGGGTGACCGGAGTCCGCGTGAAGCTTTATGCTCCTTGACGAGATCAGCGAGGTAACGTGGTTCATTGTGGCAAGCACTTTGTGTGTAATGAGTGGGACCTTACAGGTGAAGTTGACTTACGGGTTGCTTAAACTTGTGGATGGTGAACTCTCCATTGGTGGGGTCAGGCTCACTGCCATCGGACAGGGCACTCATCAAAGCCACCAGTGACTTGGGCACAGACACCTGGAACACGGGGACAGAACAAGAATCACTCCTCTTGCATTGTAAATGCGACGTCAACAGTGGGCCACAAGCATGTTGTCCATTAAATCGGTTTACATACGAGTAGCCCCAAAAGTTAGTCGACAAGAGGCGGACACAGTTAGCTATTTGCAATTAACTTCTATTCACATCAAAATAGCATGATCTTGAAATTATTATCACAAACATGCACCTAACAAAGCGACAAGGAAGGAATTGACATAAAATGAATTAATAAGTTGTACTCAATCTTGGGAAAATCATTTTGGGCCACCCCGTGTATCTGAGTCACTGGCATTGTGGCACGAGCACCCAACGCACCATTGGCAGCTGTTGTGATCAAATCTTGTTTGTGGGTTGACTCAGCCCATTCCAATGCAGCCACGGACCCTGCCACACAATTGTGGAATTACCACAGCCAGCTCCAGGTCACCAATGGAGCTGCATGCAACCCAATGCTCAATTGAGGATGGATGGCGGCGCTTTCATTTTTTGGATTGGCATACGTACGTGTATTAAATTCTGGCCTGTGTGGAATGACCTTCAATGTATTTTCCATCTGCCTCTTCTCTTTCCATTCGCGCAACAGAAAGGTCAGAAATGTGGTCGTTGTATCCCTCGGACAGGCCCCTTCATTGCCCCTATTTTTGTGTTGTTGTTTTTTGTTTTAGCAGGTAAGGCCCACTGAGCTATGCAGCTCTTCCCCAAAGCGACCTGGCCACAGATGATAGCTCAACAAAGTGGCTTATCACGTGGAAATTTACAACTGCCAAATACTGTAAATGCATGTTGATTATAAATGTGGGGAGAAAACTCTGAAAACTCGGAGAAAAACATCCACGCGACCACGGGGAGAACATGCAAGCTCTAAATATACAGCAGGCGCCAGGGTCAGGATCGAACCTACGACCTCCTGTATACCAGGTGAGGCAGTTAACATCTCTCAAACAGGCTCCATCTCATTATTTGGGTCTTTCGGTGAAGTCACGTAGATAGGTTCAAATAAAATAACAAAAAATAACCAAAAATTACAAAAAACGACAACGTTGTTGTTCATCCTGAATAATCTACGTTCTCTGTCTACAGACTCCCCAACACGTGGACCTGGAACCGAGCTGGGGTCCGGTCCGTTGTAGCTAGTTACGGTGTAACTAGTGCAGTTAGCCTGGTGGTCACCACCATACGTTGTTATTTTGTTAAGGGGCAGTTACCCCCTGTGTTGGTGTTAATAAATGTGTTGCCTCCAAAGTGTGCGTCTGCGAGTCAGTTTGAGCCCACTGCATAACTACTGCCGCAGACACAGCTTAGTTTGTAGACGCCGGGGTATTGCATGTTAGGGATCACATCAGGGGCGGTTTCTTCATTAGGGCGATTGGGCGACGAACCACCAATGTCATTAAACCATAAAGTCACCCTAGCCGTCACTGTGCCTCTGGATATAGTCCAATCAGCGTCATGCTACGTTCTGTGGAGTACCGCCTCTTTTTGGGCGATTTCCCTCCAGCTGAGAATCGCCCCGAGTGGTCCCATAGACTTACATTCAAAGATGTTTTTTTTCGAACGGGGGCACTGCAATGCATTCTCTATGGCTTCCGGGAGGGTTCGCCCTAACATGCTTACGTCATCATACGTAAGCACGTTTCATCCAACAATATAATTTGTCGCCACCTAGTGGAATCTTTAATAAAAGAAACTTGAGTGGTTTGTTTTAATAGTGAGTATAGAAACAAACAAGATGTATTGTAAGAGTCACTTTATTTTTCATTAATATTAAAGAAGTGAAGTTGCCTTTACATGCTTAAGCTGTTAATTTATCCATTGCATGGGTGGACCTTATCCTTATCAATCATCCAGACATTTGCCCCCCCTGAGAGATTTTGCAGGAGCCACCACTGGATCACATCCTTCACAGATGGGATCAGATCACGAATTTCACGTACTGTGTTAAATCAAACCTGGATCTTGTGTTTGCTCATGATTTTGTAGATATTTTTGGTGACCCCTGCTTTGTATGGCAAGGTGATGGTTTTGATTGGGTCCTCAGATGGTTCTTTGCCAACGGTTGGGGTGATAGCTTTACGGATTGTGTAGTCTGAATAACCATTCATCTTGAGAGCTTGGTGTACGCGTTTCAGTTCACTGGCTAGATGATGATGGTCGGAAATACATCGAGCTCTATGGTGCAGCATCTCAGGGTAATGAGCTCACTCCTATTTGACAGGAAGCAGAGCCCACTAGGCATCTCCAAATGCACTTAAATCGCTCGGTACAGCTGGCGTTTTCATTTACACGGTCGCGGATGGTGCATACCATTATGGGTCAAACATTTCGCTGGGTTTTGAGATCCTAACAAAAAGATATCCGATTGCCCCTGCATAACTCAATGGCTCTGCGATGGGGAAGAGTTGAATTAATTGACGCGCCGGTATCAGCGCTCCGAAACCCAAAGTTTAGTTTGGCAGTCGTCTCTTGTGTGAGCATGAGCACGTGTGTGGCTATTTAAGGTCGTGACTCCGCTTACAGAATGATTTACTTAAACGCCGTAATTTGGGTATAAATAGAGCACGGGTTCCATTAGACCCAGCCAAGGCTTTGGGGCAGCAGTAGGGCCAGTAACGCCGTCCGCGCACGCAACGGCCAACTGCTGTCAGGTAGCTTAGGCATGCTAGTAGCACAGTTTATACGGTTTACAGCGGCGTAAAAGCCCACTTAAGGCTTACACAAACAAGCATATAAACAAACTGTGAGGGCTGCGTGTAGGCGGTTGGAAAAGGAACACTCTGATGAATGCACAGAGGCAGGTGTCGTCACACAAACAAAGTGACGGAAAACTGATTAAATGTTCATCCATGTCAATAAACAGATAGTTGCGGAATCTTAAACGTGCATTGCTTAACAAGCTTAGGCTTTACCCTTAACATGCCTGGTCATTGCAATGGCACCAAAACAAACTTATTAGAGCAAAAAAAAATAGCCTTGCAAACATTTGAATCCAATTCCTTACAACTACAGAATTAGACGGTGACATTTGAGGTGGCTGGGGGGACTCGGGGGGGCGGCTAATGTCTGGGTCAGAGAATTTAAATCGGCACCACTAATATCTTGGGTTTGAAGATAGGCAGCCACACAAGGTTAACGTTTCTAGCCTCAGCTCAATCATCAAAGGCTACACAATAAACTCACAGAGTTTAATAGCTAAGAGCAGATAAAAAAATCCTTTTATGAAAGTGTAATTAATTATGAGGATGCTCTGGTGGTGTAGTGGTGAGCACACTGGACATGCAATCCGCAGGTTGTCGGTTCGATCTCTTGGCACGGCAGTTGAAAACAAATGGCACAAGTTTCTCAAATCCCTCGGCATCTGTCCACCCAGCAGTGTCAATGGGCATCATGACAGTTAATCGACTGGCGGGTCACGTGTGGTGGGATAAAGTGTGGGTACTCCCACCTATTTGAAGATATCTGGCGAGCGTGGAAGAGTAGGCCAATAATACCCTATAGAGGGGTTCTCTAGAGCTCCCTTCATTGGAGGCCCTTCCACTAGTATAGGTGAGAGCACGCAGACGCGGGGCTGCACTTTTATTTTTACCAAAAAAAATGCTTAATAATTCATCGTGTCTTAAGTGTTATGTGAGAACAAATTGACATGTGGCTGTGATTTTTTTTCCTTTAAAAAAGAAGAGCCGGATAAACAGAGCGAGAAGGCACCACCTCGAACACCGCACGTTTATTTATTTTCTCGAAAACGTTTAAACTGCCGGGCGGCAGTAAACACCGCCTGCGCAGCCTGCATCAGGGTCAATGCCCAGGCAGATACCACAGAGGTCACGGTGGCCGGTCACACAAGTGCAGATCATGCCCGACAAAGATTCACGCTTTGATCCACGTGCCTCGTTTCCCTTGACTCCCACGTCAAAAGGTGGGGGCTGGCAAAGGTCTTGTCACGGGCTCCATCTGATTGGCCACCCACAGTCACCTGACTGGAGGGTGTGTCTGATCACATGATAATTGCGACTCGCTGTGATTGGTCACCGACGCTTTTTAATTGCCACTCAATGGGCACCGGGTCAGGAAGCCAACAGCCCCCCCTGATGAAGACTGCAGCTCAGCGGGTCAAAGGTGGAGATGAAACATTTCAATGTTTCAGGCTGAACCTTCCACTTCTGTTTGTGCTCAACAGCCGATTTCTTGACATGCGAGAATACATAACGTAATCCTCAGAATCATGTTCTGAAACTATATTACTCAAATAAAAGTATTTATTTGAGCAAACTCATCCAAGGCATTTCAGGAAGCGCACCTTCCAGCTAAGAGTACGCCAGCGATGTGACTACAGAACGGTGTGTGTCATCTTCCCGGGAGTTCCAGCAAAATGTTTATTAACCTCATGCCATGACTCCAAGAGCACATTAGTATGCCTAAATAAAAAGCCCATTTTTGAGATATGCCAATTGTGTTAGAACACAAGTCCAACTCTCCATGCCAAAATATTGTTTCCATTCTCTAAGTTTGTGGGACTTGTAGACAATGTTTATCAGCAGCATTTGTTTAAGCAGGTAAACTTAGAACCGGTTTTGACTTTCTGAGCCTCATCAGAAGTCAGTCCCTTAAACAAATGCTGCTGCTCCGTGCCAGGTGTTATCTGCGATAACAATTCAATCAGCCAGACACCATAAACCTGCTGAACACAACTCTTGTTTATAACGGGTGTCAGAGGCGTCACTCTGAATTCGGTTCATTGTTTTATCATTTAACAGTCCAGCAAGAATAATAAATGGCGACCTGGCTGACTGATTATGGTTGCGCCAGCACAGCCATTAATTACTTGCCACAGCAAAAAAAAATGGTAATTCAACTGCAATAAAAAATACTAAAATATAAAGTGTTGAGATTCGAAATTCTCATCGTGATCCGAAAAAAAAATCTACGCGAAAAATATTTGCGACCGAAAAAAATGAGGTAATCCATCGTGCGTAATTTAACCCGTAGACTGCGCAGTGTAAGTGTAAGAGTTCACAACTGGTCTCAGAGAGGGCCTTAGTGGTGGAGGTGCTGCTTGCGAGTGCACTGCGGTGCATTTCACTCGGGCACCGCTGCGTCATTACCTTGGCATCGTAGGTGAACTTCAGCGACGGGGTGTCCTGGCAAGGGACCATGCTCCGGCAGTGAATTGCCTGCAGAGACAGAGTGGCGGTTTGCGTGAGTATTGCAGCTGTCGACACTCGATACACATTCACGTGGCATTTTCCTCCGGGTCCTCCGGTTTTTCCCTCCACCTTGAGAAACGTGCGTTTAGAGTATTTGGCTGCGAAACATTTCCACGTGATGATAAACCACTTCGTTAGGCTATCATTTATGGTCAGGACGCTTCTGAAAAAGAGCTACTCTGTATGTAGCTCAGTGGGTCTTATCTGGTAAAATAAAAAATAAACTTTAGTTTTAAAAGTTTTGTTTACATTATAGCTTCTTAAGATCTTGTTTTATTTTTGGGAAGAGTCCCGTCCATGTCAGTGGCTCTTCAAGTCAAGCATCTTTCCAGGCAGGGATCTGCCATCGCATTTTGTATTTAAATACAAACATTAAAGGCTCAACGGGGATAGGGCTGGTCTAGTCCTTAGTGTGCAGTCCCATTAATCCTACTGGTCATCTGTGAAAAAGAGCTTTATAGCTCATCTGATTTCTCCAGGGATAAATAAAGATTCTGAATCCGGCAACTTGAGTTCAACTCTCAGCCGCAGCTAAAATCAGTGGTGAGTAATATTTGAATGGGTCCTGGTGTCCCCTTTTAGGTGTAGCCACGAAAGTAATTAACCACTTGACGAAAGCACCGCTGTGTAGCTGACAAAGAGCCAAGGTGGCCTAATGAGATGTCACGGCAAACATTGACCTTGAACAAATACATTTATAATTTGATACAACGAGAATCAATACAATGCTGGAAGAAGGCACCCCCCTTGGCCATGTGAGTCATAGGGGTTTGCTTTAACCATTCCTTAGCGTGCTGGTCAGCGTGGTAAAGGGTGGGGGGTAGGGGGTGGGGTGGTGGTTCCGGGAACGGTCCAGAAAACACTCGACCACTGATGTTAGCCGTGTCCAAAAAAAAAATCGAGTTAAGTGTTCGTAGCATAGTGCGCAAATCATTGCGTAAACTGCTCCACGCCGTGTATATAATACGCCCGAGTGATTGAATGAACCGACTGAATGGGAGTATCTTTTCAGTGAGAGATCGTTGTACTCACGAAAGATTTCTTAACAACTACGCTTCACTTGATGTACCCCCTGAAATGGCCTTTCACAGCCGCAAACGTGTTAATGCGACCGCTTCGGCCACGTTAAACTTTAACGCAGTGTTACATAAGTTGACAGAACATTAAATGAGCGGTAACTCGGAAGATACAATCATTGACGATTCTACCGGCCAAAGCTGGAAGGCCACAGGTGAGTTCACTCGCCAATGGGCCAAGTTGCAAGGAGTCAACAGTTTGGAATGACTACGGCAAGCTAAACCATCTACAGCTAGACGTTAAAGCTCCTGAGTAACATTAATGATATTTGCGCGTATTAATGTCATAGTCCCATAGCCCATCATGATCAGCCGTGGTCAATCCACTACAGGGTTATAAGCCTTGATCCTGTGATATAATAATTCCCACCTGCAGGTATATTGAACTTCTATTGCACCGTACACAGCCAACCGTGCTCATCCACGGAAGGACAACAAAGTAAACACCAAAAAAGTTGAAAAGAAATGAGCCTTCAATCTAGATGATGTAAAAGTGCATAGGTCCAGTGGCTTCCTAATATCGGAAGGAAGGGCGTTCCAGATGGCCGCAGAAGCGCATCTGAAAGCGCGCGATGCGGTGACCGCCTTTGTTAAATGGCCAGCCAAAAGCCGCTGCGAGGATGACCGGAGTCCGAGTGATGGTTTGTGCTCCTTGGCGAGATCGGGAAGTTGGGACAGACGAAGTCTCCTCCATGTCGTTCCGTGGTCGATCCGGCCCCCAAACACCCCCCCCCACCATCCCCCTTGTTTATCCTGGCCTGTACAGGTGGGGACTTGCCTTATGATTGTTTTAATTAATCATCATCATTACGATCCACGGGCAGATAGACCCAAGAAGTGTCCATTGCACATTCCGTTATTTGTTTCCACTTTCCTCGTCTGTCTTGTGCCAACATGCTCAAGAGGTGCCACATCTCTTACGTTGTCAAGCCATTCTCTGTTAGGTCTTCCTCTCTTTGTTCTAATTGCATTGTTTTTAAAGGTTTTATTGGAGAATAATCGTTTGTGTGCAGGGGGTCTTGGTTTTTGAAAGTTGCCTTTAAATAAATGAATGTGATTGATTGAAGAAAGATGATGATGATTTTGGCAACTCCAGCACGCAACTCTCACGATCCCATTGTAAGCATCAACCATGATTCGTGGTTGCGATTCCGTTCAAGGACAATTTCTCACACCTCACTATTCCCATCTCGTTCATATTGTTTCTTGCTCGTACTGCCTTCTCGTTGTTTCTTCTCGTCTTTTGCAACTTGTTCGTTACGCAAGCCAACACGCAGCATCCACACACAATGTGTACAGTTTTCCCGCTTTATTTACGAACCTGCTATCCACGATGTTAACTATCCACGAATCACATTTGGAACTCTACACGATTGCATCGAGAGAAAGAAAGGTGAGATAAAGCGATGAGAGATAAAGTGATGACATTAAGCGATGAGTTAAAGTGATGAGAGTGACGAGATAAAGAAATTAGATAATCTAGATTCTAAGATTTTGTGGACCAATTTCATTTTCCGCGAAATTTGCCAATCACGAGCATCACCGTAATGCATCCCTCGCGAAGAATGAGGGATCCTCTCATACACTTTGCATAAAATGTTGCTTGTCAATGTTACCATGCACGGTGTGCCGCGTGTATCGCGAGCATTAAGATCGATGTGAACCATTGAATCGAGGTACCGGTGAGACGGACCTCGCTAGGAACCCCCCACGGGGACTCTACCCACACAACCCTGTTCCGCTATCTCCTTCCCGTAACTCCACCACCACCACCACGTCCCCCACGCTCCAATACCGTTGGCTCTCCAGAGCTCGTTACCGCTAAAGTGACAAAACGCTGGGCGCGAGCTTCTTGAGGATCGACGTTTCATACGTCGGAGTGGTACCCGGCCCTTGACATCTTCTTCCACGTCAATACACCACCGCCTTCTTCTTCACTGCGGCCGTGAGAGAGATCCCGTGACGGTCCCGGAGGACAGCAGGCCATGCGTGCGTGCTAGCGTCGCGGCCCAAATGCGCCAGCTACAAAATGATTGCTCGCAAGTTCGTTGCTTGGGTAAAACCGGGCAGCAGCATCGCACCCTAATGGCAAACTATAGTCGTCGTCTATGAAACACAGAACTTTTGTGATCAGCTTGTGCTCTAAGAACCGCACAATTGCCAAATGTACTTACATCTTGTTATTAATATTGTGGCTAATGAAATGAAAGGAAGCATAAGGAGTGTGGAGAGCAGTGTGGGGAAGGTGACGACACAACTGATCAGAAACCATCTTGCATGGTTCACAGCCAAGATGCCTCAGCGAGGCACTGGGAAGTGGTAATTTCACTCGTCCACTCGACCAGTGCTGGAAATTCCCCATTTCTATGGTGGGAGCCAGTATATCTAGGAGACAACCAATACAGACTTCCCACAACGTGGTATTCATTTGGTCGATTCTGGAGAGAAATTATAGACCCAAGTTAATCTGCAACCAAATGTGTAAAAACTGTAACGTGGGGGATATCAGATGACGTTAATGTGTTGGTGGTTTTTGATTAAAGCTTTGCTGATGATGCAAGCAAAAGTATCTCGTTTGCCCATGCACTGCATCATTTTACCAATTCGCTGCGCTTGGAGTGGAAACAAATGGCGCGCGGTGTCAAACGAAACTTTGGCGCAGCCGCCAGCCGAAAGCCAAACAGGGGAATGAATGAAAGAAACGGGGCAATCAATTAACAATCACGGCCTCGCCCGTCCTCGCACGGCGGGGCCAGACGGCAGCCGAGAGACAATGCCAGCATTGTTGCAGCCGCGACATTGGCACGAACGTTATTAATGTTGTAACTCCACACAAGGGCTGAGGGGCTGCCTGTTGGACCACACTTCCAAATATCTGTCTTTACCGCCCTGATATCTCAATCGACCTGTTATGCACAGGAGTCAAAAGCTCACTGGCGGTTACAGACTACCAATTTAAATCGACGCACATACGGGTGTTCATGGTTTGCAAATTGAAGGGTCATCTTTCGACAAAAATACCTGCGAACGAGTAAAGGCGTGAAGCGTATACCTATTCAGCACAGCGGTGCAAATGCAACTGGCTGGGGACTGTGGGACAGGCGGATGTTGTGAAAAGGTTTGATATGTGAACACCGATAATAAAAAAAAAATAACAGTTAAACTATGGGCAAATATAGCACTGAGTGGAGATGGTTAATTGCTCTGGGCAGATATGTGACTGCCGGATATCTGACTGGCGGATATGTGACATCGTGCTGCACTGACAAAAGCAACGAGCGGTGCGCTCATCTTCTCTGATGGCACTAATTCCATTGGTGGACATTCAACATTCCTCTGGCTGGGACCGGTCTGTCCAAAGCATGAGAGCACTGTTGACATCCCACGGTGCGGTGTCTAATTAACCCGCCAGGGACGATGGGCGGAGTTGGCCCAGGACCGGGGTGCGAGCTCAGAACCTTTCAACGAGCGAGCCACTCTGCCGCTGGGCCACGCGGCCAGATCATAATCCATTATAAAAGCTCGGCGTTCCATTTGTCCGTAATTTGTCCGTCAACTCAATTATAAGAGCCTTTCATAAGGCCTGAATCAAAAAGTTATAGAAAGTGGATGCCCCCAGATGTGGGGGTAAAAAGTTGATCTGACAGGTTGACAACAATTGTCGACCCCCCCCCCCAAAAATACATGTTTTTTGTAGCCTTATATGCCTACACACCCTACATACAATAGAGTCAGTAGTATCATCTGCACACATTGGGAGGGGGAAGAGGACATCGATGGGGGCGAAGCGCTGAGAAGCCCTTCATAGGAGCTTAGAATAAGGCGGGCCATAGTTTCGCCTTATTCCAGCTCCTGTAAAAATGTTGAAAGTTAAACTGTTGCTTGAGCTCAACCTTTTTTGTCAAGGCAATACAATCTGAAAATGTGATCTCTCCAACTAAAGAGTCCGTTCAAATATTTGAACGTCCTCTATTCATTTTCACCGTTTGCAACGTAAACATACTGCGCAGCGTCGATGACAATGATGGCGAATTGCTCTACGGCTGAAGCAAGCCGGCTCGTGCAGTGGGTGAGGAACCCGGAGAAACTTGGTGAGGAAGTGAAACGGCGTCTTGCCTTTGTGGTTAGGAATTACCGCTTTAATCGAACGCAGTTGGTTGCATTCTTTCGCTCCGACAACAGCTTACACGGTCACATGGGCAACGGATCAGCTGGCTCCCCGTCAAAAAAAACAATCCCATTAGCATTGCACACAGGCCATTCAGAGGGCACACATTGCGAGCCCTGACTGCGGGTCGCCACTATGGGAGGCTCCCGGGTTAGTGCGTAACTTAACGCCGGGGGTCGGTCAAAAAAGTTACCGACTTTTTTTTCTTTTCCGCGGCATGAATAATGCGGCTGGCGTCAGCACATTTCGCGAACTTGGCTGCGATCTCGGCAGCGCCGGGGGCCGCTATTCATAGACGCTCGGTCGCTCGCCCGCCCGCTCACGTGTCTCTACGGCATCAGCACATTCATGGCCGGCGCTGCATTGGCGGAGCAAAAAAACCTTCACGTAGGAAGCAACGCAACTATAGCTTTATTTTATAACGGTTCCGGCGTTACTTTTAGTTTAGGAGCGTAAGTCTAATTTTGCTGGAGCGTGGCTCCTACCCATACGAATGTGGAATTTTTCACCGGGTCTGAATAGCGGCCTGTTGCACACAATATGAGCAAGTAGGTTTCTGAGTAACTTTTGCAGAGCCAGAGGGCCGCATTTTCTCCAGGCACCCGTGTCATTTTACATGATATAAGACTTGAAAATTAAATCGGCGAGATACTGAAAACCAATAAACTTGCCGAACAACTCTTGAAGACATGTTTACAGAGGGCATCAGATGTGTAACTCTTAATTTTAATGGTTGTTTTGATCAATTAACAGTCCAGCGAGAAAATACAAAAAATGCGAATGAAGACCTGCCTGACCGTACTTGCGTAACCACAGCCATGAATTACTTGCCACATAATGAGGTTGCAATTCATTTAACACTTTGAGCTGTGACATGAGCATACCACGACCTGTTAATAATTTGTGGGGTTTTTTTCTCCTCCAGATAATGATTGTTTTAACGAGTATGTCGCTTGATCGCAGTGAAATAAAAGCGTTTCCACGTTCAAACCAACGTTGTCAGCGCCGCCCTTATTTGTGGAAACTCCACATCCCTCTCTGGTCATTAGCCAACCTCTTGACAGGGCAACCAGTATCAACTCCCCACAAAGTGACGGTGATTTTAATGAACCCTGATTCAAAGAAGGTCAGAGGCAACTCCCGACGCGAATGTGAACTGCAGCACTTATGAAATTAAGTGGAATGTGCCTGGCTGGATCATATCTCTTGAAGCAAAATGTAATCGATTAGCCCTAGGACTAGGTCGCTTCTGAAAAATAAGTTAAAACCTCAGTGGGCTTTGCCTGCTGGGATGGGGATGGTTTAAATTTATTTGTAGATTTTGGGGGGATTTGTTTTACCTATCTTGTACTAAGCACTCCTGTCGTGTTTTGTTTTGCATTGTTTGTTGTTGAAAATAGGGTTTCCCCTTTTTTTCTGGCAACAAAACAGGCGTTAAGATGTTAAAACACACAGATGATATTGTTTGTTGTTGTAACCGTGTGCCCAGACTGGACATTTGTGGAAAAAAGCTTCATAGCTCATCAGATTCTTCCAGTACAAATAAATATTCTGATTCTGATGAATGCTTCCGATGGCAAGTTTCAATCAGTAATATTGAACAATATAATCGCTAAACAAATTTTATAGGGAAGCACTGACCCAGAAGGCCCAGAGGCTGACAGATTCCATGTTCAGATCTTTCAAGATGAAACCAAACCCCCAGCCCACTCACTGTTTACCGTCACTCTTGTGGATGTCGCAAAAGGATCTCTCAAATTTGCCAATTCCCCACCGAAAAGTGTTTTCTACTTCGTAAAGGACTCCGTTTCTGATCACTCATTATTCAAGGTTTAAGGTAATATGATTTTATGCTGGGCATTTAAAAGCATGACAATGAGACTACCTGAATAAATATTAAGATGTTAATTTTCCTCATGACCAAATTACCTAGAGCGTGGTTGCCCGGCCTCATCAGAACTCAGAAGCTATGCAGGTTTGGGGCCTGAACAGGGCATGGTTGAGTGACTTCCAGCAACAAAAAGCATCGGTAGTCAGCACCGTCGGCACTGGAAGGCATTGAAGCTCAGTCCATTGATGATACCGCACCTCCGATGAGCACAGCTAGCTACGTACGGTGCAAAAGAAGTTCAACATACGTACATCTACACTCCCCTCACAATCGCCAAACCGGACACTCACCACAGTGGTGTAAATACCGTACACATGACCCTCAGTGTCTGCATGGCACGGCAGGAGGCCCTAGTCTGTCAGTGACAAACGCGCTGTAGACGCACGCGTGCACGGCTCTATTCAAATGGACGTACGTTAGGCTAACATGCTCAGGGTTATGTCACGTGATCTATATGGATTAGCTGCCGCTGATGTCTTCATATGACGCTTCAAACTCATAAATTTTGCCCTTTCATAAACCCAAAAAAAAATTCTAATTTTAATTATCACGAACCTGTGCCAATGAGATAATAGTAATATCATAACAGACTGCAGACAGGGTAACAATGCGGGACGAGTGGCATCTTCCATCGTTAACGTGAATGTACACAGAGTGACCCATTTATAGACACCCCACTCATTGCCAATGACCCTCTCCAATGTCTCCTCAATAGGCGACTTGATATCGTGAATATTGCAAAACCTGTGGCCCATATTCGACTAAAAATCTAAACTACTACTGTATTTGTTTTTACCAGGTAAGGCCCACTTAGCTATACAGCTCTTCTGCATAAGCGACCTGGCCACAAATAATAGCCCAACGAAGTGGCTTATCACGTGGAAATTGAAAGCAGCCAAATATCGATTTAAAGCTTTCGTGACTGCAGGGATTCATCTTCTTGGGTCTTTCGGTAAAGTCACGTAGAAGGGAAGTAATAAAATAATAAAAATAAAACATAATAAAATAATATAATATAATAAAATAATATTATTATTATTTTATTGTGTTTTATTCACGTAGAAGGGAAGTAATAAAATAATACAAATAAAACATAATAAAATAATATAATAAAATAATATTATTATTATTTTATTTTATTATGTTTTATTTTTATTATTTTATTACTTCCCTTCTACGTGACTTTACCGAAAGAACCAAGAAGATGAGCAGCCAAATACTCTGAATGCACGTTTCTAAACGTGGAGTGAAAAACCAGGGGACCCAGAGAAAAATCCACGCGACCACGGGCAGAGAGACATGCAAACTCCCAAATATACAGCAGGCATCAGGGTCAGGATCGGTGAGGGAGGTAACATCTCGCCACCTCGGCGCCAGAGAACCGGAGAAGAAAGCTGTAAGAACCGAGGGCAATGCGTCGTTGTGCACGATGGGGCTGCCATTCTGAACAGCCCATACATGGCCCACCCTGTGGTAGCACATTACACAAACCCCTGGCACAGGTGGCTACGCGGGGACAACTGTCATCCAAAATAGCGAATCGCTTACCGGTGGGGCATCGGAGCGACCGAGGTGCGATGTGACGTAAGAAGCAATAAATGTAATCCGCCTCAAAAGGTGGTAAAAAGTGTCGCCCCCTGCTGGTGAAGCGCACGCGCACAGGCACCTTGAGGCATGAGAGCCGGGTTACTAAAAGTCAACCTGTGAAATTGGACGGCCCAGACACTGCAATGCAGCAGGCCGTGTGAGTAGGAGGTCAAGTGACGCACTGCCTTCTTGATCCACTACAACAACAACAAAAAGCACTTTCAAAGAGTAGACAGGCCAGTTCACGTTAAACAACTGGTGTTTGAGGCATGGGTAATGATCTTGGGCCAGAAAGTAATGATGTGGCCTTTCCATACTCGAGTTTAATTTGTTTAAAGAGGTGGGAACTTAAGATATCAGGATAGTCTAATTTGTAAGAATGACCTGGGGCATCCGTCTGCCAATTTTGGGGGTGACGATTGCCATGTGTAATGATAATTTAGCAAAAAAATTTTTTTTGCCAAATATGGCCGGCACACATTTTATTTGGCAAATATGGCCGGCACATAAATGGCCTAGTCTTGCGAATGGCAACAGAGAATCTTTAACATCCACTGTGAAGCAGACAATGCGTGATAGTACCACGGTTATTCTTATGACACCAGCACCTTCGATTAGCATGGATTGGCTACGGACGGTGCGTAAGAAATTCAACATACATACAGCAGCAATAACCACGGAAGCTGCAATTCGACCTGCGAACATATGCAACAAACCATCACACCAAGTCCGGCCACCCTCACAGCGGCTTTTGACTTGCCATCGAACAAAGACGGCCACCGCATCACACGCTCCTGGATGCACTTCTACGGCCGTTTGAAACACTATTCCTTCCAATATTAGGAAGCCACTGGAGCTATGCACTTTTAAAATGTAAATTGGAAACGAATTTCTTTAGAACTGCTGTTGGTGTTAAGTTTGTTGCCTCCCCGCCTCTCCGCACCTCCGATTATCACGGTTGGCTACGTACGGCGCGCAAGAAGTTCAACATACGTACATGCAAGTGGCGAACGCGCTGCCGCTCGGCTGCATCACTATCCTTGTATGCGGATGGACGATGCTATAAATCAATTGGCAAGTAACACTACGAGAGTAAGCATCTTGGAAGTTGAGGATAGAACCAGTGCAGGAAAAGATGCCAGACATGCGAGTGCAGATCTTGTAGAACAAGATAAATAGATACGAACTCTGCAACAGCTAAAGGATCTGGCCCAAGGCAGGAAGTGATGGAAAGTTGTTTTTCGTGTAGTGACATCGCGGATGTCACTGTGTAATGCCGGCCCAAGAGAGGCACGGTATGCGATATATTGCCATCGCGGGCACCACATATGTTTCATTTCAGTTTCATTTATTTGCTATAGCCTTGTGAGCCATTCGGCTCTTGAATGTGGGTGCAGTACCTGCCCTGGAGGGGCTCTGTGAGCGCTGTCTGACAGTGCTCAATGGTACCACGCTTTGCGTGCAGTGCCGACCCCTACAGGATAGGGTGTGAGAGTGCCGGCCATGGGAATGGAGTTACTAAGGGCCATGGCACTCTGGTTGACCCCGAAGGACACGTGAACGGTAAAGTCTACACAGGGCCCTAGGGTGGGGGCTAGGGGTGGTCACGTGTCAGGCCCGAGATCCTGCTCGAGGATTCTAGAAGGTGGTCGTGGCTAGGGGCGGATCCAGCCCCGCCGCAGAGGATATAAGCCGGGTCCCCGAGAGGGACCAGCTGCTGTTGTTCATCCTGAAGAATCTACGTTCTATGTCCTACAGAGTCTCCAACACGTGGATCCAAGCTGTGGTCCGGTCCGTCGTAGATAGTTACGGCTAGTGCAGCTAGCCTGGTGACCCACCACCATAGGTTGTTATAGAGTCAAGGTGCAGTTACTCCGTGTGTTGGTATTAATAAATGTGTTGCCTCCAAAGAGTACATCTGCTACTCAGTTGAACTCACTACATTCGTATAAACGGCATTGGTTGTGATGACCTTCTGACTCTGACTTGTACAGTCTCCACGCATACCATTCAGCCTGCTCACAAAACAAACACGCAAGCTCTTAACATTGATCTAGCACATGCCCGCCCAGTGAGGCACGCTCCTGCCACAAGTTTATCAATGGCGCGCACTTGAAAACCGGCGACTTTGGAAGCGAGGTTGGTGGCTCATGCAGAGATGGTGCCGCCCGAAAATACTCACCTGCAGAGCCATGCCGTGGCTGTTTTGGGGCAGTACGGAAAGTAGGTCGCCGATCGGCCTCTGTGGTGGTTGAGTGTTCTCTCCCTTCACGTGTGACTTTTCGCTGGGCACTCATTCTGGTTTCCACCCACATGAACGATCACTGATGAGGCAGAATTATCTGAACCCCTACTTAATGATAATGATGACGAGGTAAATCGAGGTTTCCCTGGGTACAGCAACGATCAATTTCGCATAATTATAAATAATTGTTATTGTGGGATGGGAGAGGATACGGCGGTCAGCAAACTGAACTTTGAACCCAATGACCCAAGATCGATTGCCGGTTATGCTAACATCACCGCCAATTGATATCTGAACCGATCCTGGCTATACCCCGCATACCGGCGCGCAATCATCGTGGTGAAGTATGGTCAAACAAGCCCCTCATGATGATCGTTATGGTCAAGTGGAGGTTGTTTCATTCTGTCTCCACAACATTGTCCATCAGCCCGTTCTGTTTCAATCTGCAGATTAGCATAGGATTGCCATATAATCAGCATAGTATTTGGATGTAATTTGAATATTTTTTTAATAATGCCTGGACAAACATTTCCTTTTAATGCATTGTTCGGGTGAAGAATCGATATTCGTTGTGCTCATGTCCCAGACCACATAACGTCTTCATCCTCTGCAGGAAACCTCGTGAAAACGTCGGCACTCGCTGGACGGCATCGCCGGCGGCCGTGGACGTGGCAATAAACACGAACCTCACCGAGGACGCGACAGTGAAAGAAGCACTGGCGCTTCTCTCTCTGTGCCACAACCATGACGGACCACGCTACACCGCACTGGAACGGCCTCCCACAAATGGACCATCATCACAGACTCGCCGAGCCGTGACTGTCGTGAAGTCCGAAGTATCAAACGCATCACCAACGCATAGCACCATCCACACAGCTGCATACTGGCAGTGTCGCTGCGATCCGTGAAGCGTGTAATGCCTCCTTGGATTGGTTGAACTATTTACGATTAAACTAAACTGTTTTTTTATACTCTTTGGTTCTTTCGATAAAGTCACGTAGGTACCTACGTGACTTTACCGAAAAAAGCAAAGAGTATGGATTCCTGCAGTCACGAAAGCTTCAAATCAAGATTGGTTAATTTTTTATTTTACCACTGAGCGTTAGAGCTGTTTTTCAGAAGCGACCTAGCTAGCACAAATGATAGCTCAGGAAAGTGGCTCGTCACGTGGAAATGTATAACAGCCAAACACTCTAAACGTACGTCGATTCTCAATAAAAATCCACGCCAACCACTGGGAGAACACGCAAACTTCAAATATACAGGCGTCAGGGGCCAGGATGAACTTAGCGTTAGGCCACAATGCGTTCTAACACCGTCGCTTTTCCCTCCTGCTATACGAAGAAAAACCAAACAGAAGAGGCACCATATAACTCAGTGCACTGCAGGACCTCGTTGAATTACAGATGCTTACCCAGACTTGAACCCAGGTTTTTTTTTTACGAGCAGTGCGAGCTTAGCCGCACTGCCCCCTGCATTAACAAGTGACCGGGCCACCTCTCGTAAACATGTTGTTTTGAATTTGTGTGCCCGCAGTTGTTTACACTGGCAACCGGGAGGAGGGGAGGGGCTCGCTTACGGTCGTTTAATCGAACAAGTGCAACGACAACCGCCACCCGCTGATGCTGCTCCTGGAGGGTAACATGGAAACAAGCCGACTTTCATATTGTACGCCCGTCCAATTCAACGCCGCCACGTGGTTATCGAGCGCAAGCATCCTTATCCCGAAATAGTTTTACGTCCTGTCCACATTCCTATGACGAAGGCCAGTCTCTACTAAAGAGCCACCCCACGACGCGACCTGCCGAGTATAACGTCACGTGCCAATGTTCACATTGGGAAAGTGTGTATCTTTTATAAATAAAACTTATTAAGCGTTAAAATACATTTATTTGTGCAGGAAATCTTCATTTGAATTTGAAGACTGATCATCAGGATGGTCATGCATTGCAACGTTTGACCAATTTCTTAACAAGAGGCCCAAGATCTCTTCCCTGATAGTGTTTGGCATATTTCCCAACGTAACGTCGCACGCCTGTTGCTAAATTTGGTTGTGAGAACCTCTCTTCAAACTCGCAGGCGCGTGAGCTGAAAGAATAATAACTGGCGCATTAAAACACTCGTACAGGTCACGGTGTAAACAGATTCTCTGTGTTGGCTGGTGGAAGGATCATCACACATATTTGGTACAATCATTGCGTGGCTGAACCCTAAATTCAATTGTGCGTCATGGGTAACGAAAAGTTCACACATGGGAAGCAACAGGAGTAACTGGCGAAAACACATCAATGTACCGCCCTTAGTCTATCAATTGCTAGAAGGCCGCCCAACGCGGTGACGGTTGTGGGGGTTATTTGGCCATACTTCACCACGTTGGTTAGTGCAGGTTGCCGATGGAGCTGGGGGGGGGCAAGACCAGCTCAGATATCTCTGTGCCAGTGATGTTCACCATAACCAGGAATCAAACTGAGATCGCCGAGTTCATAGTGCACTGCGCTGCAAACCTGGCTACCAAACATTACACACTCCCTTCGGGCAGGTCAGCAACCCACTTGCTCTGCTGCGCTCAACTGATCACCTCTCGTAGCCCTGCAGCTTGGGAGTTTCCCTATACCAGGGGTCGGCAACCAAAATAAAAGAAGAGCCATTTCTTTCCAATTCGGTACAAAATTCAGTATTTCAAGAGCCGCAATGCATCTGAGTACATACTGTACATACGTACATATCGTCAAGAAGCAGCCCGTAAAGAGCCGCATGCGGCTCCGGAGCCGTAGGTTGCCGACCCCTGCCCTATACGAAGCAACAGCAACACAAAATGGCCAATTCTTGGAAGCGATGAGAAGAAATAATTAATTCCATTTAGAAAATGCAAGGCTCTGGAAATACATAAAAATAACCCGTTGGCCAAGGGGAGAAAAAAAAAACTCAAGTTTTGGAGCGAATCGAGGTAACCCAAAAGCAAGAGAAAATAAAAGTGCGGGGCGTTGAGGTGGGGATCAAACGGCGCCGCCGCCGCCGAATGGCGACGACCGCTGGGGCAGGGCGCTCGCTGCACGGCCGGGGAGCAGCGCAGCAGAGCGCACGGCGCAGTGTGGCGTGGAGCAGGAGGAGCCGCGTCCAGGGAACGCACAGGGGGCGCAGCCCACCGGTCGAACGATGATGTCCCAGGCTCTTCGGACACCCGCTGCCGCCCCACAGGCCGCACGCTTGACCCCAAATACCTTTGGGGTTACCACTTACGGGTGAAAATTCAACGTTTTTACACCTTGCAAACGTGCGCATTGTCACACACAACAACTCTGGCTGTCGCCTGATGAGGCTTGGTTGTAATTACCGGCGAAAAATCACGGTACTCGAATTGTAAATGTTGTGGGTTTACTGTCCAACACACCGCTGTGCTGAACTAGTAACGATTTGTCCCGTTCCGTTTACGTGACAAACCTTACCAATTGGCTGTGTCAGGTGGTAGCGGGTTTAATGACGCGCAAAAAACCTCGCTTTTGGATGCACGCAGATCACAATGTGTGGTGTTATCGACAAGTCCTAAGTGTCTCCCTACTCAAAATAGCCGATCATCTTCCCTTTCGGTATTCCAGGTTTCAGTGATTGAAGATCCACATTCCCTCATTCCTGTGGCGGAGACCCGTTTCACTTTCCGACGCGCAGAAGGCGACTTCCCACGATTCACCCTGGTGGAGCGATGGGTTTCTGAGTTCACCCCCCGACGGGAATTTGAGCTCGGGACCTGCCGACTGTCGAGTGGAACGCTCTTCCCCCTTTGTACAGCCGCCCTTGCGAACAGGGCTCCTAATCCCGTCACACCGTCGGCACCACGGACTCCCAGCCGCCGCAGGCTGCGCTTGAAAGGCAAAACTTTGTTTAATCGATGGTTTATCATCTGCTGCTACAGCAGCAGCAATACAATGTATTCTGTCAGCAATTAAAACAAAACATGCAAAATGCTTTTCGGCTTATGCAATTCCTGTAAGTAAAAGTGTCATTAGCGGATGCCTGCATTGGTGCGCGTGAGCACGGCACTCTGAAGGTTATTTGAGACCGCTGCTGATGAATGGCAGCGACCCTTTGAGGGCTCTCTGCTCACACCCCGCAGGATGCCCGACTCTGGATATCTCCACTATCAAAGCCCATTAATAACCGGGCTCACATAAATCATCGTGGCGGCACGGTGACATGCTGAAACTGGAGTCGCCGCAGAACCAAAAAACGCCGCTTGACTGCTCACACTGCTGCCCCTCGCCCGCCTTGAGCCGTGTATTGGATTCTGAGATTGGTTCTGGATCATTCCCCTGTTAAGTCTCACGTACAGAGAGCGAGCACGTGCCAAAGAACGTGCTCCTGCCCGTACTCATTACGCCATGATTCACGTCACACTCCTCAGGTGGAAATGTAGGGTTATTATTTTTAGCGTGCTCGTTTGATACGGCTCGTATTTAAACACGATGGAAAAATCTCACCTCAGTCGTTTTGACCGGTAAAATCAACTGGGTATGTCCCGTGACCTCTTTGCGAGCCTGCCACACTTTACATGCATGTGTGTACTGTATGTTGAACTTCTTTCGCACCGTACGTAGCCAACCGTGCTAATATCGCAGAGTGTCAAACTGTACCTCACCTGGCATGTGTGCTGTGGTCATGTGACCTTCACTTAGCAGCCGATGGAGGTTGTTTTTGTTGTTGCTTTGCGATGTGGAGGCATAGTGCATCGCGCACTGCACTAGAACGCACAAACTCCATCTCGATTCCTAACCACGCACATTGGTAGCAAGCTGTATCTGAACCAGCCAGGTAAATGAGTACCTACTACTCGGTTACAAGGAAATCATCACTGCGTAGACAAAAAAAGCGGCCCACCGCACTGCAGACGGCACCGCCGCTTGCGAGCATTTGCGCTCACTCACAGCAACGTCCTTGACGTTCGCCAGGCTTTCCTCTGTCCTCAAATGTAAAACTACCACATTTCTGGAGGCTCAACGAGGACGCAAAGTAAGCTGCCAGCCCCTCCCTCCATACACCAACCACGCCGATCATGACATAGCCACACCCACTGTCGCATAGCCACACCCACTCCACCGCTAGCCCGGCCCAGACATGGTGAGTGGCCTCCTTCTTGCTCTTTGTGACGTGGGCCCAGACCCCAGGGCTCATTGGGCCCCACGCAATCACAAGTCGGACATGAGGGCAGATAGTGTAATGCTGGGACAAAATCCAGAGTTTCAGAAATGTCTTTGAGACAATGGGATGGAGTCAGAGCGACGCTCGGCAGGTGCGCACATGCGTGTACGTAGACAGCGGCGATCAGCAGCTGTGCACACGCGTGTACGTGGACAGCGGCGATCAGCAGCTGTGAACATGCGTGTACATAGGCAGCGATGCTCGGCACTGGCGTCTGTGTGGCGGCCGCGTGGCGCGGAGCGGAGGCTGGCAGCACGTGCCGACCTAGCGCGCCGCTCCGTACACGCGGTCGGTGACGCCGGCGAGTGCCAAATTTACCCGGCACCTGCCGCTGCCCGCCAACCAAGAGTCCCCACCGTGTCCTTGCCTGGCAGAGCCACGTGCTCTTACGCGGGGTGGGGGGGGGGCGGTGGGGTGAGCGGCAAGCGGGCACAGGGCCGGATTAAGATTTTGTAGGCCCCTGGGCTACAGGTACTGTGAGGACCCCAGTAATATTTTCAAAAGGAAAACAAAGTTAAAGAAAAATAACATTTATTTTTATGGCTAACAACAAATCAAATTCAGCATTCACAAGTGAAATAACTTTTCACTGGACTGCAGCCCCTAAAGCCCCGTGCTTTCATCCAGCCCTGAGCGGGCAGGCTCACTTTTTGGATGGGCTTGGACCAAGTGGCGGAAATTTTACCCCTGGGCGGCCGACCACACAGGAGACGTGTTTTCAACTCGCCGTGATGCGTCGTCCGAGGGTGCACTCTTTGACTCCCGAGTGATGGTGTCAACTACAGAGTGGATCCGTCGTCACTTGGGAGTTTGGTGGCGCTCACCGATCCGAAGCCGGCGGTGGAGGTTTCACGTGATTCTTCATAGGACGAACGGCCACTGTTGACTTTTCAAAAAGCAGTCCTGGTTATGTTGATCCAACCTGGGTGTGAACTTACATTGTTATTACGACTACTACATGTGTTTACTCGTTGAGTCTCATGACTTTTCTCCAGCCAAGTATTCTCAATAGTGGATCGACGGCCGCTTTGTATCACCCAATGGAGTGATTTGTGGGTCATGATGTCATGGGTTCTGCAATGTCTACTGTGAAGCAGACGCGGCAAAATTGTCGGTTAACAACACCCACGGTATTAACCAGGGCGGCCGCTGGGATTGGAACCGTGATCCTCTTCGGAGAGTGGTGAACGCGCTGCCGCTAGGCCGCGTCACCGCCCCACGTCTTTACGACTGTCAGGCACTCTGCCACAGTGCCAACCCGGCTGTTGATAAAGAATCATTAGAATCTTTATTTAGAGTGCAGGAGGAATCCGATGTGCTACAAAGCTCTTTCGTTCACAGATGTCCAGTAAGGGCTTCGAGTGCGGCAGTGGCCAGCACGTTAACCACTATCCGCAGATTGATACAAATAAAAGTCAAATTCACGTTGCAGCCTTCCGGCCTACAAGCGGGCATGGAGTGGGCAGTGCGAGTGCCATTATATAACTCTTCCAATCTATTGCTGTTGCTGTTATTTGCACGGTGGGAGATCAGCCACAAAAGCCTTTTATTCAGCCCCAGCTAAGACAGAACTGTCATCACAAACACCCTGTAACGTGTTACAACATATTTCAGGATAAAGTTACAACCAAAGGCCAAATAAATCCATAACTTGCTTAAGGATTAAATTAGCTTAATACCATTTACTTAAATCTTGAAGCTGTCAGCGAGTCAATAGGGTAACTTGGAATGTCGGGCCAACTCTTTTTTTAGTTTTCCCCCAAATGAGAGATACGAAATATAATTGATCAAGCTCCATGTATATTTATCCATCTGTATTATTACCCATTTCATCCAAACATTTATTTACAAGTGTAAAGTTTCTGTGAGACAGAAAAGCAACGTAACAATATGCTCAGTTGCACCTCCGATTAGCACGGTTGGCTACGTATGGTGCGAAAGAAGTTCAACATACATACATACATATTACCTGCTCGGAAATTTGGATCAGAGTATAAATATGACATAAAGTACGTAAAGAAGCAAGGACAGAGGCAAGTTGGGATTACAGTGAGAGACACGAAAGCACAAACACAAGGATCAGTGAACAACAGCAAGTTCGGAGGCATCACATTGACACTCTGTCGGGCGCGGCCGAAGAGGTAAAATAACAAATAAAACGGACACTGACGCCTATCTGAATGCAGTCACACCATCACCTCACACAGAAATCCTCTGCCATCAAGAAACTCATACATCGTGCTAAGAAAGTGTCATACGGTGAAGGTCTAAGGAGTGAGAGGAAACATGTTAAAGAAACGCAGAAATTAAACGGTTACAATAATGCACAAATCAACAGGGAACTGAATGCCAAAACCAAATCAAATAGCACAAGCGTAAAAACTGACCAAGCAATTAAAATTATTAAATTATCGTAGATTGTGAGAGTAAGTGATGAACTAGCCAGATTTTTGAAAAAACAAAACATCCGAGTGAGATTTGGCACGGTACATGAAATACAAAAACTAATATCTGGTACTAAAGATGTATTACCGAAGCTATCAACAGAAGGTGTGTACCGGATTAATTGCACTTGTGGCATCCTATGTTGGGCAAACAGGACAAATGATCAGCAAAAAACTAAAAGAACACCAAAGAAATATTAAAAACTCCCAGATACAACTGTCGGCAGTGGCAGAAGACGCTGGCCAACCAGGACACTCAATTGATTTTTATAATGTTGAAGTTCTGTGCAAAACTAGTTACTTCTGGCCAAGACTAATTGGAGAATCTATTGAAATTGAGAGAAATTTAAATAATGTAAGCATTCTGATAGCTACGGGATTATATTCTTAGGTTTTTCGTGACTTTACCGAAAAAACCTAAGAATATGAATCCTTGCAGTCACGAAAGCTTCAAATCTAGAGCTACGGGATTAGTGCTGCTTGGAAGCGAATTATCAAGTAATACACTGTTTTAACTGCATGCCTAAACAGGTCACCATACGTCGATGGTGATTAACTGTGAGCATACAATAACAAGTATTGCGATTTATTGCACCCAAAAACGGCAGGATGTACTTTCATGGTGTGTATGCATAACGTGCATGCATAATGTATGTTGAACTTCGCACTTGAGTGGCTGACAAGTGACGACATCACATTTATCCCTCTATTTAGGACCGAAGCAGGAGGATTTCTAAACAAATCTGTCTCTCTGCCTGATAATACTCGTGAAATATCGTACTCGAACTGTCCATGTTGTGGGCAACACACCGGTGTGCTGAACTAGTAGCTAATTGCCACGTTTTGTTCACGTCGCAAACCATACTAATTGGCTGTGTCGGGGTTTACGCGATCTAACCCAAACACCTCTGTCATGGATCACATTGACTGTTAGGGAAACTAAGTGGGCTTGGCGAGGACGATGCTGGGAGGGATGCTGGCCTATGGATGAGAATGGCGATGGAATGGCAGCCCAAGGAGAAGGCACCCAAGGGGGTGACCACCGTGGAAATGGAGTGATGAGATGTGCTCGTGCGCAGGAGCGAGATGGATCGTGGCATCGCAGGACCGTGAGAGGGACGGTGGCGCTGTGGGGATGGCCTTCATCCAGCAGGGGATAGGTGCAGATAATGACCAAACAGAAGCCCCAGTGAATTCGAATTGTGACAAGAGTAAACACATTAAAATGTCACTATGTTTACATTCCAATTTTAAGTGATAATAAAGAAGAGATGAGCCTGCTGGTCACAGTGAGCCACAGTGGATATTCAGCCACACCACAGACTTCCCATCAACCCCATGCCTGCCTCACAGCCAACAACCCCCGCAGACCATTACAACGCGAGAGGGAGAGATTGGTGGCTGGGTGGGTAGGCATTCTACAGTCACCCAACCCTCTATGCGAGTGTTCTTCATTGCAAGGCCGGTAGGTCAATGGCGGACCCTGGTGGCCTTTAGTGCGGCCCCTGACATGCGGCCCGGGACAATACACAAACGTGAAAACACTCCATCATCATCATCATCATCGTCGTGCTGTCAAACCCGAATGGTTTCAAATGTATGAATGGTTTCGGCAAAAGTCACCCTCCTCTGAAAATTAGTGAAGAACACTGCTCTATCCAATCAACTTGTCACAATTCGATTAAGAAATGTTTTGTCTTGTCTATCCCTTCTCATTAATATAATTTGTGATATATTCTGTCTCATTCGTACAGTTGTGTTCACTTCACTAGCCGACTAGCAATATTATTAAAATACTAAATATGTTAGTTATTACAATAATAACGTACAAATACAATAAATGTCTTCACAACTGGTGTATTTATGCACCGTGCGTCACGCTCCGAGTTGATGACGTCACACTGGACCTCGTATTCCTATAAATAAAAAAACGTAAAGCCGCAGCCCTGCCAGGACTGCTCGTGCCTCTGCCAGGACTGCTCGTGCCTCTGCTGGCCGGCGAACGGGGGTGGGGACCTCGACTCAAGCGAGTGCACAAGGCCCCCCCCACCCGCCACGAGGGTATTCTGGCCTCGCTATCCCACGCTGGCCTGACATCGTGGGGGGGAAGGTAGGAGTACCCACACTTTACCCCACCACACATGACCCGACTGGTATAGTCCAAGTAGTAGTCTTGGAATTTCAATGCAAACACCGAAGGCTGCAATGGGCGTGCCAAAGCCAAAGGCAAAACTTAGCATTGACCATAAAGCAGTGGTTCCTAACCTTTACTGCAGCCTTGCACTTTGGTACTCAATCGTAAAAAAAAAATGTTAATAAATGCATAGGTTTGATGAAACAAAGTAATTGTACTTACCCGCCCGTCCTTAATTTGTATTTTCGATGATTAACCGTCTAAAAAAATCTGGCCATATCTCGCACCCCGGGTTAAAAACCACTGCCCTAATGAGTTGAGGAGGAAATGTACCCAGGCGCCGTGGGTGGCTGCCTTGTTCACGAGTTGCTCTGCAAGCAGCAGGAAACCTGAGTGCCCAGGAAAAAAAACATGTCACGGTGACAACACTCAAAAGTCTGGGACTAATAAGAACCCGTTTGCTGTGCTGCCATCTCCCGGCACATCGTGCGGCTCGGAGGTGGTTTGGGAGTTTCATGGCACGTATTGACTTCCTCGCCTGATATACAGGAAGTCTTCATCGGTTCGATCCGGACCCTGATGCCTGCATATTTGGAATTTGCATGTCTATATCTCCACGTGGTCGTGTGGATTTTTCTCCAGGTCCTCCGGTTTTTCCCTCCACGTTTAGAAGTATGCATTTATAGAATTTCCACGATATATAAGCCACTTTGTTGAGCTATAATTTGTGGCCAGGTCACTTCTGAGCTACGTATCTCAGTGGACCATACCTGGTAAAAAAAAAAAATGTTGCTTAGTTTAGTTTGAAATCTGTGGGATCCACAAGCCGAGCTTCCGAAGCACAGGATTACAGGTGTGCACCACGGCAATGGGACCCACCAGCATCATCGTCAAGTCAAAGCGTCAAAGCAGCAATGCAACTGTGCTCGTCTCTCCGACAGTGGCCAACCCTGCCTAACCCCAAGGGCGACTACGTCCAGCTGAAGTTCACAGTTCGTCAACAGCGGTGGCCCGAGGTGCAAGTTTACGCAGCCGAGTAGATTAGTGACAGCATGCCTCACCACTGGGCAAGGCTGCTGGGAGTCAAAGGTTCAACTCCTGCATTGCTGCAGTAAACGCCTGTGATAATTCACCCAAGAGGACCGACCGTCGGGACACAAACGTAATGCTTACAAGGCAGCCAGGCGAGCATTGCGTGCAGAAATATGCCTGCTAATGTTAACTTGTTTGCTTCCTTAAGGCTTAAAATGCTGCCACTGAATTCATATTTGGGGGTGGGCAACGCTGCCCAGCGGTAGGACATTCACCGCTTGTTGCACGGGTTCGAGGTTCGAATCCAGAGGCCATCCTGGTTAATACTCTGGCGTACTACCCGTAAAATCTACACCGTCTACTTCACAGTGGACGTTAAAGAGCCCCCGATGTCATACAAAATGGGGAGGCTGCTAACTTCCATGTCACGGTCCAAATTTTCCAAAGAAAAAAAATGGTCTGCGATTTACTTAATTTGCGATTACAAACACCAATATATTCCCCAACGGTGAAACTACTTTTTTGGCGAGCCATCGAACAAAAATAGTCACCGCATCGTGCACTTTCGCGGCCATCTGGAATGCTGTTACTTCCGATATTAGGAAGGCACTGGAGCTCTACACTTTTAAATGATTTACATTGAAAACGAATTTCTTTAGAACTGCTTTTTTGTGTAGTTTGTTGTCCTACCCCGTACCTCTGATTAACACGGTTGGCGACGTACAGTGTGAAAGAAGTTCAACATACTGACAAACAACATACGACTGTGAAATACGGCGTCTTTGTGATTTCACGATGGCTCTGCACAATAAGAATGGCGCGATACCAAACGTATAAACAAGAATTATTCATTCATTTTCAAAAAGGTATTATACGCCCGTATATGGCAATGTCATTCTTATTCATGACCAGCAGGACCTCATGCACGCTCTGTCCCGAGGGATGCGCAGGGCTGTGCTCATGAATATCAATGAGCTCACGATCCCTCTCAGTGTCCCCATGACCCTCGCCAACCCTCCCACCGCTTTTACAACACGAGTCAACGGACGAGCGGGCGACATTCACGATCCATTTGTGCACAGTGCGACTCGATATTTTTTAGCAATCCCACGTGTAGATAATCGACATTTTAATTCGCTTGCCTTTTTTTTTTATACTGAAAATGCATCAGTTTGGACAATGCACAGTTAAGAATGAGAAGCGTCCAGTTTGTGTTGAGATCCTGGTGAACGCTGACTTGGCAGAGCTGATCGAGGTACAATCCTGTCCTCCTATCACGAGGGAGGTGCATTCCCGAAGGACACCGCGTTATGGAAAAATCACGTGACATTAAAAAAACAGGGTAAATCACAGTCCGCGATAGCACGTGAGATGCGTACGCAGGCTGAACAAAGACTGAGGCGCGTGGGTAGCATTCAGAAGCATCCAGCAGCATCCCAATGCCCTGTGTGATGCTACGCCGAGGCCGCCGTACGACCGCTTATTCCTACCTCGCGTAACGTCGTTCTGTTCACCCGATCGCGTTATATCTAATTCGCATCCACGTTATAAAAAAATGTGCTCCCTATTGCGTCATGAAAGCAACTTCACGCGTGATAGGAGAACGGACTGTACAAGTAAATATACAGGGTGATCCATTTACAGACGACCCACTGATTCATAATCGTTGAGAAACACGAGGTGTTTGGGGCATTCTTGCAGGACTCTGTTTCACTGGCACAGCCTGCAGTAGTTTCACACAAGTACTCCCTCGTTATTCACGAGGGATACGTTCATCACTTTATCTCTCATCACTTTCTTTCTCTCTCTCTCTCCCTCGACGCAGCCATGTAGAGATCCAGGTGCTATTCGTGGACAGTCAAAAATCGCGGACAGTAAGTTCGTGAATAACGAGCGAATGCTGTACTCTTTTGTCATTTGCAAGAAATTTCCCAATTAGGCAAATGTGGACCGTGTTCGAATGATGTCACGGGATCCTCAGCGTCCACTTCGAGGCCGAGGAGGGGGCGCATCGCACGGCTTACACGCTCGCGGTACTAACCAGGGTGGCCGCTGGGCCCCGAAACCCGCGACCCGCGAGGCTGTGCGGCAAGCGGCAACCGCACCTGGGCCGAGTCACGGCACCCCCGGTGGCTCGTGACCATCTTCTTACTTTCTTCACAAACGGGTGAGCGAGCAAAGTGAAAGCTAAGCCTCCCCCCCCACGCCTTACAGCAAATAGAGAAGGGAAAGCAGAGGAGGGTTAAACGATTAAAAGGGAAAGAGGTGTAAGCGGGAAAGGGGGAAGGTACACATCCAGCAACGGATAAACCAAGAACGGGGGCCGCCACTTGCTCCCAAAATGGAGATGTTCCGTTTAAACGGGGCGAGATTCTACGAAGCAACGAGTCAAAGGGATTTCCTGCGCAAGTGAGCACCGAGGCAGCGCTCATTTCCAACGAGCCTCTCCTGAGTGCAAACACGTTGGACTTCCCCACAACGTGGCACCTAAATTTATCGATCGCAGAGGGATGATGGCAGCTCGAGTCAACCCACGGATAAGAGTTGAACTCGCAACTCTTCCGAATGCGAGCGGCTCGCTTTACCGCTGAGTCCCCTCGCCCCCCCCTCCCCCGCCGATGAAACTCTACGAGAGAACCGGATGCGCTTACAAAGTTAGAGCTGGCCAGAGAGCGAAGGACAAAGACTCCAGCAAAGGTGTCGGTAAACACTCTCGAACGCACGACTCCTCTCGTACTCCAATCGGTCAGTTGGCCGAGCGTAATCTGGCATTACAAGTTGAATTAATTCATTCAGCGCGTCTGCAATTGCCGAGCCGTGCAGCGGCATCCTCTGCGGCCACGTTCAGCTCTCGTAGCCCTCCGCTGAGCTTGGTCAGCGGAGAGTCGTCAACAGACACACGGTGGCGCTCTTTGTGTAGAACCGCAGCTGCAGTGTGGTCGTGAAGACTCCAACAGTGGAGGTTGCCTTCCATTGGCAGATTAACATTTCACCTTCGCCAACTACTTGGGTTACATTTCGGCTGACTTTTTATGATTCTAAAAAGTCGCTTATTACACGAAAAAAGTCTGATAAACACATATAGACGCTTTATACACCGGTAACATCCGAGTGCAACTTTGCTCGATCTCCGTCACAAAGTCACAAATCATCTGAACGAGCGTCCCATCCCCAGTTAAATAGAAGGGTGATGAAGATGAACGGCTCTTCGCCCCACGCGAATCAAATCGCCACGTGAGACGGCACAAGGCGAGCCCCGCCACGGGATCGCCGGCGAGACCTTCTCGGCGATTATCGATACGTGCGGCAAGTGGCCGCGGCCACCTAAGAATAGCGGCTCTAATGTGGGAAAGGGCCATGGAGAGGGCACGGAATGGAATTCCAGGCACGCCTGCGCACAAGCACTCACGCGGCGCGCACTGGCAGGAGCTCAAACCGCGCTCGTCGCGTTCGTTCCCCGGCGTGTTTTCGGGTCGTACCGCGCACTGTTTGGTACGACGTCCCAATTTTTAGAAGCACGTGCTGGCACATGCATCACCTCGCCGTTGTGGCCGAGATGTTAACTTCCTCGCCCAGTATGCAGGAGATCGTGGGTTCGATCGCGATCCTGACGCCTGCGTTCTTCCAAGTTAACTTTTGATGGAATACGGAGAAAATGGCCCCAACCACAGGAATGTGGAGTTTTCACAGCTGGCTGAGAGCTGCCAATGGAGATGAGATGACCGCTCTCTCAAGGTTCTCTGAGCAAGGAGACTCGTCAACTGTTTGGAAAAGTATCCAGCGGTTCCAGAACGTGAAGCAAACCCGAAATCAGTCAAATGCAATTTTTTATGTAATTTTCCTTTAATCGACGAAGAGCGGGATGGAAAGTAAAAAATGCTGCCAGTTTGGTGATGATCACACTGTCAAGAGGCGCAGAAGAGGAGCAGTGATCTTCCGTCATTCGTACAGTGATGTAGCGGTTGATGTGAGCATCAGCGAATGCATTTGAGATATTCCAAATTGTTTTTAAAACTTTCACTAATATTCAAACATTTGGGAAATGGCATCATGTCATGAGTCGAGGCATCCACTGAGAATTATCTCACGTCGGTGCATCGCCACATGTTGGATAACGGCCCGTGAAAGGTGATTTCCCAGAACCACTTCTGAGGTCTATTCCAGTAACCTCAATTTCCGCAATTAGGAGCTGCCATAGAGATTTCCATCGCATGACGGTCGAATATAAACTTTTGCAGATAAACCACATCAACCGGCGTAGCTTCCCACATGACAACTTGATTTTATTAGCTATGTCGGGTGGTGGAGGGTTACACCTACACAATCTGACCAAAAATAAAACTTACTACGAATCAGAAAACTTTGTTTTTGCATTCGGACAGATGCTGAATATTTGACTAAATAGTAGAAGCTAATTTATTGTGATGGTTTTTGGGTTCACTACTATTGTGTTTTCTTTATCGTTTGTTGTTGTAACGTTCTTACCCGCCCCGACTGGACATCTGTGAAAAAAGAGCTTTATAGCTCATCGGATTCCTCCCCCAGTATAAATAAATATTCGGATTCTGATATCAACAGCCATACGAAAGAAGAGATCGCGAGTGGCTGCTCAGAATCAAACGCCCGGAATCCCAGCAGAATCGGCTCGGGTGCGCCCTGACCCCTGGTAGCCACCCGCCAAACTCTACTCGTAAAGATGTTCAGGAAGTACAAATTAAGCGTCGAAGTCAATTTGCAAAGGAATGCCAGGCCACTGCAGTGGTGAGAGCAAGTGAGGGGTCCATCAGGAGGGGTTGTTGCGCGTGTGAAGTTGAAATGATTCCACTGCGCTCCCCCTGGCTCCTGCCGTACCAGGGGTTATATAAGGAAACGAGACGTTTGGCAGCAACTGCAGTCTAGTCCAAGTTTCGGCGCACTTTGCATTTTATGAGTCCGAGTATATTTAGGAAGGTTGCAAACAGCTGATCACACGGTCCAAACAGCTGTGACTGCCCTGGATGGAAGACTCTTTACGATCTGGGATATTGCATTTCACACCGTGAGCCGCGACGGCAATGACGTCTGGGATTTTTTTTCTTTCCGTGCGACAGATCACGAAGAGATGCTCTCTCCAAAACAGCGGCGTAGCTCCCGCGCAGTGACGCGTCAAATCAAGCCACGAGTGCGCCGGCTCATTTGCGCCATTCTCACGTACGAGCGAGCAACGGTTTAGAGGCGAGTGTAGCCTGCCTCTAGGTGGGCAATGTTGCTCCGTGACTTTCACCAGATTAAGCAGTTTGTGGTGCCAATTTGGAGCGTGTCGTTGGCACGCATGGACTCCTATCATTCAAATAACGTCACGGTGTTTTTTTACGGATGGTGCCTATGTCACAGTTAATACAGCCGCAGTCATTGACCAGGAAAGCCGCTGGGCTCTTCTGTGTCACAAGCGGCAAGTACGTTACTGCTCAGTCTTGTCAATAATAATGAAAAAGAATAACTCCAACACACTGTCGGATGAAAGCTGCGGCAGGTAATGAAAAGGCAGCCAAAGGACAGACCACGTTGAAGAGGTTGGCACCATTTTCTGCTGTACTGCCTTCTCCTGGCAAGCCAGGGTACGCGAGACTCCTCAACGCCGACTCGGAGTTTTGCAACATTTGTGTGATCCGCCAACCCCTCGCATGCACAGAGCTGGATTACAGGCACGTGCTACCACTCATACACGCAACGGGGCAAATTATAAATAAATACATCGTGGGTTCAAATCCCAGTCTCGAGTTTACGAAGCTCCTGATCTCTCTGGGACGCCACGGTGGCTAGGAGATGTTAACTAACTCGCCTGGTATTCAGGAGGTCATGGGTTCGATCCCGACCCTGACGCCTGCATATTTGAAGTTAGCATGTCCTCCCCATGGTCGCTTGTGTGCGTGCGTGCGAGTCTGTGTGTCTGTGTGCACCACACCTGGCACTGGCTGAACAGGTAGGGGTGCTGCTTCCCCGCGGTCTGCTCGGGCGTGAGCCACTGCAGGGCTGAGGCACTCGGCGCCGTCTCGTACTCCACGTCCACGGTCACCTCCTGCCCCCTGGCGGCCACAGGGAGACACGCGTTCACGATCACTGTGGGCACCAACACGCGACCTGATGACCATCACCACTATGATCGCCGTCAACCACGAGACATGGGTGAAAGCGGGGTCGTGGCGGTGCCACGTGACCGGTCGTGAATTCCCACTGGGAACCACTTGAATTCTTCCTCTTCTTCCGTACGGCTGATGTAGATGGCAGAGCAACAAACTTCAAATTCACATTGAGGTGGTCAAGCCAGACTACCGCGTGAGGAGCCAGCGGAGTGAATCGTCGCTGTGGTGTCTCCTTCGTATTTGTGGATCGGGCATTGCGTCATTATACGTTATATGGTCTGTTCTGGATGACCACAGTTGCACACTACTGGAGAGTTTTTAATTGTCCATTCGTGCATCAGGTATCCGCATCTGTCATGGTTTGTGCAGTGGATGCGGTTTTAGAGTGGACCATGAGCTTCGTGGAGGATCAAACACAGGGATCTTCTGCGTTGACTCTTTCACAACGAAGTGTATGCGAGTTTATTTTGAACGTCGCCAAGCTTCGTGGGGGTTGAACTCGCACAGTGGGTACCAACACTATACCTATGACCACCATCATCACCACCACCACCATCACCACGAGACAAGGATGAAGGCGGCCTCCCCAAGCCGCCGCCACCTCTCACGAACCTGCGATCCCATTGCTCCATCTCCTCAGTGGACGTGTTCTAATTCATTGGCTGCCACTCCGTTTATTATTTTTGACCATCGTCCACCGCCCCTTCCAGCGACGTGTCCTGCCCTAGCCCACCTACGCTGAGTGCGGCGTAGTGATGGATACAACCATAAGGGACCCCCCCCCCCCCCCCCGTTGGTACCCGGTGATTTTTCGAAGCCCCTGCTTCTTCACCTACCCAACCGACGCCATGTAGAGACCCACAGACTCACACGAAGACCCACAGACTCACACAGAGAGCCACAGACCCACAGAGAGCCACAGATGCACAGAGAGACCCACAGACTCGCACAGAGATCCACAAACTCACACAGAGACCCACACAGGCTAACACAAAGACGCCATGGCTGGTGGATCCAAAGCTGCTGGGGGGGGCGTGGTTTTGGAGTGTTGGTCATGGCAGGGGGGGATTAATCATTCTTCACCACCCTGGCCAGGTCGAGTTAGTGAAGGGAACACATTTTGAAAATAATAACTACAATTAACAGACATGTTACTCCACTGGTGGATGAAGGCGCTGCCACACCGTGTGAGCTGTGACGGCCATACTTCACCACGCGGGTCGGTGAAGGTTGGGGTTGAAGGGGTGGCAGGATTGGCAAGACTGGCTCAGATATCACTTCCCATTGACGTCAGCCGTGGCCAGGAATCACATTTTTGGTCGCCGGGTTTATTGTGGGGGGTGTATTTGACCATACATCACCACCCCTGGTCAATGCGGGTCGGCGAACGTGCCACTGATGTTGGCCGTGGCCAGGAATCGAACTCAGGATGCGGGGTTCGTACCCTAGTGTGCTAACCACTGTGCCACCGCTCCCCCACCTTAATTCTAAGTACGTTTCCATTTTTAAGCATATTGGGCGAGTAATGATCCTGTAATTCAAACAGATTATAATCATTCTTACAGCTGGGTGCATCGATGCACATGCGTCGCTACAACTTTTTTCTGGTCAAAGGGTTGGAACGAATGAGACAGACGTAGGTTATACAAACGAAAACAAACCAAGGAGCCAGTACAACGTGCAACGTAGACGCGACAGACAGCACACACAAGGGAGGCGCCACTGGCGAGGAGGCATGGGCGAGAGTAAAGTGCACGCAGTTTCAGCGAGACAAGAGGGCACACGCACGTGACAGCACAAAAGAGAATGGAATCTGGAATCAAATCAGGATGCCAAGTTGTGGTAATTCATCAACACTTGGGATAGGTTACTTTTTCTATTCCCATGCATTATGCTGTCACACCTCATTATGATTTGCTCCGGTTACATGCACCAATTAAATTGTTCGCTTATACAGGGGATGCCTCACCGAGTCTCAAGACTAGTGTTCGTGAGAGTTCTGCAGAGGCATTGTTTGGCCAATTGCCACTTGTTGTTGTTGTTCTTTGCATTAATTATTTAGCCAGGAGATGAAAATGAACCCATTTAGAGGCATCAAACGGCAACTAATCTTCTGCATCGGCGGGTTTTGTTACGGCGTGTTTTTGCGTGTGGGAGGAAACTGGAGTAGCCTGGGAAGGAAACATCATGCTCAATTCTTGAGAACTGCGTTTTGTGTTTAGTTTGTTGGACTTCCCCCGCACCTCCGATTAGCACAGTTGGATAGGTACGGTGCGAAAGAAGTTCAACATACATACAAGCATAGGCATTTGGGTAAGACGACTCAGTAGTCCACTCATTAAGACAGTGTTCTTCACTAATTTTCAAAGGCGGGCCACTTTCGCCAATAAGACATCAGTGTGAGGGCCGCCACACATTTGAAACCATTGGGGAGTTTGACAGCACGACGATGATGGAGGAGTGTTTTCACACGTTGTGTATTGTCAGGGGCTGCACGTCAGGGGCAGCACTAAAGTCCACCAGGGGCCGCCATTGACCCGCAGGTACCACAGTGGCAAGATGCTAAGTCCCTCGCCTGGTAAACAGGAGGTCGTGGGTTCGATCCCAACCCTGACATCTGTATATTTGGAGTTTGCATGTTCTCCCCGTGGTCGAGTGGATTTTTATCCGGGTCCTCCAGTTTTCCCCTCACATTTAGAAACATGCGCTTAGAGTACTTGGCTCCCATAATTTTCCACGTGATAAGCCACTTCGTTGAGCTACCGTTGGTGGCCAGGTCGCTTGTGACAAAGAGCTGCATAGCTCAGTGGGCCTTACCCGGTGAAATAAAAATAGTTTAGAATTTAGTTTCAATGAACACTGCATTGATGGCACCAAACCATGAGCTTGCACTGCCCTCTCCTGGCCGGCTGAAGGACTCCCGCACCACTCAAACTCCTTGGGATCCATCGAGACGCGACGCTTGCGGTGTGGCAGTGAGAACGCAGCTTTGTCCCGCCACCCATTAGACAGCCACTCCGTAGAGTCCTCAGAAGCTATCCATTCTGGAGGGAGCATGATTACGGCTGCCCCAATCTGGTTAACAATGAGGGCGCAGAATGTCCAACGAGATGAAAGTGTCGTTCTATGCAGCTGTGAGGACCTCTGCAGCATATCGTCATGCTGGAAGTCGTGTTGCTGTGCACATTTGTTCGCAGCCCTGAAGCAGTCGTGGTAATTCTACGTTTTCTTAAAATGGGGGCAAGCCGTTCCATAGGATGACCTCTGTTAACTGGGAGATCTGCAATACAATAATCAAACCAGTATGAACCACAAAGTGGTTACCAAATGACTGAAGACACCCATTACCGTACTTAAAAAGGGGATTAGAATGAGTACTGCAGTCTGCACCCCTTTGGCTTCCAAAGGTAAAAACATGTATAATGTTAATAAATACACAGGTTTGATGAAACAGAGCAGTTGTACTTACGTGCCCGTGCTAAATTAGTGTTTTCGATTATTTACCTTCTAAAAGAATCTGACCATGTCTCGCACCCCCATAAAGGGCATCTTCACACTCCCTGGCGGTGCAGCATGCACCACAGGTTAAGAACCACTGCTCTGGCGGGATGCGTTTTCATGAGCGTCCCAGTGAATGGGTTTACTGCCAACATTATGCTCAAGAGCAATGCTTGACAGTCGGGGTGTCAACTTTACAACAACTATTACGACTCTGGGGAGGCAGTGATGGTGGAGGTGTTGTGGTTGACCCCAATGGCCATGATGAGCTCATCTCACCTTCACTCTTGGGCCATCGTGCCCTCCACTGTGGCCATCCTGAGAATGGCACTTTCAGTGCACATTTCCAAAACGTTTCAGATTTGCAACCTTTGGATGTGTAATGCCCTCGTTGTACATAAAACACACTTCAGTTGCTCACAAGCACAGGCCAGAACGCCTGTTCTGCAAAACCTGGCCAGCAAGTGCAATTGGGCAGCTCACTTATTTTTCAGGTAAACAGCGCAATAATTATCCGAAAATTTGTTTTGTATTTCTTTAGAACTGCTTTCTTTGTTTAGCTTGTTGTCTGTCCCGCGCACCTCCGATTAGCACGGTTGGCTACGTACGGTGCGAAATAAGTTCAGCATCCATTATCTTACGTAGATCTATATCGCACCTTATTTCGGAAGTTCAAAACGCAAAAAGTTATTTCTGGACCGCAAAAACAGACACGATTGTGACCATCGGTTCTCATTCTACCCTCGTACGCAGCACGTCCGGCGTCACCGTCGCACGCTTACTTCTCGACGGGCGTAGGGAGCGTGATCTCGAGCGCCGAGCCCAGCGTCTTGTGCGCCGCTCCCACGGCAAAGGTCGTGGGGCCATTGCTGGACGTCACCTTGAGGATTTTCAGGTCACGCGTGTCCAGCACCTGCAGTGGCGAGGGGACGAACGCAAAAGTGAAACCGTGACGTGAGTCACTGGGAGACAGACCTGTCAACCCCTTATCAGTGCCTATCTTGTTACAGACCAATTCAGACTTAATTGGTCACCCCGTGCCCTTATAAATCTCAGCGTTCATCCTACAAAGTCCCATCACAAAGGGAGAAACACAAACAAATAGACACCTTTTTTTGCCCGTATTGAAACGGCTGTACGATCTGAACACTCATTTTGCCTGTACAAGAATACGCGGTAAACCGTATGGGTTGACAGGGATGGGGAGCGCAGCGACGTAATGTTACGGTTCGATCAGAGGATGGGTTGTTTTGTTCTGTGTGGCCCCCAAACGTTCCTAAATGTTTCACACGTAAACAAATGTATCGTAACCATCTTGAGGTCTGAATTTTAAACTCATCTTCCTGTTCAAATGAGCAAACGGCGGTGACCATCGTCTCCAGTGGTGGAAATTGCACATTCCCACGGCAGATGCCCGTCCATAGAAATGTCACGTTGGAATGCCACGTAAAGGCACTGATTTCAATAGCCCAGGAAAGGCTTGGAGGCCAAGCAAACACCTTATCAGAATTTTAACTCATAAATGTTCTGATCGAAAAGTTCAGCGTACTGCGACTGTGCCACAGTCCAAAAGAATTGGCTGAAATGGAAATGCCCCACAGTAGCTCCAATCTGACAATGTTGTGAATCGACCTTCATCCTCCAAAAGCTACTTTTACAGCTGGGCGACAGGGACCTGCCCTGACAACCAAAGAGCACATTTGTGTGCACAGTGCATGATGAGATAGCATCTCTGGCTGTCGCCTGATGATGCAGGTAATATCACCGGCAAATCGTCGTACTCAAATGGTAAATGTTATGGGTTTACTCTCCAACGCACCGGTGTGCTGAACTAGTAATGAATTGGCCTGTTATGTTGATGCGACAAACATTAATAATTGGCTGTATCTGGTGGTGGCGGGTTCAACAACACATTTATATTTACGCAATCTAACCCGAAAAACATCTATTATTGATGATATTGGTTGCGAAAGCCTACACATTACGCTGAAAGTGCTTCACAATCGCGATAGCGTTCACAAACACGTGCACAATGAGGGGCCTTGGACCCCGAGGTCGGGTGGCCAAATGCCAAAAAGCATCACACCCTGGCTTACTCCGCAGCGCCAACACGAGACACTTTGCAACAATCTACAACGTATAGTACAGAAGAAGAAAAAATAAGTGAAAGCCTGTAGATCACCAGAACATTGGTGCGCTGAACAAGCATCATTTCAGTACGACGTAACTGCATGGTTCGTGAAAGCATAATGATGATGACAACTTCAAGAGAGTATTTACGTACTTTAATCGGGTAACATAAGAGGTGGCGCACAGTGCTTAGTATAGCAGTCATTATATTAAGCACAGGCAAATTGCGTGACACAAGCTACATTTTACCGCACACTCCACTTTCACGCAAAGTTCCAACCTCGTCCTGAAAATCTAAACACTATCAACCGTTGTAAATTCCAGCAACGTGTTACTGCGGTGAACCAATTACAAATGTGAACACGAATAAATGCTGACCATTCCCAATTTTTGCACAAGGATCAATAGATGTCGTGTAGTACATTATAAAACCCTTTACGCATGGCGCCACCACCACATGAAGGGGAGTGCAGGCAAGGACATGACGAATGGAACAATACAAATGAATGAAAAAGGGTCGGAAGGTCGGGTCGGGAGGCCGGGACGGAAGTCTTCACGATGGACAAAGAGAGCATGGCGCACGATGAGCAGCAGGAGGAAAGGAGGAGGAGCGTCGGGCAGGAAGGGGAGGAGGGGGAGAAGGAATGGCCGGGCCAAGATGTTGGGGATGAGAGGAGAAGGAAGGAGCTAGCAGGAGTGAGCTGCACGGATCAGCGTCTGCTTTCACAGGGGGCAGCAAGGAAAGAGGTTCAGAGTGGGTGTGGCCACACAGATGTCACGTGACTTGCGGGAGGCTCAAGCTGGTTTGGGTATAGAGATGTGGGTTGCTGTAATTAGTAAAATCGTTATCGCACGACAGAATTGTTTCCCGGAGAGCTCCTGCATGCTGCATACAACACAGCAATGTCACGATTCACATCCCAGGCAATTCAGTTATTTTTGTACGATCGAAAACCATGATCGATTCAAGAACCGTTTCTTTATTTTCTCAGTTTAACCATCTCACTGATATTGCTTCCTCAAGCTGTACCCCTTGCATCGTTTTGTGTACTCCACGAGCCTAAATGTAAAATGAAATTATTTGCATATGTGATTAAATCATGCATTCTTTAATCAATTGTGTACATGGAAAACATAATCCATTTATTTCCGGCGTAACAATCTATTTTAATGAATGACAGGATTGATTATTACATGCTGAAATAACAAGTGCTTTGCCACACATCAATCTTGAAAAATGTTTATTCACATTAGACTCCGGAACTGGGCTCGGCCAAGTTAAGTAAAAAAGTATTAATCATTTATTAGCTTGGTCTATTGTGTGTGGTTGTTTGCTAATTATGATGAGACCATCACATGTGTTAAAGGTGAGAACCTGAATCTTGATTTGAAGCTTTCATGACTGCAGGAATCCATACTCTTGGTTCTTTCGGTAAAGTCACGTAGGTATAAAATAAAATAAATCACGACGTTTCGGGCGCAACACAAGCTTTCCCACCTGATGACGGACGCTTGTGTTGCGCCCGAAACGTCGTGATTTATTTCATTTTATACCTACGTGACTTTACCGAAAGAACCAAGAGTATAGTGAGAGCCTGCTTTAAATGTGACCATGCGGTTTCCAACACAGCATCTCCGTCGTTCATGTTGGCTCAGTGATCCCAAACACAGGAATTAGCCCCCTGAAGTACCTGTGTCCCATATCACTGTTCTACATTCATCTAGACGAGGCCTCTTACACAAGCCTGTTTACGCATGAACTTCACCAACACGTTACTAACATTCTCCTACCAAGCCCATCACTGACACTTATACATCATTAACTCAACGCTCCAACTGAGGACTTGACACTGAAACACTTCACTGTATCCGTAAATATAAAGTACTCTAATACTGGACAAACTATGTACACATAATCGGTTATTTCTTTACAAGCACAAGGGCATGGCAGTGTTTTTTTTAAGTTGAAGGGCAATGGCCATTGGGACCCGTGTTGAGTAGCTTAGAGGGCCAATGAAGGCCATTCATTGACGGAACACAGCAAATTACCCTTTCCCTCTATCCAAAAGAGTTGAGAGAGAGCCAAAGCGATGTTCCCAAATGAATTACACACATCTCCAGCGAGTCACTTGATGGTCATCCCCACTGGAATTCCTTTGCCCAAATTTAGTCAAATTCATCCAAATGTGAGCCAAATTTCGAGTCCGTCCTATTCGTCTTGCCAAAAAAACAGCTTTGCACCTTCTTACATTCAGTCCCATGGAAAAAAACTCATTTTTGCTGACCAACCGTGATTAACACTGTCTGCTGATGATTAGGGGTATTTCATAGACTTTGGCTTGGATGGCAGGTTTATCGGAGTCGTTTATCTTTGCAAAGCAGTCACAATAGATTGCAGAGGATGTAAGTTCGAGGTTTATCGTTGAGGCGGATTCTCGCTTTGCTGACACTTTATTATTCCTGCGTTGTGGACTTTCTCCGGACGTGTAAACCAGCAGCACTCTGCAAAAGTGCAACTTTTCCACACCGCCTCAAGGTCCATTACGTTTCAACGCAAAAGTCAATTGACTAAGGACAGTAATTACCTGTAATGTACTATATCGGTTGTAAGGCCTGCTCAGAGACATAAGCTAAAATGGAAAGTTAACATTTTACTCAATTTACTATAACATTGTAGATATGTGACCAACAGCCACCACTGGCAGGCATTTGTTTATTTATTTATCGTGACTTGCTTGCCTTTTTCCCTATCTTGCATTCCTAAAGCGTGTTTTTGTATCGTTTGTTGTTGTTGTAACTTCCTGACCCGCCTATACTGGACATCTGTGAAAAAGAGCTTCATAGCTCATCGGATTCCTCCTGCAGTCCAAACAAAGATTCTGATTTCTCATTATGTCTGCAGGTTCAAATATTGGTTGGGGGCCTCAACCTTTACCGTCACTTTTTTCGGGGGATCAATAGAGTGCACATCAATTTGGGGGATGTGAACATTCGGTCTGCTTGGCATGTGTAAAAACTACTGGACGTCTTAGCTTATGGGATTGCTCCAGTCCAAATAAAGATTCTGATTTTGATTCTGAGGTCTCTTTCTGGGGAGACTGGTCCACATTAAAAAAAAAAAGAATTTTGACCACTGGCCACAGGGCCAGCAGTGGAGTTGAGCATCTCGTACAGATGATGTGTGCATTGTTTCTGACTGCACATCCCACTTATCAGGGGTAGAACACAAAGCAGGGCCCATTCCATGAGCTCCCCATGCTAAAAAGTCTTATATAGCCCATGGGCCAAAACCAGATATTTCACTTGTCGGTTACACCCAAGGTGGCATATCTTTAGCGGTTACGATTTATCTGTGTGACCAATAACAGTGAATTGTGTGATAGCCACTTGTCAAATAATTCACTCTGATTAGAAATACATATATATAGTTGATCATTGATAATTATCTGGTGAGCAATTATCTGGCTTCCAACATTATCCGGCTGTAAACAGTCCGGCGATCGGCACCGGCGATCGGCACCGTGTGCGTGACAAAAACAAAGTAGCGAGGCTTGATTCCAGTGTCAAATATTATATAAGGCACATTATACACAAAATACAATAACTTAAACAATGAAAATACTACTCTTTGGGGGGTTTTTTCGGTAAAGTCACGTAGGTAAAAAATCTAATCAAATAAATGAAAACAACTAAATTAAACCACGACGTTTCGGGCGCAACACAAGCGTCCTCCTTCAAGTGGGCATATCAATTTGGGGGATGTTAACATACTGCACATATGTACATCACAATAAATATTAACTTTTTAAAGTAGGATATGTATTTTTGTCTATTTGTATGTTTATATCAATTTCATAGCCTAAACAAATTTAAAAACACAAAACACATAAAACACCTACGAACATAATGTCATACAATAATGTGCAAAAATAAGCAATTTTAAAGAATGATGATTATTAGTGTTTATCTGGAGTTTTGTGAAATCCGGTGTCCCCTCCCCGCCGAATAATCGATGATCTACTGTATACAGAATGGGTTCTACTAAAGTCTTGGCGGTGACAGTTTCCGCACTGGTCCATATCACACCGAGGCACCTGCCACGAAGACGTCACCGTGAAACGGCTTCCGTTGTTGCTTCACTCGGTGTCCATGACCAACAACCGCAACATTGCACCCCTTAACATCCTACATGAAGTGGCTCTTTATACGCGCTTAGAGCGCACAGCCGCCTGCATACACCACGCGACTCCGTGAGCTCTCGGGCGTGTTTTGTTTGCACTGCGCGATGTCCGGCACGATGACGACGCTTCTCTTCCTCCTCCAGTGCGCGCTGGGAGCTTCTCTGGGAACCGAAGGGTGTTTTGGTTTCTTCGGCACGTTGTCCAGCTACTGAACTGAACATCCTGTTCCGGAAGAAGCTCCCTGCACGTGGAGCGAAACGTTGGACATCGTGCCGAACACGCCGTACGACGCGGAAACACGCTACGGAGTCACGCAGTCGAGTCCTGCGCCGGCCCAGAAACAGGCGGGTGACCTGCAGAGCAGGGCGGTTCTGGTCGGAATAAACTCGTTGTTAGGGCTTGCGGGTCAAGTGCAGGTCGGGTCACGTTCTTTGCGGGTCAGCCGCGCAGGACATCCTCGTTTTGAATCTGCAACCCGGTTCAATACAGCCCCCATACTGGCAACCCGCTTTCATTCGACCCACAACCCTACCCGACCTACATAACGTGAATGATTTACGTCTATGTTTGCATGATATGTTATTCTTTTCATGGAAATTAAAGTAAAAATCTACATCTCAAGTAGTATGCAACATAGGGCCACCACCCAGTTTCTAGGTGGTCGTGTAAGCAAAATTCATAAAATAAAAATCGTGTCTCTACACGACTCCTCCACAAATTAGTGTTCACCAAACTTTATTCCTACCGATCATGAGAAGCACACCTCTGTCGAGTTCAAATAACGGAATTCCGAATTTAAAGTGACGGTGGCCGAGGGGAGTGGTGAACGGTGGTGTTTGTGTATAGAGCTTGCCCACTGGGTGAGGGTGGGACACGATGGGGACGCATCCCCAGTGATGAGCACGAGCCGACATGCACCCGCAAGGCAAGCCGTGAACAGCCGAGTTTTGACCCACTTTGCGCTGACCCTCTCTGCATGTTCAGTATGTTGAACTTCTTTCGCACCGTACGTAGCCAAACCATGCTAAATGGAGGTGTGGGTCACTCACAAACGGGTACCCGCACTGAGGCAGGAATTCTAACCCCAAACAATAAATGATAGTCATTCCTGTGATGGGGTCAGTCTCTCTATATAATGATGATAAATAATTTGCAAAGCGTGGTACTCATTCCATCGATCCCATTCGGATGGTAAGCTCGGTAAACCCTCAAATGGAACTCGCAACCCATTGATTTTAAGTCCAATGCTCAAACCAACGCATCACCTGACTAAATTATTCATTCACAATTGTGAGCGTAATGGGTGTCCCTGTCTTACAATTATATCTGACCAATTCCTTGATATATGCAGTACGTTACACATGTGAGAAAGCTAAATAACCTGGAGCAAAGCCATGTGTAAAAAGGGAATAAACACTTAGAAAATCGACACAATCCAGACACAAACTGGCTTGCTTTACTTACAGATTCAGAATCGTTATTTAAACTGGAGGAATCCGATGCGCTATTAAGCCCTTTTCTCCCGACCACCTCACAGCCCAGCAGGGTAGGGAGGATCAAGGCACACGGTGGGATCTGCACGACCTTTGAACCCGGCGTCTCCCAAGTGCTGGATTGCAGGTGTGGTGCCACCATCGACCCAGCACCATGGACCCGGCGCCTGCTCGACAATGTTGGTGTCCCTCTCGGTTTACAGGCTCAGCTGTGGGTTGGTCTAACGGCTGCCTCAGTGGCCACCAGAATCCACCAGTTCTATTTTATTGTTCCAGTTGCCGAACGAATACAGTATAAGGTCGCACTCATTACACACAAAGTGCTTGCCACAAATGAACCACAATACTTTGCTGATCTTGTCAAAGAGTATAAATCATCAAGCAAAACTCCGGTCATCCTCGCAGCAGCGGCTTTTTGCGAGCCACCGAACAAAAACGGTCACTGCATTAATTTCAGATGCACTTCTGCAGCCGTCTGGAATGCTCTTCCTTTCAAAATTAGGAAGCCACGATAGCTATGTATTTTTAAAGCTAGATTGAAAACTCATTTATTTACAACTGCCAGGTTTGTTTAATTTGTTGTCCTTTCCTGCACCTCCAATTGGCATGGTTGGCTACGTACGATACAAAAAAAATTCAACATACATGTTGTACTTCCAGACTGTTGAATTCGGTTTCAGACTGGTGGCTACACATTTATTTATTTGTTCACTCAGACAACCACAGGCTCTGCACACACACACGTACACACGTTTCTTCTGGTGCTGCTGCCAGTCCTGCCAGGGCCACTTGCCACTGCTGGTTCCGTTGCTGCTGCTCGTACTGGCGCTCCTTCGGCTCCTTGTACTGATCGTGCCGGCGCTGATTCTGCTCTTCCTGCCATGCCCTGTGGCGGTCAACGGAGCTGTCCCCCCCCTCCCCACCTTTGGCTTGGCCAGGACCGGTCTCAAACCCCGAATCTCAGCCTGCGACGGCTCTGGAGCAGAATGAATTCCCGCGCCCAGACCTACAAGCTTCAATGTGCCGTCTAGCACGAATTAAAAAAAGGGGGAGGCAGGACTTAGCACAATCCGTTGTACTCCATACATACATACATGGCAATATGTTCAGGAGACAATGTCGAGGTCTGCTCGCCACGGCGAGAGGGCTTCAGGAGTTGGTGTGGTTTTGCTATTCCTCCTCCGTTGAAAAAGCACAGACTACAGTGCTATATACTTACTAATTGGTTATGTCGGGGTGGTGGCGGGTTTAACGGCGCATTTATATTTACACGATCTAACCCAATAAAACCACCTTAAATGATGGATAATATTGGTCGCGAAAGCCCTACTGCTAAGTGCGACGGTCGGAACCGCGGCCCACGTTGTGGGTTGCACGGCCTCAATCGCACTCCATGCGGCCTCGTCACCCACCAGCGAGGAAGCGGAACTCAGGGCGAGCAGGCGCAGAGAGGCGACCCCGCGCAGGACGTGCGACGAGAAGTCGACGTGCAGACTCAGCGAGAGGTGGCGCTGGGCGAGGCCGGGCTCCTGGGACAGAGAGCTGGGGTCCATGGCTCTTTTGGTCCTGCACAGCACACGAGGGGGTGGGGTGGGGGGTGCAGATGGTACAGCTGTCAACCCAATATGGTTCACCCCATATTCTTGTAAAGGGAAATAGAGTTTTTTCAGGTCCATGCGACGTACAGCCGTTTCCATACGGGCAAAACAAATTGTCTATTTGGTTGCGTTTCTCCCTTGTGATGGGACTTTGTAGGATGAACGTTGAGATGTATAAGGGGCACGGGGTGACCAATAAGGTCTGGAATTGGTCTGTAATAAGGTAGGGGACCGATAAGGGTTTTTGACAGCAATGAGTTGGTGATGATGGTGAGAATGGGGTGGCCCACAGCAAGAGGCAGTCTCACACGGTGGCCAGGGCACACGTTCAAACAGTCGGCGGTTCGGGTTCATCCACGCCATGGAATCGCATCAATCAGACAGTCCCTCCAGAAAAACGCGATTATGCGACCGCAAGATTCCACGCAAAATCAGCCAAAGTCCGCATATTTATGCGGGGGGCGCGTTTTTTCAAATACGCCGCACTTTCGCCGCATAAATTGCAGATTTCCGCGCGCAAAATATGCGGGCTTGCATGATTTCATAATCCCCGCATTTTCGTTGCAAAAAGTCACATATATCTTAGCAGAAAGTTGAAAAATGTTGCGTTTACTTCACACAAGCGCAGCCATTTCCCCTGTTGCCATGGGAACGTTATGAAGTGACGTCACTCATTACGCGACATCATTGAAAAGCTGCAAACCCCGCGATGCCAATGAAACCATGATGAAGAGTTTATGCAACTTTACAGTTGTAAGATTGCACTTTTTTGTTAGTAGTATGTAAATTTACATTACTGTAAGACTGTACTGTTACTGTATTGCTTACGTTACTGTGCACTGAAAACACTTATTTTAACAGAAGATGTCTGTTTTGTATAGCTACCTCTGTAAAACAAGAAGCACACATTTTATTTTTTAATATTTTATTTATTCATTTTTACAGAAGTTGTAGCATATTCATTTTGTAAAGCTACAGAACTTGTTCGACTCAATGTTTTGTAAGTTTGAGCCATCTGTTTGTTAAGGTCTGAAATAAAACAAGATGAGAACTTAAATATTCCCAGCACTTTCTGTGATGTAGTATGCTTGCTTATCATAGGAAGTAATAAGAAATGACTCTTTACATTAAAGTAGTAGCCTAGTGAATAGGGTGTTGGGGGAATCACTTTTTTTCTCTTTTTCATCAAACCGCAGTTTTTGCAAGTTCCCGCAATTTTTGCAAGTTCCCGCAATTTTTGCAAGTTCCCGCAATTTAATCGCATAAAATTGCATAAATATCCCGCATATTCCATCGCATTTTTTAAGAAAACGTGCCGCATAATCAACGATTTTTGCCCGCAACAATCACCAAAAAACTCCGCGTTTTTCTGGAGGGACTGATCAGAGGGGGGTGCACCAGGTGAGCCGATCACGCAACGGCTCGCACAGTCTGTCACTTGCGCAGTCGTCCAGATGGCGGTCGCAGATGCACAGTGGTTGGTGGCTCACGAGGGGAAGGGGGGCACACACCACGGACTATTTAGTCAGGCGAGGACTGGCTGTCTGTGACAGGGGTCAGTCGCTCGCAGGTTCAGTCTGAGGGTCAAAGGTTCCCAGCAGTCTCCTACAATCTGGAGACGCGGCAGTACACGTGGACGCTCTAATCACCTACACAGGCTGTAGTCCATGCTGTGTCCCCACGCAGCTGTAGTCACTGCTGTGTGTGTAGTAGCTGCTCTAGCTGCTGTAGCTGCAGTAGCTGTAGTAGCTGTACAGGTACTCATTGTTGCTGTCCCTGCTGTAGTCAACGCTGAGTCTCTGTGATTCCTGCTATGCCTGCAGCTGCTCCAGTCTCCAATGCCGTGGCTGTAGTGACGAGCTGCTGCTGCTGTACTCACTCAGGTGCTGTCCCTGTAGTCCCTGCTGTAGTCCCTAAAGTAGTGCCTGCTGTAGTCAGTGCTGTAGTCCCTGCTGCAGTAGTCCCTGTAGTAGCTGTAGTAGCTACTGCTGTCCCTGCTGTACTCACGTTCTGTAGTTAGTTCCTGTAGTCGTAGCTGCTGGGTAGTAGCTGCTGCTGCGACTGCTGCTGCTGTAGTTGCTGCTGTAGCTGCTGCTTTAGTAGTTGTAGCTGCTGTAGTAGTTGTAGCTGCTGCTACTGCTGCTGTATCTGCTGTTGCTGCTGCGACTGCTGAGCCACTTCCTTGTCGCTCCGACTCTCCAAGCCAAGACGACTGCGGGCGGAGCCTCCCCCGACCAATCGCACGCGGCTCCTAGCCGCGCCGTGATGGCCAATCACGGCGCCGTTCATTCATTCTCACTGAGGGAACCACGTGACGGGTCATTCATTCCCACTGCGGGAACCACGTGACGGGTCATTCATTCCCACTGGGGGAACCACGTGACGGGTCATTCATTCCCACTGGGGGAACCACGTGACGGGTCATTCATTCCCACTGGCTGAACCGCGTGACGGTTCCTTCCATTCATTCCCACTGTGGGAACCACGTGACGGGCCATTCATTTTCACTGGGGGGACCACGTGACCGTTCATTAATTCCCACTGAGAACCGATCGGATGAGCGGACGGCGGCATCTCCTTCACGAATCTGTCCCTCCACGCAAACAATTTGACACATTCCATCAGTCGCACGACCTTCCTTGGGGGGTTGGGGGAGGTGCATCCTTTCAGTTCAGTTTTTCTTTTTCAGTGTTAGTTCAGTTTATTTATAGGTATAGCCCTGTGAGCCATTCGGCTCTTGAATCGGGTGCAATCGCAACAAAATAAACATGAACAAGAAACATCTTAAAGTGACTACGCGCAACAGAAAAATCCAGGAAAAAACAGCAAAGTCTTCCAGAAAAAGCACCGTATATCAATGATGTGTGCAAAAATCCCAGTGGGATGCAAGTCAAACAATAACCATAAGACAATTTAGATTAAAGTTATCAGTCTAACTCTGTACTACAACAAACAAATATGGCTAAACCAAAAGTTTTCGAAATCACCAAAATAAGCTATAAAAACAATGTAACAGTGATCATAGGAACTGTGAATCAAATTTAACAATAAACGATAAACATAACATGTACTACCAAACTTTGCAGCCATATCTGGCAGCATGAGTCACTCCATAACAGCAGGAGTATCAGTAGGAGTATCAACGTTTTAAATGCACCTTTAAAGATCAGCACACTATAATAAAAACTCAAGATCATACTTTGCAGCGGTCATCCGGAGCAATACATTTGATTTCAGGCCACTCTGAATAGCAGTGGCAGCTAAGGGTGTACAACTCCTCTGGAACAGTTTTGAGTGAAGATCTCACAGGTAGTGATCCAAGTTGCAGTTTATTGGCGATAGCATTCCAGACCCTGGGGGTATCAATAGCAAAGGACTTCCTCCAGTATTTGTACGGCATTAAGGAATGTGAAGCGGTTAAATAAGCGAAGACCTTAGGTCACATTTGTTCTTAGAAACAGTGAGGAGATCCAGCCGGTAGTCTGCGGATTTTTTTGTAAGTACATCGTGAATAAATAAGATCTGATGCACAAGCCGTCGATCATTAAGAGATGTTAAGTTTGACCTAATGTAGAGATCGCCGTGGTGGGTCCTATATGGGCAGTTCAATGCAAATCTTAAGGCCGAGTGATAAATGGAGTCAAGCTTCGTCAGTACAATACTGGGGGCTGATTTATATACGATGTCGCAGTAATCAAGTAGAGGCAGTATGGTAGCTTTTATAAATTCCAAACGGAACATAAGGGCTTGTGTCGATACAAAAAAACAATTTTTATTTTTGTCTTTTTACCAATATAATCAATGTGATCTTGAAAATTCATTTTTTAATCAAGGATGACCCCAATATACTTATAGATCTTTACTTGCTCTATTTGACAATTATTTAAGGAATGTAATTTGGGGAAAAATAACTTCCTGCTTTAGTCCTGGTGAGAAGCATAGCACCTTGGTTTTGGAGGTATTCAGGACTAGTTTAAGAGCAACTAGCTGATGTTGTAGTTTGTTGAAATCACCCTGGAGCTTAGCAATCACGTCATCCAGAGAGCGGCCAGCAAACATCAGTATCGTGTCATCTGCAAACAGATTTACCCTGGAATGATCTAGGTCAGTTTCAGCAGCACTGGTTCAGTACAGGCAGTCAGGCGTGCTTGAAGTATTGCTGGTGAACTGCCAGCTGTCATAGGCAATGACTCCTCTATGAGATATGATGGGTCCTTGTTCAACTAAACAAAAATATTGAATGAATATGTTATACATACAGGGTGCTTCAAAAAAAATTAACACTTACATGGGACTATCGTTTTTAATGGGAAAAGAACGGATAATGCACTTTAACATGAGAAGTCTCTACTTGTTTGCCATCATTGGCAACGCCTGCAACCTTCTCCAGGTGGTCTCCAGAGACCGGAGGCACATTTCTCGCGGTGTTGTTGCAAATTCTCGGAAGTGTTCACATTTTTCTGAAGCACCCTGTAAACGTGATTTCTCACGATACTACACAAGGATTACATTTCTACGAAAACACGATTATCGCGACACAGAATCATTTCCCAGTACCTTTTAAGAGGTGCGCATCAGGGGTGAAGTGACTTTTGGAAAATAAACGGCAACATATCACTGTGGGCTACAAAATTAACGTCAGGACGCGCATACGAGCTGACGAACAATTTTAACTTTATTTGGAGTTGGTGTCAGTAGTGTGGAGTTGGTGTCAGTAGTGTGGAGTTGATGTCAGTAGTTTGGTGTTGATGTAAGTAGTGTGGAGTTGGTGATAGTTGGCGTGCCACCCTGGAAGAGAGATTTATCACTTGCCACACTTTGATAGTGGAATCTGCTGACGCCAGCGCCAATTTAAAAAAAGTAAATGAAAAAAAATACTTCAAGAAATACTTTCGCTTCTGTGTTTTTTTCATGCATTTCTGCAGCGATGAATCTGGAATGCCTCAGACAACGCAACGATGGCTCTCAGATACCGCTGTGGACCTTGAAAATGCCGCCGTGCAGGACATGAGAACCTTAATGTTGAGAATGTTTGTTATCCACACAAACCTCATAACAAGAAGGCTTGCATGGTATTCTACCAGGCGATCCTGTTTGTACACGCACACGGATGAACTGCACTCAGTTTCAACCCATTTGTTGAAGCAAAATTACGTTCCTAAGTGTACCCTGAGTTCAACATTTCATCCCATCAAAGTGGCTGCCAGTCGACGCATCCTATCACTCTACCAGGGTTAGTAAAATAATGGCTCATCTTTGGGGTGTCAACAGCGGTTGTCCTGCGGCAAGACCGGCCGGCCCACGCTTTAGGAATGTGGAATTTCCACCACCATCTCAGGGCAGCCAACGGTGATGAACACTGCTCGTAACAAAACACTTGCGGTTCACGGGAAGTGTGAGGGATACTTTTATTTTGACGTTGAGGGACGTGCCAAGGCGTTTTATTGTCTGCTTACCTGAAGACGGGCGCTGTTGTGCTCGAATCGTCGTGATTTATTTTATTTTATTTCTACCTACGTGACTTTACCGAAAGAACCAAAGAGTATGTCTGCTTACTTGTTTTGCTACGTATATTCTGCTACGACGCAGCTCCTGATTTTCAAGTGTCATGTATGTTCCAGTGGTTTTACACAAAGGCAACATGCGGGAAACGTTGCTCTAGTCCAGTGATTCTCAACCGAGGGTCCCCTGGGGGAACACGTGGCAATGTCTCGGGGGGCACGTGAGGTGTTTTACAAACGTGTGCAATTATATCATACGCGAGAGTCATTGGTGAATAATCATGTTATATGAATCTGTCAATGTAAAACAACTACTACAACATTTAAATCCATATGGTGACCTACAACGATGTAAAATACATTTATAAACTCACTGATTGTAAAACAATGTTGTTTCCAAGAGTAACCAGCGAGCGTGAACAAATTAGGTCATGCATGCACAGCGTCCGTTGATTTTTTTATTCACTTGCAGTTACTAGCGAGTTAGGATACCTCACGGCATAGACAATTGGTTAAATGTTGATGTTCATTATTCATACATTTATTTCTCGGAACCATGTTTGGTCAGGCAAGGGGACTCGGTTGAAACAAACTTCAACAAGGTGGGATATACAGTCGCCAAACAAGGTTGAGAATCATTGCTCAAGTCGACAAGCCGGTGGGTAGCATCCATCCTCAGGAAAAAGTTAATCTCTCAAAACCACAGCCTACATTTATGAGCTCAATGTGTCCATGAGTCACAGCAGTTATGCAATTGTCAAATGAAAAAAAATGAGGCCAGTTTGTTTATATCTAGGTCAAATGTCACATACAGGTCACCATCAATAATAGCATAGGATCCCTGGATATTTCCATTCAGTAGGATCTCTTAACTCGACCCTGTTGGCTTTTATGGCTCCAGTAGCTGAGCTCCAAGCTCAGCAGCAGCTCCTGACAATGACACAACTCAACATTCACCTGACACACCCACCACTGAGCACTTAACAGACACATCCATCCATGAACCATTAAAAGACGCCACTTACCTTGACACCAGACGCACCAAACACTTGCCAATCATCTAACGCTCAACACCTCGCTGACAACACGTAGCTGACAGGCGCAAAGGCAGGCACAGACGAGGAGACAGGCACAGTGGTGGCACCACCAGCAACACGAGCCATAATCGCAACATCAAATTTGATAATTGTAGACTCATTAATTGTAGACTCATTAACCCCGCAGATGCAACAATTCTCACCGTGCAAAAGGCTATCTAACACTTTCACTTTACTCTGCAAACCCATTGCTTTTCTTACTCTCTTTGACTTTTCCTCCCCTCCTGACCTTCACCACTCGCTGCACGCTTCGGGTCCACGATTCAGGGCAAAATGGATGCGAATGACCAACGAGCAAAATATGCGGTTGCGATGCGACACGGTCTCCATGCGAAGCGAGAACTACGACGGACAGCTGATCAAGCTACGCGGCGCCACGGGTGACCATGGGTGGCGCTGTGCCACGGAGGAGAACCGCGGCCCTGCGAAATGCCAAACTGCGTGTTGCGGACGCCGCGCTTAGCCGTGGATACTCAAAATTTCAAGGCCGCGATTGGTAAATTGGTATACAAATGTACCGACAGTACAGGAGCCTAGCGGTCACAGGGGGTAATGCCAGGGGAATTAGCAAAGGAAGAGACTGGGGGGCCACAGAGGTAATGACAGGTTAATTGACAGTGGACACAGGGAGTAATGACAGGGGAATTAGCATGAGAAGAGACTAGGGGCCACAGGGGGTAATGATGGGTTAAGGGACAGAGGGAAACGATCTGGGGTCTACGAAAAGGATCGAGAATAGGGGCTGTGGCCAAGTGATAGAAGGGAGCAGGTGCGGATCAGGGACCGAGAGCCATCGAGAAGGTTCTAGAAAAAGTTCTAGAGAAGGGGCATAGCCACGGGTCAAGGGATGGCCACACTGAGGATAAAAGGGGTTGAGAGGAGAGGCTCGGGGCTGTTGTGGGAGTCGGGGTCTTCGCCTGTCGAGTGTACGTGTCTTCAATAAAGATCATCACAAGAACAGTCTCCTGGAGTCGTTGCACAAATATAAAACCGTGTGTACACGGATTCCATGGTTCGCACGCCCAGGGGTTGGCGAGGGATTTGTTGTATTAGTAATAAAGATCCCTCATGCGACTCAGGGCGTTCACAATGGCCGTGTCAGAGCTCTGACATAAGCCAACTCAGCAGAGAACCAGGGTTTTAATCCGTGTACCAGGCACTCCTGTGAAAACCAGGTCCCCACAGCAAACATTTGTAGGAGTGATGTTAGGGTGTTGTCCCTCACCGTTCAACAGCCTGTAGTTCCACTTACCGTCAATAGAGTGCAGAGGCGTTACCTCGCTAGGGCACATGCCATGGTTCAGAGAGGCCAACGGTGGATTCCAGTTAAACGGATCCTGGGAGACATTCCCCGGGCCCCCAGGTGGGGGGGAACCAGGGGAATGATTTCACCTAAGAATGTTCCAGAAGGAAGGCGTGGCCAGGGCGGAGCCACCGACAAACCGGTATATAAGCCAGAGCTCAGAGAGCTCTGGCTCAGTTATCTACACGCCGTAAACTAAAGACCGGGCTGGAGAATAGGACCCTGGACCCCAAGCTCTACAGTCCTTCTAAGGGCTGGAGCTCAGAGAGGTCAGTGGTCAGGGAAGAATAGGTCCCTGGCAGAGAGGATCCTGGACCCCAAGCTCTACAGTCCTTCTAAGGGCTGGAGCTCAGTGAGGCCAGTGGTCAGGACCCACGGACCAGGAGGTCAGGGTCAGTTAGCCTCCCCTAGGTCCCAGCCGGAGGACGATAGGGAACGGGTTACCAGTGTAGGTCCCGTATAGTTCGGAGGCCATAGCTCCCTAGGAAGCGGGTGAAGGGACCGATATACCCTTCATGCTAAGGACTCTGTAGTAAAAGACAATAAACAACGTGTGCCTCATAAAGAAGTTTATTCGTCAATATTTGCAACACTACACATTGATGGGCTCAATTATAACTAATGACTACACAAAACGACCATCATATTTGGCTTACTTCGTTTAGCTAAGCTCTAAAGGGAGAGTTCCTATCAAGTTTCAAGTTGATTTTGTTTAATCAGGCGAGACCTCAAGAGACCAGGTTAGTCTCATTTGCAACAGTGATGATTGCTATCTAGGTATTATCCGAAAGAGTAATTTTTGGGTAATTACAATTTTTGGCTAATTTGAATTCCTAAAAGCAGCACACAATGGCGTTATAGTATGTTCTCCTATAACACGGTAGTCGCGTTCCTGAAGGACACTGCGTTGTGGAAAAATTGCGTTATAATGAATAATAAATAATACAGGGTAAAGTACAGTCCGCAAAAACACGTGAGATGCGTGCGCAGGCTGAACAAAGACTGAGGCGTGTGGGTAGCATCTAGAAGCATCCAGCGCTGAGGCATAGTTCTGTTTACTCAATCGCGTAATATATACAATTCGCATCTGCGTTATAAAAACGTGTGTTCCCTAAAACATTCATCGCGTTATATCCAATTTGCGTCATGAAAACACGCGTCATAGGAGAACAGACTGTAATCTTGCGAATAACGGTCACAGCATCTTTACCGTCTACTGTTAAGCAGACGGCGCCGTAATTTAAAGGTTCATGCACCAGGGCGGGCACTGGATTGGAACCGCAAATCTCTGCAGTTAGCGGCAGGCGCACGGCGACTGCTGGGCCATGGCAATGCCCTGAAGTGAATGGGGCATGTCACCGATTCACATGCTTCTGTCAAAACCATTATGGGGCCGTTCCTTGACATGAGACATGGGTCGTTGCTGTCTTAAGCATGACATTTTGCTGCTATAAATGTCCACATGATGATGCGCAACTTCGTTCAGCTATCGTTTGTGGCCAGGTCGCTTCTAAAAAAGAAGCTAAGAGGTCAGATGCACTTTACCTGGTAAGTAAAAAGTATTTTATTTGTATCCTTTTTCAGTTATTTTATTACCTTTCCTATACTTTGTGTTTTGCTCCATGCGGGAGTGGGGGTGTGAGTACACAAGGATTTCCTGTTTTGAGGGTGAGTTTGGTTACGTGAACAGGAAGTTACGATTTGACAGCCTTTCAGCCACGAGGTTCCGCCATTACACAGAGTTCAAGATGGCGGCACACATCGCGTCCCAGTGAAGCCAGCTGTAATTGTCCATTGTGGGACTTTAAGAAGCATTGTCTGTAAGGTCGTGTATGTTCTTATAATACTAGGAATGCTATTATAATGTTAAAATGACCGTTATAATGCTGTAAATGCCTTTTTAATGCTGTTAAATTGTTATGATAAATACGAGGCCTAGTTAACAACGAAGCCTGCAACTTGCCTTATTGTGAATGTTACTTGTAATCGAATAAGTCGAGTCAAACTTGTACTCAAGTAACTTTATTGCGATCTGGAGAGCAAGGATGACGAAATGTCTCATTCATAGTGCAGTGGTATATGCAGTGATGTAAATTTGGGCTGCAGTGTGATGATTGCACGATGTGCCTTTGTTTAACACAGTAGCTTGTTCTCTTGTATAGCTGTTCAGTGCTGTTGTGGGTGCCTGGTCCATCCAGGATCTATTGTTGAGAAACATGTTATCTAGGACAATGTTGTGATGCAGTAGTGTTCATGCATTGTGTTGATGTATATAAGTATTAACAGATGGTGTATCTGTGCTGTGTTTTTCCATCAGTTTTACCTCGTTCAATTCAATAAATTACGTTGGGAGTCGGATGTTCACCCTGGCTCTGAGGGTTTATTGGATGCGAGGTTAACTACTCGGATAACGGTGCAACGCAGCGCACAGCGAGGCCGAGACACTTTGCACTCCTATCGTGTTTAGTATTGTTTGTTGTAACGTTCTGACCCGCTCCAACTTGGCATCTTTGACAAATAGCTTTATAGCTCATTGGATTCCGCCAATATAAATAAATATTCTAATTATAATTCTGACATTTAACTGCATTATCGCAACTTGGAAAATTCAGCTGAGCTGCAAAGTAGCTCGATGTTAAAGAATGCAAAGACCGAGCAACCCTAACACACAAATATAAATCATTTTGTATGCGGTGGTTGGCATCGCTAGCACGAGGGGGGTCACCCCTAACGTGTGGGTGTTGGCAGCTATGCTGCGTGCCCGGTACCAGCGGTGTCAAGACCGGCCTCCGTGGAGGAGGCTCGTCAAGGACGCTGCCGGGGAGATGGAGACAGTCGAACATCCAGCAACAACGGAGGGCAGAGGAACAACGCTCACAAGAACGAGCGGAGTGCCGGCCCACTAAAACGCAGAGAGTTGTCAGTGGGGAGCACAGTTGGTGCATCTGCCAATCATCTCAGTCGGTCAACCCATGGCACCTGGGTCTGTTCTGGGACCTCCTGCCAGCAGCGAGCCTTCAAAGTGCACCTTTGCCTGGCAGAAGCCACGTGGTGTTGTTTATGCACGCCTGTAATGCAACCCTCCGGAAGCATCAAGGGAGTGAGAGAAAGAGAGGAAGTGAGAAAGAGAAGGAGTGATAGAATCATTGAGAGACAGTGAGAGGGAGAGAGAGGTGGGGAGAATAAGGCGAGGGAGAGAGAATGTGAGAGTCAGGGGGAGGGCGAGGAGGGCATGAAGGGGACGTTGCCCCGCGCTGCCGCTATGGGGCATGGGAGGATGACGGCATGACAGGCCGCGCAGGTAACACGAGATTAACTCATTCACATCTTCCTCATCCGGCCATGGTCAATCATCCACTGCTGGATGAAGGGTCCCTCCCCAAGCCGCCCCATTATCTCGAGACCTAACAATCCACCGCAGCCCCGCTCTCCATGAGCTGATGTTGTCGCCCCATCTCCTCGGTGTGCGTCTTCTTGGGTGCCTTTTATTCATTTGGCTCCCGCTCCATCGTTAGTCTCGAGCACGGCTATGCACCTCCAGCCGTCGTGGCAGGTCCTGCCCAAGACCAACGTGTACTCTCAATAGTTTGAATAATGCAGAGGTGGCCAACTGGTGTCTCTTGAGCCATGTGCGGCTCTTTAATCTCCCACATGGGGCATAACGTAGAAGATACTATAACAGTAGCAAAAAATAATAAATGTCTCCCGTGCTGTGCCGAAAACTCTGAATATATACACACTTATACATATAAATACACTTGCTTATTTGCAGAACTCAAGGGGATTATTGATGGCTCCTGGTCTGTGACAAGTTGGCCACCCCTGGCAAGTCTCTAAATTGCACGTGTTCTCCAATCCCTGTAATCCTCTTCTTCACAATATGCAGTACATCTCAAGCGTGCATCTCTCCACGATTCCTTGCACACCTTTTCAGTCTTCCTTGTCAGGGATCATGTTACTGATCCCTGTCTCAGAAGGCAGAGCGCAATCATGCCAGGCTCCTCGAGGAACAAAGACGGTCAGCGCATCGTGCTTCTGCGGCCGTCTGGAACGCTCTTGCGATATTAGGAAGCCACCTGAGGTATGAACTTTTAAATCGTCCAGATTGAAAACTAATTTCTTTAAAACTGCTTTTTGTGTTTAGTTTGTTATCCTTCCCCCGCACCTCTGATTAGCATGGGTTGGCTACGTATGGTGCGAAAGAAGTTCAACATACAGTAAATAAACTGCCTGTGATGTTGTGGATGGGAATACAACACATTGTTTGCTCGGATTCGCCTACAAAGGAGTGGGCAGTGTGCTGTTTGTGGCGTGAGCATGACATCGTGTGGCCGGCCATTCTCACGGTGGAGGACCTTTGAAAATTAAGTGTTGCCCTCAGAACCACTTGTGCTTCTGTTTCTGTCGTGACCCTATGGCCTCTTACAGAACAAAGTTAAATAAGAACCCTGTATCACGTTAGTTCCCACATCCTTTGATTTTTTGTCAGCCTGTGATCTCCTTTACAATAACTTGCTGGGTAAATATGCAGGGTCAGGCCCAGTCACATTGAGCTACGATGTGGAAGTGGAGGAGCGAAGTTGAAGATACTAACTAGAAGTGGAAGTAGCTATGTGGAAGAATCATAGACTTAATAATAGCAAATAGTCTCAATGAAGCCGGGCAGAGCTCTTGAATTGCAAAGCCTTGAGAAGGTCCGACAGATGGATTCAATTTGAGTTCAGTGTAGGTTAAGTCTTAAAGATTTGGCCATCATTTTCTGGGTCTGGGTTCTACTATCGATGCGTTCCCAACAAGGCAACAAACGCAAGAGTTTGGGATCTCAGGGTCACCCCTTGACCGAGATGTAATTATGTCACTCATGCCAGAATGTTTGAGGAGACTAATAACAAAACAAAAAAAACTAGTGTCGCATGGATAGACCTCCACAGCCGCTGTCAGGATCCGTTTCAGGAAAGAAAAACAGAGAGGATATTTGAAAGGTCAGTCGAATAATCTAGGGAGAGATGATATCGTGCATAAAAAGACTGAGAACATACCTGTCACCCCATACGATTTACACGTATTCTTGTACAGAGAAATTGAGTCTTCAGGGCCATACGGTAGACAGCCATTTCAATTCGGGCAAAAACGTGTTTTTGTCCATGTTTTAATTTCTCTCCCTTGTGATGGGACTTTGTAGGATGAACGTTGAGATTTATAAGGGTCACGGGGTGACCAATAAGGTCTAAATTGGTCTGTAATAAGGTAGGGGACCGACAAGGGGTTGACAGGTTTGTTGAATACACTTTGATTGTTCCACGTTTGTGGATTTACTTTTAATTAAATGGGTGACACCAAGGCTGCGTATGAATTGAGTATATTTGATCAGAGTAGTTATAATCACAAGTGTGGTTGATATATATATTTTAACAAACACGAGGTGGCGCCCATGAGTAATCTGCTGAGAAGTGACCCAAACGATACGTTTACATTTTCCCCATTCTCTAATATAACGTAACATTCCAACAATGTAAAATACAAAGTATACAAAGTAAACCTGTAATTGAATGTAGATTATTTTTTTATTCATGAAGTAAAGTTTCATGGACAGCAATTACAGTCGAAACGAAGACCAAACAGAACGATGCCCTTAGGAGGGCCATATTCATATCTTGATGTGAAGCACACTAAACTCATCGCCCTGGCGCGTTTTAACCAAAAAGCAGATGAAGAGCCACATTCACCGAGGTCTTAACATGGCCCACTGATGTGCAGCAGTTGAATTATGCATTCTAGACAACAACAGCAGCAGTAAACTTGTACTGCAATTCTCAAACCTGTTCACACTTTATGCAGGTGATCACTATGAACTGTAACTCAAAAATAACTGCAATGGCCGCATTGCACAAATAAAATGTCAACGCGTACAGTGTGTCCACAAATTGCCGGGCTCATTCATTTTGTTAAAACCCCACTGATGGGATAAATTTGGCTGCCGTATGAAAGACCACATTTAGATAAATTGCAGTTCGTAATGTTATTTATATTTAGAGTTTTATATTGTATGCATCTAAAAAGTAATTTTCTAAAAGAAAAAAAAAACCAGCCCATAAAGAATTGAAAATCACAACCAACTGCTACAGGAGTTACCTCACAGTCGATTACTGAACTGGGGCTGTTTGGTACGTGATATGCTTCTGACCAGCATGGAGATGCAGCTAACAAATCAGCATTAATTGGCTCGCTGTTCCCCCTTCGAATATTGGGGGTGCCATTTTAAAATGATTGGGATCCCCTGAAAAATCCTATTTTGTGGCACGCGGTATTTTAGCTCACGTTATTTCGAGCACACACTAAAAATAACAAACCCCAATGCAAACCAGAAGACATCAGTATTATTGCAGAAGTGTATCATTGGCATAAATAAAATAACAGCAGGGTGGATCCTCGCATGCAAAACCCTTTATTTAATCAGGTGAGATCCCGTTTGAAAGTTTTTATTTCAGTTAACTTGAAAATAGACTAAACATGTAGTTTGGCAAACGAAGCAGAGCACACAGTAACCAGATATTACTTTACGTGCGTGTGCCCATGCTCATGAAGGCTGGCATGTAATTTGCAAATCACTTCGATGTGCAATGCTTAGCCGTTAAATGTCAGAGGTCTTGACGGTCGAACCGAGAACTTTGTTGGCAGCTTCGACGGCGACGTTTTTGTCGATCCCTGAAACGACACGATCGGTCATCAGCAGCGCCTGCGTGTCTCTCTTCAAGGGGGGTTGGTGCCCAAATTACACGTTGGCCCATGGTGGCAACGTCTCTAAAGTTCTGGGTTCACACTGGAGAACTGTAAAAAGCTGTTGTTGAGGTATGGAGAAAAAGAGATTAAGATTGAAACGAGAGGATTTCTCCACAACCCTGGCTGTCGCCTGATGAGGCTGGTTGTAATTACGGGCGAAACGTCGTACTCGAATTGCAGATGTTGTGGGTTTACTCTCAAACACACCGGTGTGCTGAACTAGTAACGAATGGGCATGTTTTGTTTATGTGACAAACCTTACTAATTGGCTGTGTCAGGTGGTGGTGGTTTTAGCAACGTATTAATATTCACCCAAAACCCTCTATTATGGATAATATTGGTCGTGAAATGAGTTTGTCGTATTATTCAACTCAGCTAATGTGACATTTCACAATCACTGGGCACAGTTGCCACAATTTTCACATTTGTCCTCAGCTTTCATAATTTTGGCCCAACAGAAGTCCTTGGACTTCTTCAGTGTACAACACGTTTTTTTGGATGTCTACGCATTGGCAGTGTGGAGTTTGTGGAGAATGCTAGGAATTTCATGATTTCTAATCACCGTGGAAACGTAGCGTAAATGTAATGGGCCTTGGCAACGTGCAGCATAGTCTCATGTGAGCATCAGGAGTTCGTGTGCATTTACACCCGTGTAAGGAACACTGATAAGGAGAACCCCATAAAGTAAATAAATAAGCAATCAATACTCACTTAGTAAAACGGATTATTTTGTTGCTATAAATTTCCACTTGATAAAGCCACTTCGTTGAGCTATAATTTGTGGCCAGGTCGTTTCTGAAAAAGAGCTGTGTAGCTCAGTGGGTCGTACCTGGTGAACTAATTTTATAAAAAATAGCCTACTGGAACTCCTTGACACATGTATTAATGAGCTTGCGATGCGTCACCTTGCTGGCTGAGCCACAGCGAGGCTTTCCTGGCGAGCAGATCCCACTCGAGTTTCTGCTCGGCAGCTTGAGACTGCAGCCAAACGAGCGCCAGCACCGTGGCCCACACCTCGCTCGCCATGCCCTGCCGGGGAACAGAGATTTTGCTGTAGGATGCAAACACCCCCCTCTGCCCAATCTTCCCCGACCCTCACAGGCTTCCTCGTCCCGCCAAAATAATTTCCCACCAGCCGCCACTGACAACAACACCTCATCCACAACACCGCCAAGCAGCTCTGCCACTGTGACGGAGGACAACAACCCCTCCTACACAGATTGCATCAACCTTTTTCTCACTAGCGCACTGGGATCTACCGACCGCAACCTAAAAGACTACCTCAGCACTAAGCGCTATTAAAACGAGGCTGAATGTCTGCTTGTCCTACTGGGCAACGCCTTGCCCCACTGGGCAACGGCTTTCCCTACTGTAAGTACACATGAAACAAAAATGCACGATAGCGGGTTCGGAGCGGGATTCCTGCAAGAGGACTAAGTGGGCAGCAGAGGGGGGGTGTCTAATCTTTGCAGGCAGTTTCAAACGTAACATTCTGCACGCACTTCCCCGGTGTCGGTGGTCTGGCACTACGTATCCTCGCGAATACTGGAGTCCGGCAGGTCGCGAATAGGGAATTATTATGCATTGAATAACTCGCCAAAATACAAAGCTCGTGAATTCAGAATCTCACTGCAAATCTCACCTTTGGCGCCTCGCTCTGAAGGTCTCCCAATGGCATTTGGACCACGGCCGCCAGCTGCTCCAAGCTCTTCCACGATCCTTCTGCCTGCTGCAAATAGACCAGTTGATCTAGTATGGTAGAACACACAGAGAGAGAAAAAAGAGAACAAAAAACGTCATTAGCTGACCCAGCAGACCGTGCCCATGGTAGTCTCGGTGGCCCTCTAGGAGGGGAGAGTTTTACTGTGAAGGCTGGCGAGGCCGGTGAAGTCGCGCTTCCACGTGCGGCGGACTTTAGGGTGTTGGAGTGAGGCAGCTGGTCAAAGGATTCCTCCAGGATAAATAACGATTCTGATTCTGAAGGAAGAAGAAACCTCAAGCTGAGATTTGACGTCATCCATTACAGTAGCGTCACGTATTTACTCGACATACTTCGTTTGCACAGGCTTATTTGGATGGTTGATCGGGAAATGAACGCGTAGTGTAAACAGTGTAAACTCTCGTACAGTGGAGTGTAGAAGCCAGCAGACAGTCTAAATAGGGCTAAATAGGGCGTTTTATGATCCTTGATAATTATTTCACGTACCCGATGAAGCGAATCATTAAACACAAGGTTATATATCACCATGGGACCTCCTTTGCCAGGACCAAAATATGATAATAGGGTTTTCCCTTTTTTCTGGCAACAAAACAGGTGTTAACATCTTAAAACACCAAACATGTCTTACACCGTTTGAGACGAGGCTCAAAAGAAAGCTGTCTCTGGTGTGGACCAATCAGTTTCAAGGACAATGTATGTTTTTTGTTTGCATACTGACCACAATAATTGTGGTTAATGCAGACATGATTTCTTTGTAAAAGGTTTCAGTTTGGTGGTTTAACATCTTAACACCTGTTTTGTTGCCAGAAAACAGGGGGAAACCCTATTATCACAAGGTTATATAATTGGTTTAAGCAATTTTCAACAAATATAGGTTCTACATTTACATTAAAACTACTTGCAAGTTGATTTGTTCGTGCTTTTCAAATATATTTGAATGCATGGCTTAGTCACTATCAGTGAATTCTCTAACAAAGTTTTTTTGTTTTTATCAAATGACACACATCATGTGTGCAGGAACTAGAAGGTCAGCCCCGTATCTGCCTTACTCACCCATCCGAGTGCAGGCAGGCCGTGTGATACTGCACCAACTGGGAGAGGTCGGTGACATTTCCTGGGATCCTCTTCTGTATATTTCTACAGGAAAGAATTAACAAGTTATACAATCAACATCTCACCGTGTATTATTATGAATTGCCATTACTGCCTTCCACTAAAGAAACTCACATGCTGGTCTTACGATCTGGCATCAATTAAAATCGTGGCATAAACCTGATCCATTTTGTCAGTGTGTAATAGTTGTTCAAATGTCTCTCCAAATGACCATACGTGTTCAATTCAATGAGAAAAGCATTTTTCTTCAGCCAATTTAAAATATAATTTGGTTTTTATGTGTTTTGCCTTTCCCATCGTCTTGACGCCATGCGGCCGACAAGCACCCGTGGCCTCTCCTGACCATGTCCTCTGGAGTCAGCATATCACAAAATACCCCTTTGTTTCACTGGCACATCCGAATCATAGCATATTCGATTCCAAACCAATCTGATCTGATCCACGATTATGCCAATCTGATCACTCAATCCAGGTCAATCAGTCGTTCGACTGATCAGGATAAAATATGACTCGATCATGGCTGATGACGATGGTAGCTGTTGAGTCCAGAAATGTTTTTATTTTTAACGTGAAAACAAGTTTGGATGCCACTTACTTTCAAGGGACAGACTGGAGATTCTTGGCATGCAGGATTTACTTTGTTTCAAGAAGAGCTCTGAACCAGGTGCTGCCGGGATACAAATGGCAGAAATTCACAAGCCAACATTAAACACAGAGCATCAATGATTTGCTCAATAGCTCTGCTGTGCACCAATTTCAGTGAAGCATTACAAGCCTAGCTCTCAGATGTGTTTTTGGGGTGAAGCGAATTTTAATGACGATGGAAGTGGTGGTGGTGATGGTGAAGAATTCAGGAGGACGACTCCTCGGAAGAATGCGGGTGTTTGAGAACAACGCCGCACAGCTGTTATCATTTTAGCACTCTGGGAGCACGAGCAGCAACACTTTCCCTGACTGAATTCGCGTTCTCAATTAATGGACATCACAGTCGACTCGTTTATACCAACATGTATAAAAGTAGGTATAAAATAAAAATGCACAATAGCGAGTTCAGAGCGGGATTACTGCGAGACTGAGGACAAAGCGGGCAGCCGAGGAGGCGTGCCTAATCTTCGCAGGCAGTTTCGATTGTAAAATTCTGCGCGTACTTCCCTGGTGTCGGTGGTCTGTAGGCACTATGTACACTCGCGAATATGGGAGTCCGGCGGGTCGTGAATAGGGAATCAGTATACATTTAGTAACTCGCGAATTATGCGAAACTCGCAAATCCAGAAATCACGCATAGCGAGGGTTTACTATGCCAATGCTAACACCAAAACTAAAGGAGTGAATGAAATAAAAAGGAGATGCAAAACCGAGAAAAATCTAAACATATAACGTGTCCATTGTATGTGTGCATGTGCCTTTTTTAACAAACCTTATATAAATCCACATTTTTCAAGCTGTGTGTACAAAGTTTGGTATCGAATGAAAACCCATCGTCTGTAGGTGTGTAACCAAAACACGTATTTTTCCCACGACATTTCTTTGCCGAATTATGGCTGCAAAACTAAAAATGCAATTCCATAAACTACAAAATTGAAAACCCCAGAAAGCGCACCTACTTATGTGCACTACAAAGTGAAATGTTGAACGATGGCCGCGAGGACCAACCGGCATAGGAGGGCATCAGTAGGCCTGGCCAATCAACTAAGTAAAATGTAAGGATTCAGTTATTGAATTAGCACACAATAATCGAAGCAGGTGAGTTGTGAAACGTCAGACATCATGTGAAACATGCGGTTGAACCCAAAAAAACATCAGAGCTAGGCTTGGCATGGTTCACAGAAAATCACTTCGATCGGATCAGTTCATGTGAGCTGGATGGTGGTCTCACAGGCCGGTAAGGTCTTGCTGGAGGTTTTTGAAGTTGAAGCCAGTGAGGACGACCTTGAGTAATAGTCTGTGTTTGGGCTGGTAACTCTGGCCTTGAACACTGCAACACACAGTGCAGAGTAAAATATTTTCTTTTCTGCAGTCTCAAAGAAACATACATGAATTAATTAGGACTCACTGTCTAGCATCAAAAATGTAATTTGTTCATAACAGATGAGAATCAAATGAGATGAACATGGATGTGATGGTGTGATACACAGCAACCTTTTATTAAAACCCTGCAGTCGCTAATATACATGTTTTTTATTTGAAAATGAGGAAAACCATGGAGGTCATTGAAAATAAATGGATCAATCTTTTAAAATATCGAATTGTGAATGCAATATTTTTTTACTGATGCAATACACATGTCAATGTACATGCAAATTCATGTGCATTGTAGACACAAATGTAGATGCAAATGATAAATCAAAGCCTAAAGGACTGCATGGAATAGAACAATTGAGATGCAAAACCAAGAAAATATTAAAAAATTAAACGTGTCGAATCTATGTGGGTATGTGCCACTTTGAACAAACCTTATACATAATCCACATTTTTCAAGCTATGTGTATTAATTTGGTATCAATTGAAAGCCCATTGTTTGGAGGTTTTTTTTTTGAAGAAAAACACATTTTTCTCAATGACCTTTTCGTGCCGAGTTATGGCCGCAAAACTAAAAATTAAATTACATGAACTACGAAATGCAAAATCCCGGAACACGAACATGCTTATGTGCACTACAAAATCTAATGTTAAACGCTGACTGCGAGGATCAAGTGGCAATCACCAGCAATGCAGAACGTCGTAGGAGGGCATCTGTAGGCCTGGCCAATCAATTAACACGAATGAGTGATTGAATGAGGTAAGAATGTGAGTGAATGAATGAGAGTATTTGAGTGATATAATTACACTGTATACTCGAAGGAGGCGAGCTGTGGAACGTTGGACATCATGCGGAACATCACAGAGCTAGGCGTGTCATGCTTCGCTGAAATTGGTACACAGCTGAGTTATTGAACATATGACATAAATTATTTGCTCAATAGCTCAGCTGAGTCTTACGTTCCATGGCTCATCTCCTTCGATTGTACGGTGTACTGCCTATATCAACCAAAGTCATGAAGATGCACGTGCACACATGTCACGTGTATGAATGTTTGTGTTGCGCGTGTGTTGAAATGGTGTTAGGGTACATTAATTTAGTGGCAAACAGTTCTAACAATTGAGGTTGAGAGCCAGTGCAGGATAGCAGGGGGCACAGAACATTCAGAGATGTAAACAAATTAGATTAAAATAGCAGCTCAACAGCTCAACTCTGGAAATATATCAATAGTGTGCAGCATTACTGCAGTTATGTTAACAGAATGGGGCTTAAAACAATTGGAAAAATTGCTCAAATAATTGACGTTGCATGGGTTAGGAAGTAGTTTCTACTGGATGGGAAAATGTAATTTCCATCCCATCAAGCAAAAAGGGAGCTAGAAGGGAGTGTGGTAACTCGAGAGGGATGAGTTGACTGAGCATCCAGAAAGTTTCACTGAAAATCACAAAAGCCCAGACAGAAGGGCCGCTCAGAGAAAACTGGAGGCAGGAGAAGCAGAGATCAACGTTTTACTCTCAAACCTATAATATAGAAGACATGGGAATATCATACTTTGAGTGAGCGGATAATTCTGTTAAATCAAAGACAACCATACTAATTGGGTTTTTCCCCTTTTTTCTGGCAAGAAAACTGACACCTTTTGCAAGGAATCATGCTTACATTAACCACAATACTTTGCAGTCAAATGCAAACAAAAAACAATACTCTGATAATTTATGCATTGTCTTTGAAACTGAATGGTCCACACCAGAGACAGCTTTCTTTAGAGCCTAGTCTCATGGTGTTAGACCAGATGACGCCAAAAGGCGCACAGTTCAAAGACAACGCACTACCGGAGTAATGAGAGCTCGGGGTGAGCAGCTACATCATGGGACCTCCTTTGCCAATACCAAAATATACTAATAGGTTTTTTCCCCCTTTTTTCTGGCAACAAAACTGACACCTTTTGCAAGGAATCATGCTTACATTAACCACAATACTTGCAGTCAAATGCAAACAAAAAACAATACTCTGATAATTTATGCATTGTCTTTGAAACTGATTGGTCCACACCAGAGACAGCTTTCTTTAGAGCCTAGTCTCATATGGTGTTCGACCAGATGACGCCAAAAGGCGCAAAGTTCAAAGACAACGCACTACCAGAGTAATGAGAGCTCGGGGTGAGTAGCTACATCATGGGACCTCCTTTGCCAGTACCAAAATATACTAATAGGGTTTTTTCCCCTTTTTTTGGAAACAAAACTGACACCTTTTGCAAGGAATCATGCTTACATTAACCACAATACTTGCAGTCAAATGCAAACAAAAAACAATACTCTGATAATTTATGCATTGTCTTTGAAACTGATTGGTCCACACCAGAGACAGCTTTCTTTAGAGCCTAGCATTTGACTGCAAGTATTGTGGTTAATGTAAGCATGATTCCTTGCAAAAGGTGTCAGTTTTGTTGCCAGAAAAAAGGGGAAAAAACCCTATTAGTATATTTTGGTACTGGCAAAGGAGGTCACATGACAAAGACAACCACTTTGATAAGATCAGTTCACGTGAGCTGGATGATGGCCTTACAGGCCCGTGACATCTCGCTGGAGGTTTCTGAAGTTGAAGCCCGTGAGGAGGACGCTGAGTTATAGCCTGCGTCTGGGCTGGTAACTCTGGCCTTGAACACTGCAACACACAGTGCAGAGTAAAATATTTTCTTTTCTGCAGTCTCAAAGAAACATACAAGAATTCATTAAGGACTCATTGTCTATCATCAAAAATGTAATTTGTTCATAACAGATGAGAATCAAACGAGATGAACATGGATGTGATGGTGTGATACACGGCAACCTTTTATAAAATCCTGCAGTCACAAACATACATATTTTTAATGTGCAAATGAGGGAAACCATGGAGGTCATTGAAAATAAATGGATCAATCTATTAAAATATCGAATTGTGTTTGCAATATTTGTTTGACTGATGCAATACACATGTCAATGTACATGCAAATTCATGTGCAATGTAGACACAAATGTAGATGCAAATGATACACCAAAGCCTAAAGGACTGCATGGAACAGAATAATTGAGATGCAAAACCAAGAAAATGTAAAAATATAAAACGTGTCGAATCTATGTGAGTATGTGCCACCTTGAACAAACCTTATACATAACCCCCATTTTTCAAGCTATGTGTATTAATTTGGTATCAATTCAAAGCCCATTGTTTGGAGGTTTTCAAGAAAAACAAGTTTTTCTCTATGACCTTTTCGTGCCGAGTTATGGCCGCAAAACTAAAAATTCAATTACATGAACTACGAAATTCAAAATCCCGGAACACGAACATGCTTATGTGCACTACAAAATCTAATGTTAAACGCTGACTGCGAGGATCAAGTGGCAATCACCAGCAATGCAGAACGTCGTAGGAGGGCATCGGTCGGCCTGGCCAATCAATTAAAACGAATGAGTGAGTGATTGAATGAGGTAAGAATGTGAGTGAATGAATTGAGAGTATTTGAGTGATTTAATTAAGTAAAAATGTAAGGATTCGGTGAATTAGCACACTGTATACTCGAAGGAGGCGAGCTGTGGAACGTTGGACATCACAGAGCTCGGCGTGTCATGCTTCGCTGAAATCGGTACACAGCTGAGTTATTGAACATATAACATCAATTATTTGCTCAATAGCTCAGCTGTGTCTTACGTTCCGTGGCTAATCTCCTTTGATTGCACGGTGTGCTGTCTATATCAACCAAAGTCATGAAGATGCACGTGCACACATGTCACGTGTATGAATGTTTGTGTTGCGCGTGTGTTGAAATGGTGTTGGGGTACATTAATTTAGTGGCAGACAGTTCTCACAATTGAGGTTGAGAGCCAGTGCAGGATAGCAGGGGGTAGAGAACATTCAGAGATGTAAACAAATTTGATTAAAATAGCAGCTCAACAGCTCAACTCTGGAAATATATCAATAGTGTGCAGCATTACTGCAGTTATGTTAACAGAATGTGGCTTAAAACAATTGGAAAAATCGCTCAAATAATTGAGGTTGCATGGGTTAGGAAGTAGTTTCTACTGGATGGTAAAATGTAATTTCCATCCCATCAGGCAAGAAGGGAGCTGGAAGGGAGTGTGGTAACTCGAGAGGGATGAGTTTACTGAGCATCCAGAAAATTTCGCTGAAAATCACAAGCCCAGACAGAAGGGCCGTTCAGAGAAAACTGGAGGCAGGAGAAGCGGAGATCAACGTTTTACTCTCAAACCTATGATATCGAAGACATGGGAATATCATACTTTGAGTGAGCGGATAATTCTGTTAAATCAAAGACAACCACTTTGATAAGATCAGTTCACGTGAGCTAGATGATGGCCTTACAGGCCCATGTTGACTTCTCGCTGGAGGTTTCTGAAGTTGAAGATGAAGCCCGTGAGGAGGACGTTGAGTCATAGCCTGCGTCTGGGCTGGTAACTCTGGCTTTATACCCTGCAACACAAAGTGCATAGTCAGATGGTTTCTTTGCTGCTGTCTCAAATAAACTAAAATGAATTTATTATGACTCACTTTCACCAAATTTGTTTATAATAAATGAGAATCAAATTAGATGAACGTGGATCTCATGGTGTGATAAACAGCAATCTGTTATTAAAACCCTAAAGGCACGAATTTATTTTTAAATACATATGAGAGTGAGGGAAACCACGGAGTTCACAGGAAAATGTAATGATTAATGGATTCATTTGTTGAAATCTATTTGTACACTCAAAACATATTGCATAAAATTGTCCGTGCAATAATCAAATATTTTGGACTGATGCTAATTACAAGCCAATGTTAATGCACGTGTACATGCATATATAGTATACACGTGTCTATGCAATTGCTACACAAAAGCTAAATAAGTGAATGAAACAGAACAAAGAAGATGGGAAACCACGAAAGATCTAAACATGTAAAATATGTCCATTGTATGTTGGCATGTACCACTTTAAACAAACCTTAAACAAATCAAAAATTTCAAGCTACTTGTACTAATTTGGAATCAACTGAAAGGCCATCGCCTGTGCGTGTGTAAGCGAAACAAGTTTTTCTCCATGGCCTTTCTTTGCCGAGTTATGGCCGCGAAACAAAACACGCAATTACATGAACTACGAAATTCAACACTCCGGTACGCTGACATGCTTATGTGCACTACAAAATCTAATCTGAAATGTTGGCCGCGAGGACCAACGTCAGCCTAGCAACGGGCATCCCTAGCCACGGCTGGGCCTGTGGAAAGTAAAAGCAGAACATCAGTAAGCATGGTAAATTATATTCTTGGTTCTTTCGGTAAAATCACGTAGAAGGGAAGTAATAAAATAATACAAATATAAAACAATAAAAATTATCACGACGTTTCGACTGCAACACAAGCAATCGTCATCAGGTGTGAAATCCACAGCAAGAAATTTAATTTTGCTTAATTAAATTAAATTAATTTCTTGCTGTGGATTTCACACCTGATGATGATTGCTTGTGTTGCAGTCGAAACGTCGTGAGAATTTTTTATTGTTTATATTTTTATTATTTCCCTTCTACGTGACTTTACCGAAAGAACCAAGAATATAATATCAGTAAGCATGGTGAATTATATTCTTGGTTCTTTCGGTAAAGTCACGTAGAAGGGAAACACCTGATGATGATTGCTTGTGTTGCAGCCGAAACGTCGTGATAATTTTATTGTTTTATATTTGTATTATTTATTGTTTCTCTTCTACGTGACTTTACCGAAAAAACCAAGAATATGAATCCCTACGCAGTCACGAAAGCTTTAAATAAATAAAAACATGGTGACTTAATTTAAAATGATTGAGATGATTGAATGAGGTAAGAATGAAAAGATTGAGTGATGGAATGAGCCCACTGTGTAATCGAAGGAGGTGAGCTGCGGAACGTCGGACATCATACTGAACAACACGTGGTTCAACCCAAAAACACATCAGAGAGCTAGGCTTGTCACGCTTCCGCTTAGCACGGTTGGATATGTACGGTGTGAAAGAAGTTCAACAGTGTGCTGCTTATATAAAGCAAGGCGAGGAAGATGCACATGCACACATTTCACGTGTATGAATGTTTGTGTTGCTCGTGTGTTGAAATGGTGTTAGGGTACATTAATTTAGCGGCAAACAGAGCTCACAATTGAGGCTGAGAGCCAGTGAAGGATAGCAAGGGGTCACAGAAAATTCAGAGATGTAAAAAAAATTGATAAAAAATGTAGCTCAACAGCTTACGTCTGGAAACATCAATAGAGTGCAGCATTACTGTAGTTATGTAGCTTAAAAAAAATGGGGAGAAACCGCTCAGATAACGGAGGTTGCATGGGATAGGAAGTAGTTTCTACAGGATTCGAAAATCGAATTTCCATCCCATCACATAAGAAGGGGGATAGAAGGGAGTGTGGCAAATCGAGAGGGATGCATTTACTGAGCATCCAGGGAATTTATTTTCAAGAGTTTCGCTGAAAATCACAAAGACGCAAACAGAAGGGCCGTTCAGAGAAAACTGGTCTGGATTTAGAGGAGGCAGGAGTAGCCGAGATCGACGTTTTACTATCAAACCTATAATATAGAAGACGTGTAAATATCATCATACTTTGATTTGTTTTATATACTATGTGAGCGAAACATTATGTTAAATCAAAGACAATCACTTTGATAAGATCAGTTCACGGGAGCTGGATGATGGTCTTACAGGCCCATGACGTCTCGCTGGAGGTTTCTGAAGTTGAAGATGAAGCCCGTGAGGAGGACGCTGAGTCATAGCCTGCGTCTAGGCTGGTAACTTTGGCCTTGTAGGCTGCAACACAAAATGCATAGTGAGATGCAGTGGCGGCTCCTGCAAAATCTCTCAGGGGGGGCAAATGTCTGGATGATTTATAAGGATAAGGTCCACCCATGCAAAGGATAAATTAACAGCTTAAGCATGTAAAGGCAACTTCACTTCTTTAATATTAATGAAAAATAAAGTGACTCTTACAATACATCTTGTTTGTTTCTATACTCACTATTAATACAATCCACTCAAGTTTCTTTTATTAAAGATTCCACTAGGTGGCGATAAATAATATTGTTGGATGCAACGTGCTTACGTATGATGACGTAAGCACGTTAGTGCGAGCCCTCCCGGAAGCCATAGAGAATGCATTGCAGCGCCCACCGTTCGAAAAAAAACATCTTTGAATGTAAGTCTATGGGACCACTCTGGGCGATTCTCAGCCGGAGTGAAATCACCCAAAAAGAGGCGGTACTCCACAGAACGGGACATGACGCTGATTGGACTATATCCAGAGGCACAGTGATGGCTAGCGTGACTCTGTGGTTGAATGACATTGGTGGTGCGTCGCCCAATCGCCCTAATGAAGAAACCGCCCCTGGTGAGATGGTTTCTTTGATGCAGTATCAAAGAAACATGAATTTTATTAGGACTCACTATCACCATTTTTGTCCATAATAAATGAGAATCAAATGAGATGAACGTGGATCCCATGGTGTGATAAACAGTAATATTTTATTCAAACTCTGCAGTCACGTATTTATATGAAAGAATACATGTGAAAATGAGGGAAACCACGTAGTATGTCATAGGAATTGTAAGGGCTAATGGATTACTTTGTTGAAATCTATTTGTACGCTCAAGACACATTGCATCAAATTGTGCATGCAACAAGAGTTGAGAGAAAGGGAACTGAGCTGATGGAAAAAGGTTGCCCTTTAGTGGAATATATATTGAAGTAACTTTGCACGAATTTGCAACCTCAAATTGTTACAATGCATTCAATTACAGCAGAATTTTTTTGATTAATTGTTACAAGTGTAGTCAATAATTTACACGAACAGACTGACATAGATAGGACAAATGTGGGCATCACAATATATATTGCCATGATGGATAAAAAGATAGAAGCACACTTTGTCAGCTATGGCTGACAATCAACCTGAAGGCTCAGATTTACATTCAAACCCAACACTTACATAGACTCTTGTCCTTGTCCTTATCCAAAAAGTCCATCCAAGGCCCATGTCTATGATGAGAGAAGTCAACCGGCATGAATTCCCTGGTAGCGTGGTAGACCATGGCGCCTTGACAATAAAAAATACAAGGGGGGGGGGGGGGAATTAAACATCTGTGCTACGTAAGGTTAAGGCTTTGCACGTATATGACCCTTGTCAAAATGTATCAGCAACTCGGACGCATTGCGTCACGACTCATCTCAACCGTTTCTGTGCTCAGCTGCAGTTGAGCCAACGGAACCCTTAACAGCAACTGTTGTCTGTGCAGCACAGGGCATGCAGCACTGGGCTCCAATTGGGCCATTAATTCACCAGTAGGGTATGAAGTATCAACGTGTTTTCCTAAGTAATAAGCTAATTATTTATTAAATTTGCCAAAATTTGGGTCACGATGCCTACACACTCGGCCTACTTGTTTTGTTCCAAATAATGTCACCGTATCTTTAACCACTCTGAAGCAGACGGTGTGTAATTATTATGGTGAATACACCTGCACCATTAACCATCGCGGAAACTCTCACGTCATGCTAAACACGTGGTACAACCTGAAAACACATTAGAAGGGCTGTAAAGTTCAACTGCGAAAACGTATGCAAGAGTATCGTGAAACATCTGTATTATTTTGACAGCATGTCACCCAGTTACATGTCTTGGTTTAGTGGTTGGTCGTTATTAAAGACTTAATGAAAGCTGCTTCTCTCTCAGTATTTGTGGATGCCATTGGTCTACTTGAAGCTTCGCTGTCTGTAAAGTTATCGGTTGCCGGTTGAGTTGGTTTTTGTGTTTAGTTGTCTTTCCCCCCGCACCTCCGATTAGCACGATCGGCTACGTACGGTGCAAAAGAAGTTCAACATACATAGTATACATACACACCAGAGTGTTGGATGATAATTTTACAATCCACGCCACACTCCGCACCTGGTACACACCTCAAGTTTACCCCAACTTACTCATAGGATGGGGCAGTGGCACGGGACGGGCCTGCATGGGGTCAGCGATGGGTGGCCGGGGTGAATTGTCCACAGCCACAAAGGCGGTGTAGCGCGACACGATTCCAGCCTGAATGCTCAGCGCCACGGAGCTCTGCCTCGCGTCGTCGCTGGGACCGGCAGCTGCCCTTGGGTCATCCCCCAGGTCCCCAACAAGGTGGCGGATGAGTGCCTTGGCCAGCAACCGGTGCAGCACGAGCCTGTGGATGAGCACGGGCACCACCACAACCACCATCGTCATTGTCGTCATTAGCATCGCTGGCAGTAAATAATCATTCAGCGTTGTGCTGCAGAAGCTGAAGCAGCCAGCGATGCTGTGTGTGATCGCAAAAACAGCATCATCACCATCATCGTAATCAAAAGCCTCCGCATCGACAGTTTGATAAATACAACATCCCTGCCAGCAGCATCACTGAAGATATCACTGCCTGCAGCGGAAATATCAGCAAGGTGACACAACAAGATGACATTAAATGTAATGTCATCTCCTTGGCCTGGAGGATAATTGTTTTAGTGCTGATTTTATTGCCAAGTTTTGGCCAACCCTTTGATCAATTTGGCCAGTTTCTATAGGTGTAGGTCCCTATTATCAACACAATGTTGTACTCAACTTTCATACATATTGGATCATCAATATGATGACAGACGGACAGGGATAATCCATAAACAACTTTCTTTGGCGGAACATTAAAATGGAAAATGGCAATGACCGAGTTTGTCAAAAGAGATAAGTCACTGAGCCAAAAGTGAGCATCGTCTGTGTGTGTGCGTGTGTACGTGTGTGTCGTACCGATCCTTGCGGTCATCAGGCTCGCAGGTGAACACTATGCGGTTCTCAGTCGGCTTCCCACACAGCGAGTACTTGAGGAGAGCTTCTCCATGCCACGGAGCCGCTGGAGGCTGCACCACCCCCCCCCCCCCCAAAACGCATCGACAGGTGATGTGATCACATGACTGAAGAACAAAACATTTGCACTCACCAACACTACCTGATAAGAAAAAAATGTATAACTGGCAACACACCAAGAGTCCAGAGAGAGAGATTGCGTGAATAATAATGCCATGATATTTCACCAAAGCGATGAGCCACTGGTTTGGACACGATGTCGGCACGGCGAGCTGACAAATGATGTTGGGAAAACCTATCACCGAAGCATTGACCGGTTTCTCCAATGTAATGGAGGGTCGGCGTTTTCACGCGATGCAATAAACCAGATTGGTGGAGATGCTCGTCAACCTATGGTGTGTCACACGCGATGATCTGGGTTAATTTTATCTGCTTTTTAAAAAGTGAAAATGCACGTGTTGCATCTTCTCCGACTGCATGAGGTGCCTGGTAGCTATTGTTTTTGCTGGTATTTCACATTAAGCTGTGCACTATCAGGTTGCCACGGTGACGAGATGTTAACTACCTCGCCTGGTATGTAGGAGCTCGTGGATTCGATCCCGACCCTGACGCCTACTGTATATTTGGAGTTTGCATGTTCTCCCTATGATCGTATGGATTTTCTCCGGGTCCTCCGGTGTTTCGGTCCACTTTTAGAAACGTGCCTTTAGAGTATTTGGCTGCTATACATTTCCACTTGATGATAAGCCACTTTGTTGAGCTATCATTTGTGATAGCCAGGTCGCTTCTGAAAAATAGCTGTATAGCACAGTGGGCCTTACCTGCTAAAACTAAAATAGTTTCAGAAGTTTCTAGGGTCCCGAGAGGTAGCTCCTTAAAATGTCGGCAGTACCCGTGTCGCCCCTTCACGACATGAACAAACTTGAGGATGATCAATGTGACAGCCAGGATTGAAGAGTGCGATGTGAGCACAACCTGCACCCAATTGGTTAACTGGTTCCATGGTTGCTTCACGGTACACCAAGGAGGCAGGTTGGTAGGCGCTGTCTCTTACATCGTCAGGGTATTTGCACGTATTAAATAAACAGCTTCATTTAATTGGCTTTACCCTTGAAATCTCCACTGTTGCTGCACAAGCGACGGTGGCAAAGAAACTGTGAAAGTGGTAATGTCGTCTTGGTGTGGACAGGATGCAATAAAGTGCCAAGCAGGTAGGAGTGTGAGCTTTGGTTTGTATGGCACAGATGTGGCTGGTGTGTCATCTTGGATCGGACAGTCTGATGTTCAGAAGGGAGAGGCTGTCTTCTGTTATTAACGAAGTTCATTTTAAATTCTGGATGAAAATTGGGAACTGAATGAAGGCGTTAAGTTCCACTTTGAAGTGAGAAGTAATGCCAATACAGTCACCGATGTATGTTCCAAAGAAGTCAGGTCTGGTGCCTGTGAAGATTTGACGTGTCAAATGTCCTACACATAGGTTGGCAAGGCTAGGGCATATGCGTGTGCCCGTGGCCACACCATTGAGTGCTTCAAATATCTTAGGTTTACCGATTGATTTAAAACTTACATTTCAACCCCCTATTGATCACATCTCAGAATTTTTTTTTTAATGTGGGTTTTATACAGAAACAAACATTGCTTTCCCATTCGATAGCACCAGCAAATTGTTAATTATCATTCTGCCACTTTTTGACAACTCTGACGCTGCTTACAGATCAGCTACTAACGGAACATGAAACAGATTAAACCCGCTTTATCATTATGCTTTTCGATTTCCACTGGATGTACCTCGAATTACCATGGTTGGCTACGTAGCATGCCAAAGAAGTTCAACATATATACCTACATACAGGACCCAACATTGTGACCTGTACGAAAAATCTAATCTCACACCACTTGATGCAAGAAGAAATCTCACATTGGGCCCGGTTCAAACATAAAATACTTCTTTGCAAATCTGCGCGACACTTAGAAAATGTATTAATCCCATTGTTAAACCCAATTAACCTAAGACATCCATGTAATTCCCTTTTAACTATCCCTAGAGCAAGAATTGAAATAGGCGACAAAGCCTTTCCCGTTGCAGCACCAACGTTTTGGAACAACCTCGTTTCCGCCCTTAACATTGTAAGTCGTCCTTCAAGAAATATCCTGATGCAGAAGATTAGTGCTGGATACGATCACAATTTGCCAACGTGATGTGTAACTTTGATCCTTGCCCGTGTATCGACAGTTACGTTTTAATGTGCAACTTTATTGAGAGACGACTGTGTGTTGTCTTGCTGTGGTCTGGGACTGTTTTGGTTGTTGTTGTTCTTCTTGTTGTTTTTATTGTTTTGCTACCTTGCTCAAGCTTACATTTAGTGTTGAAAATCGGCAGGGATTTGATGTACTTATGCAATTTGTAATTATAAACTTTACATATATTTATTTATTACTTATCCACTTGCTTGCCTTTGCTCTACTATGAACTCCTCTATCACTTTTTTTATATTGTCTGTTGGTGGAACTTGCTGACCCACGCCTACTGAACATCTGTGAACAAGAGCTTCATAGCTCATCGGATTCCTCCTCCAGGATAAATACAGATTCTGGTAGGGAGTAGCCAGCCAAAAGCAGACAGACACACAATTCTGGCCGTCACCTGATCAGGCAGTAATTAACTGGTGAAACGTTACGATACTTGAATTGTAAAAACACAACTGGTGTGCTGAACTAGTAACTAATCGGAAAGTTTTGTTTACGTGACAGACCTTACTAATTGGTTGCATCAGGTGGTGGCGGGTTAAACAACACATTTATATTTACGCTATCTCACCCAAAAAAAACATCTATTATGCATAATATTGGTCGCGAAAGGCCTACTACATGTTAAAACGCAAATTCGCACACACTCAACGTGTGTTGTGAGGTTCACGTGAGTCTCACCGTCCCTGTGAACTGCGCGTAGACAATCATCTTCTGTCCCATAAAAATGCTTTCGGGAAGCGTGGGCACCACAGTGGCAGCGACGCCAGGCGGGAGAGACCATTCCAGTTGGGGGTTGCCCAGCAATGGCTGCATTGCGCACTTGAGCATCCTCAACACCTGCAGAACCGAGAAAGAAAATATTTATAGCCCTGATATATTTCCGTTAATTACACGTTCAATTCAATTGCTGCTAAGTGTAGGTTACAGCATCGGTTACAGAGTATGACTGTACTAGGTAATGTCCTACAACACACACCCTGGTGGGACCAGGCACAAGACACCATATATCATCCACAAGTATCTTGTGTTACATGCGTTACTCTGTGGAATGTCTGCAGACTGTGCTCCTCAGCTGTAAAAATGTTTTCTGCTTCAAAGGCTTGAACCCGAGACCTCAAGGGTGCAGTTCAGGACGCTGATGCAGGCATGAGCTTCTGGGATGGTTTTTGTTGTTGTTGTTGTCCCATCTACAATATGGGATGATTGCTGTGCCTCACCTTTGCCTGAAGCCGGTTGGAGCTTGTGACAAACTCTGACAGGCCCTTTCCAACGCGTGCTACCTCCTTAATGAGCTGCGTGGATACATCTCGTCCAATCCCAAACGCAAAGCACCTGTGCACAAGCGACATCAACGCAAGTTTAAAGCAGTCAGTGCTCATATTATTATTTTTGTCCGGTAATCTATTTGCGTAAAAATAAAAATGGGTGTTCAAGAGTGTAACATTTTTGGGGCTTAAACGTATCGCAGGTTTAAAACACGGGGAGTCAACGGGAAATGCGGTTATCGTTTAAACGAGTGTTCGCTTAACGAGCAATTTTCACAAAACATATATCGCTCGTTACAGCTAGACAACACGCCTGTATTTGATCACTGCGCTGGTAAAAATGGCGCAGGGAAGATGGCGCCAACGTACATTTTTTGCGCTGCCTTCTATTGCCCATTGGTGCCAGCAAGATGTGCGCACTACTTGAACATATTGGCACAAAACAGAGGAAAGTGAAAACAAATGACGAAATGTGCAGTGGACACCTACGGGGCTATCTGCCCATGAATCGTGATGATGATGACGATGCCCTCTATTGCCCACGACGCCTACTGCACCAGTTGTTGTGCTTGGAGGTTCGCCGATGTATGTATGTTGAACTTCTTTCGCGCCATACGTAGCAAACCGTAATAATCGGAGGTGCGGGGGAATGACAACAAACTTAAAAAAACAAGCAGTTCCAAGCGATATCCAGGATCCACCCAGTTTAGCTTCCAAAGTCTGGCAGTTTTGGGTGCATTGCAGTGGCGGCTCGTCAATAGAGGGCGCAGGGGCGCCGCCCCCATCAAGATTCAAGAATATACATATACAAATTCTAGATTTGAAGCTTTCGTGACTGCAAGGAATCATCTTCTTAGGTTTTTTCGGTAAAGTCACGTAGAAAGTAAAATAAAATAAAAACAAAAATCACGACGTTTCGGAGGCAACACAAGTCTCCGTCATCAGGTGGGACCGTCACAGCCAGATTAGCTGTATCAAGTGAGGCAATGATTCAAGATGTAAAACCTTAAAAGCGAGTTGAGGGGGGAGGGAGAGGGAGGGGGGAGCTCATCAGACTATGGTAGCCAATGAAAGGAACGTATCGGGAGGGAGGGGGGGCGGGGGGGGGGCGAGGCCAAAAGGGTGGGGGACGGACGTGGAAGCGCTTGTGCGCAAGCGGCCAATTACTGCACACGCCAACACAATGGAGAGAGAGGGGGAGGGGGGGTCTGATACACATGATAGACAAAAGAACGAAAATGCCCATGTTTATACCGATGCTGGCTGAACAATGAAGAGAGTACTGTTAAATAACTGGGGATGTTAACACTCGGTAAAGTACAGTAAAATAGTGCCTGTCAGATAAGATGGTCCAAAAAATGTTTGCCTCACCAACACCTATTTTACCTGGAATGGCACCTTCTACAAACAGAATGAGGGTACCCCTATGGGCTCCCCTTTGTCACCAGTTATAGCCAACATATTCATGGAAAAGTTTGAATCAGACGCCATCCAGACATCCACCCTGCGTCCTTCCCTGTGGAAGAGATATGTGGATGACACTTTCGTCATCTGGCCACATGGCCTCCCAGCATTGAACCACTTCTTGGACCACATCAATTCTAGACACCCATCCATCAGATTCACCATGGAAGTGGAGAAAGACGGTAAACTACCATTCTTGGATATTCTGTTTGAGAGGAGTCCTGACGGTTCCTTGGGACATTCTGTCTACAGAAAAGCCACCCACACAGACTCCTACTTGAAACCGGATTCCCACCACCACCCATCTCAAAAGAACTCTCTCATCAAAACGCTATACCACAGAGCACATGGCATTTCTGACAAACACCACCTGACCGGTGAATTAAGACATGTACATCGGGCCCTCAGGATGAACGGATACTCTGACCGTACTATCCGCCAAGCTGTCTCTCCCACCACACAGAAACAGCCACATGAAACTCCGACCAAAACCATCACGTTACCATACATAGCTGGCATGACCAAAAAGATCTCCAAAATTCTAAACAAACATAAGATCCAAGTCCGATTCAGTACAGTGCATAAAATTCGTGATCTGATTCCATCCGTGAAGGATGTCGTTCCTGACTTACAGTATCCTGGAGTCTACAAATTGAGTTGCATTTGTGGTGATTGCTACATTGGAGAAACGAAACGTCATGTTTCTGATCGTGTCCGCGAGCACAAGTCAGATCTGAAACACGGCAGAACTGATTCTTCTGCCGTGGCCGATCATTGCTACAACTCGGTGGGCTCTCATGAAATTGTCTTTTCCGAGACCAAGGTTCTCTGCAAACCTCCCGGCTACCATCAAAGGTTTGTACACGAAGCCATACAAATATACAAACACAGACATAATTTCAACCGTGATGATGGGTACAAACTTAGTAATCATTGGAAAGATGTTATCAACCACGCAAAAAAGACTTAATCACAAATTTTTTGGACCATCTTATCTGACAGGCACTATTTTACTGTACTTTACCGAGTGTTAACATCCCCAGTTATTTTAACAGTACTCTCTTCATTGTTCAGCCAGCATCGGTATAAACATGGGCATTTTCGTTCTTTTGTCTATCATGTGTATCAGACCCCCCCTCCCCCTCTCTCTCCATTGTGTTGGCGTGTGCAGTAATTGGCCGCTTGCGCACAAGCGCTTCCACGTCCGTCCCCCACCCTTTTGGCCTCGCCCCCCCCCCCCGCCCCCCCTCCCTCCCGATACGTTCCATTCATTGGCTACCATAGTCTGATGAGCTCCCCCTAAGTTTGTACCCATCATCATTTTCGTTCTTTTGTCTATCATGTGTATTAGACCTCCCCTCCTCCTCTCTGCCCATTGTGTTGGCGGGTGCAGTGGCTGGTCGCTTGCGCACAATCGCTCCATTGTGTTGGCGTGTGCAGTAATTGGCCGCTTGCGCACAAGCGCTTCCACGTCCATCGCCCACCCTTTTGGCCTCGCCCCCCCTCCCTCCCGATACGTTCCTTTCATTGGCTACCATAGTCTGATGAGCTCCCCCCTCCCTCTCCCTCCCCCCTCAACTCGCTTTTAAGGGATTACATCTTGAATCATTGCCTCACTTGATACAGCTAATCTGGCTGTGACGGTCCCACCTGATGACGGAGACTTGTGTTGCCTCCGAAACGTCGTGATTTTTGTTTTTATTTTACTTTCTACGTGACTTTACCGAAAAAACCTAAGAAGTACATATACAAAAATTATATAAAAATACATAAATAAAATATTTTTTTCATACGATGTGCCGGCTGGTAGTAAGAAAAGCATCAGCATTTAATAAAAACTGGCTTTAATCGGTCAACTATTTTCTATGTTTTTCAATGTGTTTCATGCGGGGCGCCGGACAAATGGATGTCTATGTGAGACTTTTAATTTTCGGACAGCATGTGACCTGAAGCTGGTCTCTAATTGGTTTCTTAAAGATTCTCCTCGGGGCGCAAGTCGTTGCGTCCCTGGCCAATCAGAATTGGATACATGTTATTTTATCCAATCTGATTGGTTCTCGTCACCTGTCATTCAAATTTACGCTCTGGGCCACTACTGCGAGTGCGCAGGCGACACCACTTCGACACTTGCTAGGCTGATCAAATTTTTTGTGTAAACAATGGCAGCAGTTCATCCAAATTCTGTAATTTATTTACAAAAAAACCCTTTCACAAGGCTTTCGCTGGAAGAAATAAAAAAGATAAAGGATCTCGGACCGGACCAACCCGATTTACAAATCCAGCAGCAGGCCAGTGACAGAGGACGAAGCTACACACGAAGCTTCACCCGCGCTTGTTATGAGAAACGGAGGTGGCTGGCTGGATGTGATGTTAGCAATTCTCTTTTTTGTTTTCCCTGTCTTTTATTTCAAAGTGTCGGCACTGAAGTTTTGTGGACAACGACGGGGGTAAGAGACCTCAAACATCTCTCTGACAAATGCAAACGTCATGAAAGTAGCCGCAGCCATATTGATAATAGCATGAAACTAACGTTTTTATGTTCAAGTAGGAAACATGCTTTTTGGTACTTTGGTCTGAAATGTATATAAAAGAGAAACATTTATGTTCAAGTAGGAAACGTGCTTTTTGGTACTTTGGTCTGAAATGTATATAAAAGAGAAACATATATGTTCAAGTAGGAAACATGCTTTTTGGTACTTCTTTTGGTCTGAAATGTAAATAAAGATCATCAAAATTTATATTCAAGTAGTCAAAATGGTTTTTGGTACTGCTTTATATTTATTTGCCCCCCTCAATAAAATAAAAAAAATGCGCCCCCCCAAAAATAAATATCACCAGCCGCCACTGGTGCATTGTGAGTGATTTCGACGGAGGCTGTCAACGGTCTCCAAATACGTTTCCAACCATTACATAATGGTTGATGCGTGGTAGATTACCTGTGGTCCATGGAGTGATTTTTCACCTTTTCTATAACACCGTCTGTGTTCCTAACCATCCCATCAGTCAGCAAGAAGAGCTGCAATTACACGAGGCAAGAAAAGTCATCATAACTAACGTCACCGCATCACGTGACTGTGATGGAATAACTGTGATGCATTTCAACGCTGGCTAGTAAGCTTCATTCGTAAATTAAAGGGGACAAGTTTGTTTGTCAGTTAAGGATCTCAGACAAGATTCTGCGAAAACCAGCACAGGTGGCGACCCAAGCTCTCACGTGTACCTTGCGGGGGTGCTCCGGCTTGCAGGGCTGTCTGTAGATGTCCGCCAGAGGCTCCAGGATATTTGTCCCACCCATGTCGGCGTCCGTGCCCTTCACGTGTGCCAGAGCGGCCTCCATTGTCTGCTGGTTGTACGGCGTGCTCTCGCTGAGAACATTTTGCATGGAAATTAATTTTGGATTTGGAATCTGCTGCGTTCGGTTTCGTATAATAAAAGGTGGTAAGGTGGATGGGTGGGTGGTGAGCGCACAACACTATAAATCGGTGACCCCAATTCGATTCTCGGTCAAGGCGAACACTATTGGCAAGTGATACCAGAACCGGTTTAGACCTCTCTCCCTCCACCAATCCAAATTTACGGACATTGTGAAGTTTGGTCACGTAAAACCACCCTGCCCAAGGGTATTAGGCCTACTCTTCCATGCCATTCAAGCATCTTTGGAAAAGGTGGGAGTACCCATACTTTACCCCACCGCACACAACCTGCCAATTGACTAATGGTGGTATCCCCATTTATGCTGCTGGGTGGACCAAAAGTGGGGGGGCGCGGTGAAGAAACTTGCCCATTGACTCAACTGCCATGCCAGGAGATCAGATCGGGCAGGCGACGTGTGGGTTGGTAACCCAATGTGCTTGGAATCATCCCTTTACCGAGGAAAGCCTTGCTCTCGATAATATTAACCCTTTCACATTCTGATGGCGTACGTGTACATCATCGGTCTTCTGAATCAGAAGTAAAGGCCGTGCGGGAGGGCGTGTGGCACAGTTTGGCGCCAGCTATCATAGAGTGGGGTCGTGTCGTTACAGTTCGCTGCGGTGAGTGCAATGTCTTTTAAAACAGCAGTGCTACGCTTCTCTAAATGAAATTAACGCCGATCCGCTTGCGCGTTCCGAGATTCGGCGGTGAACGGGACACCCACCTTGCAACTTGCAGGCGTCTAGGAACGGGAAAAGGTGAATAACAAAGGAGACTTCCCACACGTCCAGAAGTGTCAGCCATGTACCCTCTAGAGGGGACCCCTTGAGCTTCCGCTAGCAGAGGCCCTTCCTCCAGCGGTGGCACGAGCGAGCAATTCCAGGGATGCACCTCTACCCTTTAGGAAATCAACCCAGACTGACACGGGCTATCAGCCCCTGTGCCGTTTTCCCACGTGGTTGGAACTTTACGTGATGCTGCAGGACTGACGTGCTGCTGAAATTACCATATACATGACATTTTATTTTTACTCCAAACAAGTTTTGCTAATTTTATTTCCTTCGCGCAACAAACTTACCCAAAAAGGGATATGTATTGGGTGCCAAATCTGTAGATGTTGAATAAACAGCCCATGGGAAGACTCTTTATGAGCAGAATCAACGTTTCCTACAGACACAATACGGAAATACAAACTCGGCGACAAACACTCACATTCAAATAATTTGTGCATTTGTTATTCGCCTCACTAGCAGGTGCTATGCTTCGCAGGCGGATACTCCGGTTTTGCCCTCCACGTTTAGAATCAACACGCGTTGAGAGTATTTGGCTGCTATAAATGTCCAGGTGATAGGCCACTTCGTTTAGCTATCATTTGTTGCCAGGTCGCTTCTGAAAAATGGCTATATAGCTCAGTGGGCCTTACCTGGTAAAAGAAAAGTTTAAATCGTTTTAAATAATCTGCAGTAGATTCACAGTAGGGGGCGATGTTGCCATGTGATTTTACGCAATGCAATTTGAGAGTAATTTTCAAAACTTTGGACTGACTGCGGCACATATGGGCTAATCTTCATTATTATGAGCATTAAGTGTGTTAACAGCCATATCACTGCTCACTGAAGCTAAATGTTTAACAAATTGTGAATTACATATATATATTTTACTTGTGTGCCACCTGGCGTCATATGGTGCAGTGGTTGATAGTGGTTGATAGAGACTAACCGGTATCTGCTTCTCAGTGTTCGTGGATGCCATTTATTCTAATGAAGGCTTCTCCTCAGACCTCATTTGCTGCTGTATATGGCTGCACTACACCTGGAGCTCCACAACCCTAGACCAGAGCCCGTAAGCCAGTATTTTCAGCTGGCTTATTATACTCATGACACGACACGTCTCCCACGATGAGGACATGGGACTGGAACTGACGGCAGTAGTGAGGAATTGTGCTGCTCCATTGTCATGGCATGTGACAGGAGAAAGTGAGCACGTATATTTCGGTAGTAATGTGCATAATAATGAGGATTGTTTGGAGGCCTAAGAACTCGCCGCATTAATAGGGTGGGTTTTGCGCAGCACTGGCATGGTTCATTTGTACAGTGGAAATGAGATCCAATTGACTTACTTAACGTGATATATTCATGTGGACCTGACAATATTCCGGAGGAGTGTGGTACCTTGGCATTTGCGATAGGCTGACCCCACATACTGCCTGAGCAGTCGATGATAAAAATGAACTCCCCATGCTCGGAGGTTGGCACTGCAGTCTGCTCCATATCACCCGGGAAGAAGTTCAGCATAGCCACGGTGTCCGCCAAGAATGAGACCTCTGGGAAACAAATACCAACGTCATCATAAGCAGCAATATCGGAATTAGCGTCAACATTATGACTATCACCAGCACCATCACCACAATCTCGCCCAAACCACCATAAAAAACACTTTTGCTGCCATCATAACCAACCATCACGAACATGACCAATACCACCACAAACAATTCTTATGACCATCGCCGCGAAAACTACCAACGACCCCATTGCCTCCACCACCACGTCAGCAATCTTCATAGTCACTACTACCACCTAACTAAACCACCATTAGTATCACCAACAGAACTAATGACACTATCAACACCGCAAAACTAACAACGCAACACGTCAACTCTGACAGGAAGTTACGGAACATACCAGGTGTTATGGGTTAACCGAGTTGACTGGCAGTGACTGGCAGATACTCCTCCGTCTCGCATTGCTATTGGAGATTGGCTGCGTCTAACTGCCCAGTAACATCATTCATGAGCCCCCTCTACGGCGGCTGATTCTGGTGCCAGTCATGACTGTACGGTACTGGCACCAGCGGTCCTCCTGTATTATACCAGCCCACCTCTTGCGTGCTTCAAAAAACACACGTAAAATTATACTTCGTAAATCGGAATGGCTTTTCCCATGAACTTCACACTGAACTAAAAATTAGAGATGTGTTTCGGACGGTCATTCCAACTCTACTCCTAACCTAAAAATATACACCTATTTCACTTTTACAATACAAAAATTATATGAATACCTCTTCAGGGAACTTACAAAAGGATCTACATGTTGGCATGACTGAATCTAAACTAAAACTAGGAACTAAATTATGTTTTATTTTACCAGGTAATGCCCACTGAGCTATAGAGCTCATTTTCAAAAGCAACCTCTCTATCAAAAATAGCGCAACGAAGTGGCTTATCATCATGTGGACATATTATAGCAGCTAAATACTCTAAATGCGTGTTGATTCTAAATGTGGAGGGGAAAACCAGAGGACTTGGAGAAAAATCCACGCATCCACGGGGAGAACATGCAAACTCCAAGGCGAGGTAGTTAACATCTCGTCAAAGTGGCGTGTGATGTACGAAGTTTAAGGAAAACATCTAGAGATGCCTGGATGGATGTTGTCCTCTTTGGTGTGGTATAGCGCCTTGTAACACTGCAGGGCACTCTCCATCGTCCGAGAACAATGAATGCCACGTTCCATATTTGTGTCGTCTTCTTTAAGGATGTCTATAGCTTATTCGACAAAACTGGACACATTTGACTGCTATAGACGATTTTTTTTTTTATCTCATTATGGAGTAGATGGGTGTAAATAGTTTAAGTGATAATTGTGTTGAAAATTTATTTTGTCATTCAACCGGCACCGCACTGTACAGATACAGTGGCACTGTTACGAAAGCATGGCGTAGCCTCCAGCACAACCATTATAGAGGTTGCACTCATTACATTAAAAGGTCGCACTCATTACACACAAAATGCTTGCCACAAATGAACGACAAAACCTTGCTGATCTCCTCAAAGAGCATAAACCATCACGCAAACTCTGGTCATCCTTGCAGTGGCTTTTAGCTAACCATCGAACAAAGACAGTCACCGCTTCTGCGGCCGTCTGGAAAGCTCTTCCTTCCGTTGTTATGAAGCCACTGGAGCTATGCACTTTTAGTCATCTAGATTGAAAACTAATTTCTTTAAAACTGCTTTGTGTTTAAGTTTGTTGTCCTTCCCCTGCACCTCCGATTAGCACGGCTGGCTAAGTACGGTACGAAAGTAGTTCAACATTCTTCATACGAACATACATACAAGCACAACACCATGCGTAGTAGCTTTTAAAATGTGCCTACTATTAAGCCCAAGAGGGACGAGGGCCTCCTGCTGCGAACAGACACCAGTGGGGGTTGCACCGCCTTGCTCCATCGCATCGCTCGTAGAAGCCAAATGCATTTCCCCCGACCACCACGCGCTCACCTGACACTGGTAGGCCAGGCTCCACGAGTGCAAAAGGTTGATGTTTCTGCTCATAGCTAATCAGGACCTCAATGTCGTGATCAAACCTGAAGTCTCCTTCCAGAGACACCTGTTGGGGAGTTCAGAACACATGGTCACTCTTTTCAGGGTTTGCTAGATGACACACTTTTCTCAACATATCAGAGTGAATAAACACATTATAGGCAGTACACAATATGAGAGACAATGGTGTGTAGCCATCATAAGGCATGGTTATAAACCACAGTCGAATAACATTAACATGATATAAGTAAGCTTGCTGCTATATAGCGGTATTACATTACATCGTACAATTTAAAATCCATGATAATCGTATCATCTATATTTCTAAATATCATATTGTAATTATCATTGCTCAAGTAAATTTGTATGTATATTTAATTTCCCAACAAAAAAATATGAATTACAAAAAATTACGTCTGTTATGTATAATTTTCATATTTTGCAAAATTATATTCTTATAATGTAACAGAGAGCATGTGTATATTGTTATATGATTAGAAGAGTAATGACAGGCTTATGTTGAATGAGCTGCTGTTTAGGAAACTTTAACTTATTCGTAAATATTATTCAAAGCTCGTGAACAAAAAATAAACATGATATTGCAAAGTTATGGAAACTGATATGACGATAATCTTCCTATCATAACATTTCATGTCGCACAGTATCGTGAAAAATTATACCCTAATGATTAGTAAGTACATTGAGCAAACACATCTGAGATCCTGCATTTGGGACAGAGTAGTGGGTTAGGCATGAATTTATCACGACCTTGTAACTGTGAACGTGGTTTTTTCGAGTGCTCGGATTGATCGTCTCAGCTCACTTATTAATAGTTGCGCTATGCCTCCAACCCCCATCTGAGAATAGTAATTAGCCTTTAAGAAAACGAATGTCTGAGAATATAAAATATTCTCTTTTTTCCCCCTCTATATTTCCCCCCTTTTTAAACTTTGTCATTTTGTATTTCTCTGGTATGTGTACTGTACGCTGCTTTGAGATGCTGTGGCATATCGGCAATCCCTCGCAGTCGAGGATGATTGTCTTTCCATCAATGTCCTATCTGTGGATGCAAAGACGACAGGATTGACAGAATCTCGAGTCACAGCTCGGACGAGTGTTTTCGAGTGGGTTGGGTGCCCCTAGGTTGTTGATTTAGTCTCCAACGCACTGTTCCTGCCACTCCCTCTTTTCCTGCGCCTGTCATCATCGTATAATTTTCAAGTGCAGAGATCCTTGCAACAGCTTCTTCCACCACTTCTTCATGTTGGCCTTGAGGACATCTTTGAAGTGCCTTCTCTGCCCTCCTCTTGAGTCTTATGCCTTGACTAAGCTGGGAGAATCTGGACTTGGACATGTGGACAACGTGGCTGGCCAAGGAAAGTTTGTTTATGGTTTTTTGCTTGTGAGACGATGCTCATGTTGGTGTATCTGTCTTCCGACTAGATTCGAATAATCTTCCACAGGCAGCATTGATTAATAAACAAAACTAACACTTATTTTAGCAGGTAAGGCCCACTGAGCTATATAGCTCTTTTCAGAAGCGACCTGGAAACAAATGATAGCTCAACGAATATAATGCAGTGATGTGGCCTAGCTACCATAGGCCACGTCACCGTAATAGATTCACCGCAGCAGAATACCTGCTGAAGCGTATGGAGCAATGACATTATGGCGATAATTTTGCATGGAGTGACTTCATGCATGGTACCGTCTTCCTTGCAGATATTTGGCTGGTGCAGTGGGCGTGACGACATTACCTCTATTAACCACAGCCATGCCCCTAGATTTGCGATGTATGTACAGAATGCTGAACTTCGTTTGCACTGTGTGTAGTCAAACGTGCTTATCGGAGGTGTGTGGGAAGGACAACAAACTAAACACAAAAAGCAATTCAAAAGAAACTCGTTTTCAATATAGATTTTAAAGTGCAATGGCTTCCTAATATTGGAAGGAAGAGCATTCCAGACGGCCAAGAAGCGCAATCTAAAATTGTGGGCGATGCAGCGACCGTCTTTGTGCGATCTCAGCCGGACTCAACATTTACTTTAATATCTTTACATTTTACCCTATGGTATTGCAACGACTACTACAGTCGCAGCCTGCTGTTTCATGACGAACATTTTCCATTTATTTTCCCAGCGTGCCAGCTGAATGACGACGCAAGTTTCCTAAATCCTCGAGCAGCCCTCTGTCTGCACAAACACTATAAATAGGTACACCTTAAAATAATAAAAATAAAACATAATAAAAATAAAACATAATAAAAAAAAATTCTCACGACGTTTCGGCCACAACACAAGCAGCCGTTCTCAGGTGAAGAAACAGAGCTGTTGGAAAGACAGCGTCCCAATGAACACCGCCAAGCTTGGCAGCGTATATTTAAGCTGGGTCAGAAGATGAATCCCTGCAGTCACGAAAGCTTTAAATCGAAATTTAACCAGCACTGTACGTTTTAGGTGAGCGCAGCTGATTGGCATGGCTCCAGAGGTAGTTCAGAGGTGCCATCTTAGCCGGGCGCGGTGGTGGCTATGCACGCCTGTGATCCAGCACTGTGGAGGCGAGGGTTGGTGGACCACAGGCAGATGTTGTGAAACTCTCTTCCCATCGTCGTTGAGATGCCCATGCCCTGGCTTGCAAGGAGAATGCAGCGTGGCAAATGTGGACCCCACCTGTTCCCTCACAGTTGGTCAATCGATAGGTTGTGTGTCCAGCGCGGAAGAGTAGACCCAAAGGGGCTCTCTCGAGCTCCCTCTGGCAGAGCCCTTTCCATCAGCAGTTGCATGAACACTTCATTTCACGGCTGCAATACAGTAATACCTTTTACCAGAGAGCAGCAACTGTAAGCAGCGAGACCCACCTGGGCTGAGGTTTTGCCAGGCTCGGTGAACGTCACGGGCCCCAAGAGGTCACTGGGAGAGGAGACGTCGAGGATTCCTCCAGGGTTCTCTGCCGTGAGCGTGAAGGAGAGCGTGTATGGCACGTTCTGCGAGGGCGCCAGGTACTCCCACGGGATCCTCGAGCCTAGCAACGACAAAGCGGTGGCGTGATAGCTCTCCCATGCATTTCCGAAGTTGTGCTGCGTGTTTAGCGTGATGGTTGATGCTTCACTCTTTGTGGCAAGACCTTCTTCGCCAAGGTGGCATTCAGACGCTGTCGCCTCGACAGACCTGGTTTTCACCTGAGGACGGCTGCTTGCGTTGTGGCCGAAACGTCGTGAGAATTGTTTTATTATGTTTTATTTTATTACTTCCCTTCTACGTGACTTTACCGAAAGAACCAAGAAGAAGGTGGCGATATGTTAACTACCTCGCCTGGAATGCAGGAGGTCGTGGGTTCGATCCTGACCCTGACGCCTGCTGTATATTTGGGGTTTGCATGTTATCTCCCCGTGTTCACGTGTATTTTTCTCCGGCTCCTCCGGTTTTTCCTTCCACATTTAGAAACACACAGAGTATTTGGCTGCTATCAATTGCCACGTGATAAGCCACTTTTTAAATCCTTTATATTAAGTTCGCTTGCTTGCTTGCGTGCTTGCGTGCTTGCTTGCTTGATTACGACCGTGCAAATCTTTCGGTCGTTTTTTAACCCACTTCCCGTGATCCAATCGAGCTGACATTTTGCACACAGACTCGTTGTGCGTGACAATTAATGTTCGTGAAAAAAAAATTCCCAAAATTTTACACTGTTTATGGAAAAACTAATTAAATATTTAATTACCAATTGCTTAAGGGTGGCAGACAATCATCTGACCCATAGGTGGCAGCCATCTCAAGCCAGAGGACGAGAGGACTCTAGCCGCCACGCATATAAAGGATTTATAGTGAAAAACTTTGTTTTTACGGGTTTACTTGTTTAAGCTATCAGTTGTGGTGACCACGTTGCTTCTGAAAAAGAGCTATATAGTTCAGTGGGCCTTACCTGGTAAAATAAAGAGTTTAAATAGTTTTAAATAGTCTACAGTACATTCACAGTCGAGGGCTATGTTGCCATGCATCAAAACTTTGAACATGGGGTAATCTTAATTGCATGACGTCACGAGATATTTAACTGAATTCGTTTTTAGTTTGTAGGGTCATCACGCCCGCAGTAATACTCCAGATGGCGGCTTGATTGGCTCAGGAAGCACCACATGTTCCCAATGACGGGTGCCCGCGAATGTGGCTGAATGCTGCCATGGTAGCAATCACCGCTACGACGCCGAACCACAACGTGGCTCCAAGACCTCGCACACCCCCCACTCCGTGAGCGCAGAGGGAAGCCGGTACCGTGTGGCGAGTAGCGGGGATTGAGCACCGTGGGCAGACAGAAGCGAACGGCGCCATCCGGCCCCACGTCCAACTCCGACACAAACTCGAGCGTCAGCTCTGCCTCTTCGCCGGCGCCGAGGTTGCCCAGCACGCAGTGGAAGACGTCGCCGCACTCCTGCGACAGCTGGGCCGCCATGTGCCCCGTGGCGATGGCGTCGTCGTACTCCTCGTCGGCCTGAAAATAAGGAAACCACAACTGGAATGACCTGCAGGCCGTGCGTGCCGTGGAGTTTGGGCTTGATTAGTACGGAGCTGTGTACATCGTGTGCTCTCGTTTTACGTGGGACACTGGAGCTCATAAATACATCATTGGAAGTTCGTCGATGATAATGGATAAGTGTGGTGGTATAACTCATAAGACAAAGATCGTCCGTGTAGCCTACAACACGCTGAAGAGGCAAGCGCTGTTGGTGAGCACCTATGAAGGCGGGCATGGCCAGCACCACGCCCGGCCGCCTTTGTTTCCCCAGTGGCGATGTTTACACATCACACCAGGTGCTCACTCATTTGAGGCTCATTCGAACTCGGGGATGTCCAGAACCGGTTCAGATATTCGCCACTGTTATTGGTCGTGAGTGGAAATCGAACTCGGGTAGCCAGGTACTGCAATGCTCTCCCCACTTCATACATGTGGAGTTAAACTGAGTCGCAGATGCACTTCTTGGAGGCAACACATTTATTAATACCAACACACGGGGTACTACCCCTTATCACATTAACAACCTATGGTGGTGACCAGCAGGCTAACTACACTAATTACACGGTAACTAGCTACAACGGACCGGACCAGAGCTTGGGTCCAGGTCCACGTGTTGGTGACTCTGTAGGACGTAGAATGTAGAACGTAGATTCTTCAGTCGTGGCTGGCTCCGCCATTGGCCACGACCACCTTCCAGAATCCTCAAGCAGGATCTCGACCCTGACACGTGACCACCCCAGGCCCCCACTTGGGGGCCCTGTGTAGACTTTACCAGTCACGTGGACTTCGGGGTCAACCAGAGTGCCACGGCCTATAGTAACCCCATTCCGTGGCCGGCACTATCACACCCTATCATGTAGAGGTCGGCACTGCACGCCAAGCGTGGTGCCACTCAGCGCTCACTGAGCCCCTCTAGGGCCGGTACTATACCCACATATTTGTGGTGCCCACGATGTCAATACACCGCACGCCGTGCCTCTCTAGGGCCGGCATTACACAGTGACATCCGTGATGTCACTCCACATGTGTAGTGACATCGGGGATGTCACTGTATGGTGCCGGCCCGGGAGGGTCGTGGCGTGCGATGTTCCAACGATCGGACAGCACTGGGCGGGTTGCTGTGTGATGCCGGCTTTACTATAGCACGGCGTGCAATGCACCGTCATCGCGTACACCCCTTAGGCGGGTGTAGTACCAGCTCAAGCGGGGCTTGGTGAGCACTGGGATAGTACAGGCACTGCACATAGCATGTAGTGCGGGCTCCCACAAGGGGGAGCGTGTCAGCCCAGGGTTGCCCTGGGCCATGGCACTCTAGTTGACCCCGTAGACACGTGATCTGGAGTGTCCACAAAGAGGGCCCCAGGTTATGGGGGCTAGAGGGTGATCACGTGTCCGGGGAGAGCTCTCGAGAGGGATCTAGAGGGAGCTACAAGGCTCGAGAAGGCGGGCGGGGCTGAGGGTGGAGCAGGCCCCGACCCGGGAGGATATAAGGTGGGTCCTTGAGAGGGACCGGGGTCGCTTCATTCTACAAGCTGGAAGTTCCACGCCCTACAAGGCATCAACACGTGGCTGTAACTCCTCCGTATAGTGTAGTTAACTGGGTGGTCACCACCCTAGGCTGTATCTGGTAAAGGGACAGTTACCCCTTTGTATATATATACGTGTTATAATAAATGTGTTGCCTCTAAAGAATAACGTCTGCGAGTCAGTTGAACTCACTACACATGCAAAGACAAAGATCCCCACATAGCCTTAACAGGCTGTTGGGGTGGCCAGCACCACTCCTCCTTGGCGATGTTAACACACCGCACTAGGTACTCATTTGATGCTGAGTCGACCTAAGGGAGGCCCAGGACCGATTCAGATTATCGTCCCTGGTTTTGGCCATGAGCAGGTATCGAACTCGGCTGGCCAGGTTCGCAGAGCAGCGTAGCTCCAACTGCTGCACCACCGCTCCCCAATGCACTTGGGCGCACGCACATGCGCACAGACGCACACACGCGCATGCACAGACACGCACGCACATACACAGACACACATGCACATACACAGACACGCACGCACACAGACACGTTCGCACGCACACACACAGACACGCACACACACGCGCACCTCCGATTTTTCTTTTACTGCCGCGACGATCACTCGGTCCCCGACGCGGGCACGGAACGCGTGCACCGCCGAGTCGTCGTTGAGCGGGAAAAAGTAGGAGGGCTCGACGGGGAAGGCCTCCTTGTTGTGGTAGATCATGGAGGCCACCACGTCGGCCACGAAGCCCTGCACCAACACCTTCACTGCAACGCTTCACAGCGGCACCACTGGAAGCGACCACAGGAGCGGGAAATCATTGATCAGCGGCGGAACTATCGTTTATCGGCAGCAAAATATCCAACGTGACCGCCAACGCCATAACGAATTCGCATCACCACCAGCACCACCACCATTATAAGTAACACATCACCGTGAATAGCAGCAGCATCCTCCTCACTATTGTGACCATAACTTTCGACATTTAGAGACAAGAGAGTACTGCTTGTTGTTGAAGGCATCAGCTACTACTGGAGTAGTGGTCGTTAACCTGGGGTGCACGCACCCGCTGAGGGTGTGAGACATGGCCATCTTCTTTTTAGAAGGTAAATCATCGAAACAACGCACGGGCACAATAGTACAACTACGTTGTTTCATCAAACCCTATGTATATATTAACATTATTACATTTTTCCTTATGATTGAGAAGCCAAAGGGATGCGAGGCTGCAGTAAAGGTTTAAGAACCACTGCATTCGACCTAGCCGGGTAAGATGGCGTCGTCATTATTTTCCACTGCAACAACCGGGCCGGGGCCGTGTCAAGCCAGCCCGGGACAGCGCCAGGCAACTGAACGAGTCCGGGGATGATAATTGTTTTTTTACCCTTCTATCTGGCAACAAAACTGACACCTTTATTTACAAGGAGTCATGTTTGCATAGACCGCAATACCTGCAGTCATAATGCAAACAAAAAACATTTTAAAAAAGGTGTCAGTTTTGTTGCTAGATAGAAGGGTAAAAAAAACAATTATCATATTTTTTACTGGCAAATGAGGTTCCAATGGTGTGGGTGCTTGCCCCGAGCTCTCATGCTCTGATGGTGCGTTGTCTTTGAGTTGTGCGCCTTTTGGCGTCGTCTGGTCCAACCCATGTGAGACTAGGCTCTAGGGAAAGCTGTCTCGGGTGTGGACCAATCAACTTCAAGGACAGTGCATGCATTATCAGAGTTATGTTTTTTTGTTTGCATTATGACTGCAGGTAATGTGGTCTATGCAAACATGACTCCTTGTAAAAAAGGTGTCAGTTTTGTTGCCAGATAGAAGGGTAAAAAAACAATTATCATATTTTTTACTGGCAAATGAGGTTCCAATGGTGAGTCCGGGGATGTTCCAGTGAGAAAACGGTGTACGGGCCTACGTGGCAGAACAGCTCGTAAGTCGCCAAAGCGTTTGAGCACTGCGGTGGTGAGGTAGGTGACGAGCCACTCGTCACCGCTCACCTCTCTCCTCGTGCTCATGATGATAGACGAGGCCCCGATGCATCGTTCCGGTCGAGATCTCCGTTCAGTGCGACACCGTTGCCTGCTCAATACAGAAGTGAGTCAGCTGCGATTGTTCACACACCTTTTGAATGCGACGGGCACAACGAATCGCACGCTCACTCCTCTGCAGTAAGCCTTGGCAAGGTAAAGTAATTTACCATCTTTACCGGGTAAAAGGTAAAGGGTAAAGGTGTCGACATGCCAAGGGGTAAGGTAAAGGGTAGGGTAAAGGTAGCTCGGTAGAATTACCCGGTAGGGTAAAGGTAGTGCGAAGTATTACCCGGTAAATACGGTACCTTGTTTACCACTAAAAGTTCCGTGTCGCAGTCCGTGGCCTCCATTTAATAAGTAATTTTTTTTTTACTTTTTCAAAAACAGGCTTTTATGAAATGTACCGTACGAGTAATGGCAGGACTCCACGACTCTAGGAAGTGGCCCCGAAGCTTGCCATAACGTAAGGGGCCGTGGTTATTTACAGCCAACATCAGTTTAGCGTGGACAATTAGACCCAAGCCGAAACATAACATATAAAAAATAATGTTTAAAAACATATATTTTTTATGATAGAATATAGTGTTGTCATCAGTACGACATAAATATACCAAGTTTGCAGTCGATACCACATTGGTAAGTGGGTTAAAATTTATTTACAAGATTTGAGGATACAACGACAACAACAACAATGACAACAACAACATACAGAGTCAGTTCAAAGAAAGCGTGTAAAATTTGAATCATCGAGGGTATTCTATATGTAGAAAGCGCTCTACCTAGCATTTACCGTTATGAACCTTTTTCATGTGTAGTTCCCCAGTGATTTCCCTGTAATCAGGTAATTTGTATGGGGTAAGGGTAAAAGGTAGGGTAAAGGTCGGCTCGTTGCTTTTAACCTTTTACCTTACCTGCTAAAGGCTAAAAGGTAGAGTAGAGTGATTGTATTGAGGTAAGGTAAAAGGTAGGGTAAAGGTAGGCTCGTTGTTTTTACCTTACCTTGCCGAGGACTACTCTGCAGCCATTTCACAATGGGGGGTTTTAAAATATGGAAACGTACTCATTGTGCACACATAAGTGTATTTAAAAGCGAAATCAAATGGTATAACCTCAGTGCCGGTTTATCCTAGTAGCAAAAGTAGCTACATATGCTACGGGCCCCGCCCTTTCAAGGGCTCCCGCGCTAAATGCTTTCAAGCTATCAATTCCGATTCAATTATTCTGCACTTGCTCTATTACTATAGTACTGTACCGCCTTCAACTTTCATTAACGACTGGGTGTTTAAGGTTAGCGATTTGTCGTATTATCTGGATGTGTAGCAAATGAAAAATTACAATTTACTATGCAAGTTAAACATTTGTGTTTTAATATTTACGTGTTTTTTTTTATTTAGGGTCCCTTCATAACATATGCTACAGGCCCCGCACTAGCTTAATCCAGCACTGTATAACCTACATGTGTCTTTGAGAAAATCACCCACAATGTGCCCGCTTCCATCAGACCTCGCAAGTGGAAACAGAGTTGAACGGGTGACCCACATGCGGACAACAGCTATCGTAGACATCTGGGCAACAGAGGGCAGTGCAGCAAAACCCACTTTCTGGTACTCTTTCCGCCTTCACCAAACCGCACCGACCAGCGTGGTAAAATATGGTCAAGGAACACTGTCTGTACAGTTTGTGGAGAGTCTCTCATCCAGCAGCAGGTTGATGAACAGGCTTGTGAGGGTGGGTGGGGCTATTGCTTCTAAAAGGCAAATATAATGGGAACTCATACTCTTTGGTTCTTTCGGTAAAGTCACGTAGGTAGAAAAATAAAATTAAAAAATATTATATTACGACGCGAGAGTGCTGTTACAACAAGAGGTTATATATGTTAACCTCTTGTTGGAACAGCTCTCTCTTTGTGTTCATCCTGGTTCAGCAGTTCCACTGCTGGATTATTTTTTCCACCTGAAGACGACCACTTGTGTTGCGATCGAAACGTCGTGAAATATTTTTTTTAATTTTTCTACCTACGTGACTTTACCGAAATAACCAAAGAGTATGGAATCCTGCAGTCTTAAAATAAGAGGAACTCCCAAATGCCTCAACCCAAAGTTCCCTCTAAAAAGAGGAACACAGCAAAACAACATCCAGCAGCCACGGTGCACACGGGGACAGAGTCCAGTCACAGCTTCTTCTTTTTTTGGGATGCTGTATTTATTCTCCACCTCAACTCCGACGTTCTCACCGTCCGAATGGAACCAAACGACAGAAACCAGTCATCCAAAGTTTCAATAGCTTTTTTCTCGAGCAACCAAGCCTGCCAACGTAAACCGATTTTAAAACGATGGTTCAAGTATATAGATAACCAGTAACATGGGATTCACAAGGGCTTCCAGGCGTCGCGATACAAAATGGAAAAACGAATAGGCAAAAGCACCGTTAACTTCAGTCGAAATTATTTTGTTAGGTTATCACAAGATCAGCATAATACGAACAGCTTACGATAAAATTCCACCACGTAGACTTTCGCGACCAATATAATTATTCATAATATATTTTTCATGAAATCACAACGTGACCTGAACAAACGTGTCAATTTTATTATTGCTTCAGCACACCGATATGTGGGAAGCGAGATGCACACACATTGAACAATTGCGTTCGATGTTTCGCTGATAGTTGCAACCAGCATCATCAGGTAGGTGCCAGAATTGTGAAAATGTCCTCCATTCTTGGGCCATAGATGATATGATGTCATCAATGTGCACCCACAAAGGAGCAGAACGTGCCAGGAAGTAATACCTCGAAGTTAATATATTTGTATAAATTATGTTAACAGATCATAGTTGGGTAAAATTACAATAAACTATTTCATATATGTTAAATGTCCCTTCATATAAGCACAATTTCCAACTTACGCAACACATCCAACACAAAGATAAATTACCCAACTTCAGGATCAAAAGACGTGCGTCAGATGATGTGTACTGGCGGCAAATGTAACATTGGCCAGACAGGTCACAAAATTAGTACACGATTCAAAGTACATGAAATAAACATCAAATACTCTTTGGTTCTTTCGGTAGTCACGTAGGTATAAAATAAATTAAATCGCGACGTTTCAGGCACAACACAAGCGTCCGTCATTAGGTGGGACAACCACAGCAAGAAACAATTGCTGTGGTTGTCCCACCTGATGACGGATGTTTGTGTTGCGCCCGAAACGTCGTGATTTAATTTATTTCATTTTATAGCTACGTGACTTTACCGAAAGAACCAAAGAGTATGGATCCGTGCAGTCACGAAAACTTCAAATCTAAACATCAAAAACTGTACTCACATACTCATTTATCTGTGTGTGCAAAACATGGATGTCAGAAAGGGCGCACAATTGAATTATTTAAGGTTAAAGTCTTGCGTGCAACGAATTATTGTTGCTAAAGAGTAAGTAGGAAATCAATTGAAATTGAGAGAAATTGAAATACACTTCAACCAAGCAGATGGCTACAGAATGAGCACTGCCAGGATATAAATTATGAATAAACAATTCATGAATTGTATTGACTACATTAAATAACACTTCACAAAATTCATAACATAATACATCTCTCCAATCAACCATTATGACTAAAATCATTGTCGTACTAACATCCATCATGCTAATTCAATTTATTCTAATCTTAATAATCAATTAATGCTTGGAGTGGGTCAGTTCCTGGACTCTGTTTTAATAGCACCCCACGGGTGAAAACTGAGGAACCAACTGAGCGAATACAATTGATCTTATTACATAACACTTAACTCAATTTATGATAGTAAACAGCTCTAGACATTTCCACTTAAATCGATGATGTATTATAGCCTAACACCAACAATATCTACTATCAACCTGTCACTAATTCCTAATCGCACCAATCCCCACAATATAAATTAACTAATCCTATCAACCAATTAACGCAGCATTAACCGCCAGCTTTATAACGCCATACACCATGTTATAAGAGGATAGCCCATTTTCACTAACCACGACTCTAACCCGCCAATCACGAGCATTTATCAACCAGAAATTAACTCTTAATGTTAAGCAGTCTCCCCCGTTGATGTAACTGCACCGATTTAAGGACCCGGACTAGGAGATGCTTCCACACAAGAGCTGAGCTTTGGTTAAACGCCTGACGATGCCAAGCGCAGTCTACGGCAAAAAAAAAAATGCTGTCGTAAAAATTCTGCTTGCTTCTTCGACTTTCCGGAGGTTTGCTGATAAACCAAAACCGATTGGCGTGTGTACCCACACGGCAATTAGATTCGATTGCCTCCGTCATGTGGAGGGTTACAGTTAAAGATTTGACATTGCATATGCCTGTACTGTGATCTACTCCAGAGTACTCCATGAAACTAGCATTGGTCGTGAAAGACTACGTACGAAATGAAGAGCGTTGCATTTTTGCTACGTAATGTTACGGCATCTCACATTGATGTTTTTCAGAATAGCTTTGTTTTACAAACTTTTATTTTAATAGTCATATAATTGTAAATACGTTCATACATGAAAGCGAGTAGAGGGATAGATATAGGCGCATTGGATTATAATTCAACGTTATTAGCCACCGAAAGATTGCGTATACACCATATTTAAGCACTGCACATACATTCTCGTATACATGCAAAGATCCCCCATATATCCTTGATGGTTACACTCCATACCAAGTACTCATTTAAGGCTGAATTGAGCTAAGTGAAGCCATGGACCAGGTTCAGATATTCGTCACTGGTAGTGGTCGTGAGCAGGAATCGAACTCAGGTCACTGGGTTCGTAGCACAGGGCGCGAACCACTACACCGTTTACGACACCACCATCATCACCATGGCCACCTCCATGACCACCTCCACCTCCAGCACCACCATCACAACCACCACCATCACAACCACCACCATCACCATCACCACAACCATCACGACCGCTAAGCATTGGGGTGGGCTGCTAGAGCCACCATGGGGTCATCATCCCATGGGTCCAGAGTGGCCAGCGCGGCCTCCAGGCCAGGCCTCAGGCGCCAACCCCACGCGGAGAAGAAGGGGCCCAGGTTGCGGCCCACACAGCGTGAGAACCGCTCAGCCCACTCGCTCATCTTGGCCTCCATTGTGGAGGGCGTCGAGGCCGCCCGCTGGTAGTCTCCGAACAGCCGCACGAAGGGGTCCCAGCCAAAGGCCTCCTGAAGCTGCAAGTAGGTCTCCAGGCAGGTGAACACGGTCCACGCGGCGAGTGGGCTGCCCGCGTCCACGTGATCGCGGAGGCGCCGCTCCCGCTCGGCAGGGCGCAGTTCGGGGTGGGCGCGCGCCCGCGCCACCCCGAGCACCTCCTCATGGACGTAGACGGCGAAGAGGTTGTTGGTGGCCTCCGTGGTGTGGGGTGGGAAGTTCCAAGCGGGCCGCTGGCGGTTGTGGCCGAGCTCATGGAGGGGTCCCCACATGCCCTCTGCATGCATCTCTTCCTCGTTCAGAAGCTTGGGGATGGATGCGCGGTGCACCATGATGGGGTATCCCGAATGCATCCAGCCATGGCTGATCTGCTCGTCCACCACGATTCGCTCCGGCCGCGCAGACGGGTGCGGTTCGGCGGCCAGGTAGGCGATGGCTCCCATCATGCGGTCCCACAGCCGCATCAGCCTCTCGGGGTCGGCCAGCTCACGCGCAGCCTCCGACGGCACCGTGAGGATGAGGCTATCGCAGGCCAGCTCGGACCAGGGAGCGGGGTAGTGGCGTTCGAACTCCTGCCAGTGCTGCAGGCTGGTTTCACCCAGCTTGAAGTAGGGGGCTCTCGCCGCTCCCCTAACCCTCACGCGGATCTTCCCCAGGCTCACCTCCTCCGGCACCAGCAAATACAAGAGCCCTCCCCAACTCGATGCCACCTCCATAGCTCCCTGGTCCATCTTTCGGCGCACCACCGGCACTCTGCGGGTAACTTCCGGGTGGCGTTTCATTGTTTTTGAATCGTACAGCTGATCAGTGTGGCATCCCAACTGGATCTGGATGCCTCTGCCGAGTGCGAGCGATGGGAAGTCGAGCAGCACGCGCTGAGCAGGTGGAGCGTAGAGGCCGGTGCTGACCCATGTCAGCCCCTCCTTGCTAGAGACATCAATGGTGACTTCTTGCCAACCTCTATACGTCGGCTCCAAAGGTCTTCCTGGAAAGATGTCTCCGAGACTGAAGAACTCCTCTCCTCCTCTTCCATGTCCTCCACGTCGTCCACCTCCGCCACCTCCACCATTGCACAAGGCCGTCAACAATGACACCAGCAGACCGTCCACCACATTGTGGGCCTGCACGGGCCTCTCTGGACCAACCGCAGCCAGGTCGGGCCACAGCGGCCCTCGGAGGAGGTCCCACACAATGGCCCGCAGCGGACGAAACGCCGGGTCGCGACTTCCGAGCAAGGGGACCAGGTCTCTTCGCAGGAGGGAGACCAGGTTCGTGAGACGTGGCCCGGACAGCTGGGACTTCTTCGTGAGGTGACATGCAAAATCACGCAGGCCCAGGCGCAAAGAGATGGGAGCAGTAGAGCGAGGGCAGTCGAGAGCGGGGACCGTCTGGAGAGGCCGCCCGGAGAGGAGGAGGCGGCCTTCACCACATCCTACGGCCGTGATGGTGAGGCCCATGCTGTTGATGATGCGGTTTCCAGGGTAGAGGTCCACAGCAGACATCCCCGGACGGCTAGAGCTCCACCACCACGCCTGGCCCGCTACGAGAAGCCCTCCACCACCCTGTGCCACGAACTCTCGGATCGCCTCCACCTCCTCGCCATCCCTCCCCAAATCCCCCTTTTCTTCCTCCAAGCCAGCGAAAGGTCCGTAAGCCGGGCAGCAGAACACAGAGAGGTTGGGTGGCCGGGCACCACTGGGGAACGAGTCAAATTCGACAACGCGAGGCACTCCCAGGTCTGTAAGCGTCTCCTTGAGTCCAGCCAGGTGGGACCCGGCTCGTATCCCCACGGTCCCCACCATGGCCAGCCCCGAGGAGGGGGGAGGGGCGCCCCCCCCTGCCAGCCACGCGAGTGCGGAGGCGAGGGCGGGGCGGGCGCTAGGTCGGGTGGCCGCGATGGTCTCGTGGCCGAACACCACAACGCGGCCCGCCCCGTGACGCGAGGCTCCGACCACAGCGCGGCCCTCGCCGTCCACCAGCAGGGGGAAGGCCATGGAGCCATGGGCCACCACCTGCGAGGGGTGCTCAGTGCCCAGGGCTATGTCTGCACAGTCAATAGCGGCTGCTATCTGCTCGTAATCAGCGCCATAGCAGGGCTTGTAGCTGTACAAGATCGCCGCCTCCGGCACCTCATCGCTCACCACCACCGGCCCCTTCTCCGCCGTGTCCCGGCTCACCAGGATTCCGGCCGCTCCCATGACCCTGTTACCAGGGAATCCATCCAGGGGGTCCGTGGGGTTTCCGTTCACGGTCGTCCAGTACCAGGCCTGGCCCCCCACCAGCAGCCCCCCACCGCGCCTCACGAATCTCTCCAGGGCCCCCCAGTCCCGCGCGGCGTAGGCGTCCGTGCAGAGGACGGCGATGCCCCCATGCGTCTCCTTCCGTTTCTCCTCCACCTCCACCTCATTATTCTCCTCTTCCTCGCTCAGCTCCGATGGCTCATCGATGACGCCGAGCCCCTGCCTAAGCAGCAGCTGGCTCAGTGCTGATCCACGCAGGCTCTGGCTCAGGGCGATTGAGCCAGCATGCGAGGAGGCGGGGGAAGAGGAGAGCCAGGCGATGGAGTTGAGAACGAAGTGGTGGAATTTGGGCGAGGAGAGGTAACTCTCGTGGGAGAGGACAACCATGCGGCCTGAATCCAGGGTGGAGGCGGCGATGAGCACCTGGTCGGAGGAGTTGACGGCCACGGGGAAGGCGTGTGGCAGGGTGAGGAGGAGGCGGGATGGCTGAGCTTCGGCATCGAAGTCCAACTCCGATATCCCAACAGTGAGCTCGCGGTACGCGTCCCAGATGTCCATCTTGGTGGGTGGGTGAGTGGTTGGTAGAGAGGGTGAGTGGGTGGGTGAGTGGGTTTGTGAGTGTGGATGACTAGGTGAATGGATGGGTAGGTGAGCAGACGGGTGATTGGGTGAAGCGAGTGACTGGGAGAGGAGTGAGTGATTGCTATAGCGGGTTTGTGGCTGGATGAGTGGATTTGTGAGGATGAGTATGTGATTCGATGAGAATAAGTGGGTGGGTAAGGTAAGTGAGTGGTAGAGCGGGTTAGTGGGTGGCCGGGTAGGTGAGTGAGTGGGTGAGAATGAGTGAGCAAGAGAGTTAGTGGGTGGGTGAGTGGATGGGTGAGAATGAGTGAGTGGATAGGCGAGTAGGTAGGTGAGTGAGTCGCTAAGTGAGTGGCAGTGAGGCAAGGCTACATTCAGAGTCAAACACTGAGCTGGTGAGCGCGCGTGAGCAGGGCGAGAGTGCGAGAGGATGTGTGTGTATCAGGATGTGCGTGTTTATATAGGATGCGTGTGAGAGAGAGTGTGTGTGTGGTGGGGAGCGATAGTGTAGCGGTTAGCGCGCTGCGCTACAACCCGGCGACCCGAGTTCGATTTCCGTTCACAGCCAACACCGGTGAAGATTAACTGAACCGGTTCTGGGCCTCTCCTAGGTCGACTTGGCCTAAAATGAGTCAATATCGCCACTGGGGAGACAAAGGCGGCCGGGCGTGGTTGCTGGCCACCCACCCACCCCCTCTTGTGCCGTTCCGGCCTTCATAGATGCTGTGCTCGCTAACAGCACTTGCCCCGACAGTCTGTTAAGGCTATACGGGTGATCTTTGTCTTTTATGTGTCTGCGTGAGTGTTTATTTTAGTGTGTGTAAGCGTTGTTGCACACGCGGTGGTATTATTGCACAAGTGTCAGTGTTTCAGTGAATTTGTTAATTTTAGTTCCTACTTTAGACACCTCGCTTGACCCTGCAGCAAGCTCTCTCCTCCCCCGTATTGTGAAACAGGGAGTAATTAATTAATGCATGCATAAACGAATACATTCATCATTCCTCTTGGTGACTACAGCCTTGAGTCTCAAGACTCATCTTCAACAAAAATCCTGCAGCGATGTCCCACCGCTGCCGTGTGTGGTCCCAATATCTACCTGGGGGAGCTTTACCTTTGTTTCTGTGTACGTGGCGGATTGTGGTGTCACGTGAGCAGCCCCCACCACCCATTCCCCCCCTCCATCACCTCCCCCTACCCCCCCCCTCCACCAGGTGTGGTTCGGGGTACCACGTGACTGAAGCTCTTTAATATTCATTAGTTACCTGCTGAGGAATTTACCGCGAGTCAACCACTCAGCTCTCTAAGCTTTTCAAAAACATCGTCGCGAGAATTCAGAGACCCGTAAGACTCATCACACGGAGGAACACTAACCCGCACATTCTCCTTGTGGTGAGTCTATTGGTCTCTTTGCGAGGCCACGGGTCTCCACGTGGTGAGTCTATGGGTCCCTGTATAATGAGCATATGGCTCTGGCGTGCATATGGGAGCTCTATCATGAGTTTATACGGGTCTCTGTTTAATGAGTATATGGCTGTCGTGAGCATATGGATATATGTGATTGAGTCTATGGGTCTCTGTGTGGTGAGTCTATGGGTCTCTGGATTCCTCACAATCCAGCCCGGTTAAACCCAGGGTGGATTGTCGGCAGACCACCCTGAACGTTTCGAACTGGCGCAGATGTTCCATTAGAGGGGTCCACATTTCGAAAAACAGTTACGGTAAATTATAAAAATATTGTACATTTCATGTAATACTGTAATAAATATTGTGCAGTAAAGAAGCAAAGCACTAGCATGTGCGTGTGGTGTATGGTGCATTTATGGTGTTTCGTTGCAGTCAGGGGATTTCCACACCATGTGCCAATATAACCAAACACGATATTTAAGGAAGGGGCTTTTTTTACTGAAGCTGCTCTCACCAAGTTCACCTGTAATTCCCCTGATCTCGTCATATTTGAGAAGCTAAGCTGGCTGAGCAGTTGGGAGACTTCAGCCCTTTCTCGCAGTGGCACCACCACCTTGCTACACGTTTTTACATCACCTTAAACCAACTAATGTCACCATATTCTCGAAATTTGTTTTAATTGAAATGCACCATATTGGCAATCACAAACAGGACAACTCCTGGAAGAGTTAAATCAGACCTGGTGACCAAGATAAGGGCACCACACTATTGGAGTCCCCTAAACTCTAGACAAATAAAACGTTGGAAGACGTCACTGCAGATGTGGACTTCATTCATGCTGGCCAAAAAGTTTGGCAGCCCCTCAGGAAACAAAGCGTCTTAAAATGCACAGCGCATACCGCCAACGATCACAGAAGTTGCTGTTGCTTCCCCATATGTTCTGTTCAAAAGACCAATGGATGATCTCAACAAAAAGCGATAAACAGGTCATCATCACCTTGAGCCAACAATCACGAGCAACAGATCGAACGAGATAAGTGGCAGCACTCCTCAAGGGCCACACATTCCAACAAGGCAACGGAATATGATGGCCTGTGTCCTGAGTTCCTAAAGAACCCGGGGCTATAATGGACAACAATGCCTTGCAACATCATACACGGGCAGCCTGAATCCCGAAAGGGTTGAAGCAAAGCCAAAGTCATCGTCACCCTGAATCACAGAAAGCTGCAAGTCTCGCCCTGAAGCTTTTTTTAATGTAAATGTGACACATTTGTGTTTTTTAAGGGTGTGTTTGTTACTCAATAGCCACTATCAGCGTAACTATCCACATGCCAATGTTGAATGTAATTCTCACCAGGCTCCATGGGTGAAAACAAGTGCAGTCTTCAACGCTTATCCACTCTGTCTCTCTGGCCTCTCTATGGGTTGTGACCAAGGACCATTGCCCTAAATATCGCCAATTGTCCTTCACTTTTAAGGCCACACAGTGATATTGACATGGAACTAAACAAAACAACTTTTATTTTTATTTTACCAAGTAAGACCCACTGAGCTATACTCTAAAAGCTCTTTTTCAAAAAAGACCTGGCCACAAATTATAGCTTATTGAAGTAGCTTTTCAGGTGGACATTTAGCAGCCAAATAAGTACTTCAAACGCTTGTTTATAAATGTGGAGGGAAAACCGGGCCCGGTGAGACACGCAAAGTGCACATATACAACAGGCGTCGTGGTCGGGTTTAAACCCACGACCTCCTGCATACCAGGTGAGGTAGTTAACAGCTCCTAGCCACCGTGGCCTGCTGGAGGAGACCCCTAAACAGCCACTCATCTACCGACCAGACGACCAAGTCGCGCGCGTTCTTCTGTCGCTTCTTGCAGGTTTCCTAAGAGGCCCTACGACCCCCATGGCGGAGGGCTGCTCAATGTCTTTCCTGGTGTCCCGTCTAACCGAGAGCAAAAGTTGGGCAACGTTCCCAAATCTGCTTGTTGGCAGCAAACGGATAACATCAACTTTTGTAACTGCGTAAAATGGCCCATCGCGACTTCCACGGCCACTTGAGCAAGTCACGGTGACCACGAAACACAACGATTGTAATCGCCCATCATTGCGGCTGGGCTGCGTCCCCACCTGCTGCTACTGCTGCAGCGACTCCACTACACCTACTTGCTCTGCTGCTATACTGCTTTAGGCATCGCTTGCTACCGATGTATATACAGAAAAAAAGATTCCTACTATAGCCTACAACAGACTGTTGGGGGCAAGTGCTGTTAGCGAGCAGCACTCGTCTACACACACACACTCGTCTACACACACACACTCCTCTACACACACACGTCAACACACACACACACACACACTCCTCTACACACACACTCGTCTACACACACACACACACACCTCTACACACACACACTCCTCTACACACACACTCGTCTACACACACACACACTCATCTATACACACACACTCCTCTACACACACTCCTCTACACACACACGTCTACACACACACACACGTCTACACACACATACTCGTCTAAACACACACACTCGTCTACACACAACAACCGCCATTCGCCACTAAGTGGCGGTGACGTCACCACGACGCTTGTGCCAGGCCAAGTGCACCTTGAGGCCACGTGAAGTGTCGAACGCCCGCTGGCAGGAGGTCACGGGGCAGACCCAGCAGGTGCCACGGGTCGACTGACCAAGATGACCGAGATGACTGGCTGATGCACCACCTGTGCCCCCTACTGTACCAACTTGCTGTGCTTTAGCCACCCGGCGCTCCGCTCGTTGTTGTGAGCGTCGCTCCTCCGCCCTCCGTTGTTGTTGGAGGGCGACTGCCTCCAACTGCTCAGTAGCGTCCTTCACGAGCCTCCTCCACTGAGGCCGATCTTGACACCGCTGGTACCAGTCATCGGCAAGTCCACTCAGCTCCACGTCCTCCTGTACCACATCACTCCATCTCTTCTCTAGCCCGTGCTGCGCCCGTTTAGCCCCCTCGATCCGGCCGAACAAAAGCTGTTTAGGCATGCGGTGGCTGGGCATGCGGGCTACATGACCCAGCCAACGCAGCCTTGCCTGCCGGAGGAGCCAACCGATGGGACTATGACCAGATCTTTCAAGGATTTGTGAGGTCCTCACACAATCCAGCCTGGTTAAACCCAGGATGGATCGTAGGCAGGCCAGCCTAAATGTTTCCAACCGGCGAAGATGCTCCATTAGGGGGGGTCCACGTTTCGCAAGCGTAGAGAGGGGATGGAATGACTGTGGCCGAGAAGACCTGAAGCTTCGTGCGGAGCGATAGACCAGGTAGCTTCCACACAGCGTTACGCAACCGATGAAAAGATATTGCCGCTCGACTGATTCGAAGTGAGACCTCTGCTGTTAAACTGGAGCCGGTCATAAGCACACTGCCCAGGTATGGGAAACTCTCCACTCTCTCCACTACTGCCCCATCACCGATTGGGAGTTGTGTGGGTGGAGTGTCCGATGGTACAAAATACCCAGGCAGGTGCTTAGTTTTGGTGGGGCTGATGGTAAGGCCCCATCTCTTAGTGGCACGCTCCAGTCTCAGCAGCAGCATCTCCAACTCCTCTTCTGAATGAGCAGCTATTACCAAATCATCAGCATACATAACGTGGTTGACCAATAGGGAGCCATCCCTTGATCGCACCCGGGCGTCGATCAGCCTCCCATTATATCTGTACCAAATGGAAATTCCCCCGGTACAGCTATTGAAGGCTTCACGAACTACGTGGTCAAAATAGATGTTAAATAATCTGGGAGCCAGCAGACATCCCTGTCGCACCCCAAGGTGTACAGGGAAAGGCTCTGACTCCCGGCCACGTAGTTTTACCCGGGCCCGCTCACCATCATGAAGGTCCTTAATGATCGTGAGCAGAGGGTCAGGGACTCCGAAAGCACGAAGAACAGCCCAGAGCTCAGGCCTACTGATGGTATCATAGGCCTTGACCAGGTCAATAAAGCAGAGATGTAGGTCTTGTTGGAATTCCCTATACCTCTGCTGTAGCAGACGGACAGAAAATATGGCATCTGTGCAGGACCGCCCTTTCCTGAAACCGCATTGGGGCTCCGCAAGCCTCTCCTCAGCGTGCCTAGCAAAGTGATGTTGAATAATCCTTGCCAGGACCTTTCCCGGCACACTGAGGAGTGAGATGCCCCTGTAGTTGTTACAGTCTGTGCGGTCCCCCTTCTTAAAGAGGGGGACCACCAGGGCATCCTTCCAATCCTGCGGAACCTGTCCAGTGGTCCAGACTGTTGTTATGATGTCATATAGGGCAGTCTGTGCACAAACGGCACCCTCCCTCAGCATTTCGCTTGGGAGATCATCTCTGCCCGGTGCCTTTCCTGGTCTCAGACTCCGGATCGCCTTCAGTACTTCCTCAACAGATGGCACCTCAGCCAGCCACTCACAGGGGGTGACCTCTTCCAATATTTGAGGCACTGCAGCCTCAGCAGGGTTATCCCCACTTTGTGCCATGATGTTTTCCTGGCTGAGAGATTCCCCCTCCCCCAGGACCTCACAGAAATGCTCAGCAAATCTGCAAACCTGTTCCTGGGGGTCGGAGATTGGATTACCGTTTTTTCCCCTAATGATGGTGATAGGTGTGGCGCTGCAGCTTACTTTTTTGATGGAGTTAAATAGTGATTTGTGATCGCGGACCACTGAGGCAGACTCTGTCTCCTCAGCAACCCGTGACCACCACCCATCCTTGCAGCGCCTTACGGCTCTCCGAACCTCCGAGCGAAGGCTGCGGTAAACCTCCTCATTCTCTGACGTGGGATGCTGTAGCCGATGAGAGTGGGCCTGTCGCTTTTTCTCAACTAACCTGAACACCTCCTTTGTCAGCCAGGGTTTCTGGGGAGGTCTGGACCGCGTACCCAAAGCAGCCATTCCAGCTGCATGAGTCACAGTCCTAAACCTCGCCCATTTACCCTCGACATCAGGAGGAGTGGGGGACGATGCCAACCCCAGCTGCAAGCGATGATGAAATTCTCGCTTGCAACTTTCATCAGCTAACTTTTGGTTGGAATGGGGTCCTGGGTGTACACCCACCACCGGAGTGGAAGAATGGCAGGCGCATCTTACAGATGACTAGTCGATGGTCAGAGGGCAGATCAGCTCCACGGTAGGTCCTGGTGTCAAGGACATGGGCTCGCATCCGCTGGTCTGTCACTATGTAGTCCAGCAGATGTTCTTGCTTGGACCCGGCATGCATCCATGATGTTGTGTGGATGCGCCGATGCCGGAAGAGCGTGTTGGTAATTACAAGCCCATGGGCTGCACAAAAATCTAGCAGCCTCCTACCGTTGTTATTGAGCTGATCTGGCCCATGCCTTCCAACCACTCCAGACCAGGTGCCAGCATCATGACCAACTCAGGCATTGAAGTCACCCAACAAGATGACTCTGTCCCAAGTGGCCACTTTAGCCAGCACCTGTGACAGGAGGTCATAGAAAGCGTCTGACTCATCGGCTTTGACTGCATCCCTCCACGGATGTTCATCTTCGGTGGGGGCATAAGTAACCACGACCACCACTCCTCGCCTCCGGTTGATGGGAAGGCGAGCCCAAAGTATCCTGGGGCTGACAGCTTCCCACACCTCACCGCCACGCTCCCACGCCCCCTTAATTCTTTTGTTCAGAATAAGAGCCACACCCTGTTGTTTGGCAGTCTCCTTTCCCGAGTAGAGGACTGTCCACTCCTCATAGTGGCAGGAGCCAGAACCGGTCCACCGGACCTCCTGAATGCCACAGAGATCCAGGCGGTACCGGTCCAGCTGCCGACAAAGAAGTGGCAGCCTCTCCTCCGCAGTGAGCGTTCGAACATTCCACGTGGCCATCCGCAATGGTTTTTCGTTGTTTCTGGAGGAGCCCCGAGGGTGAAGATTCAATCTCCTGGCTCCGCTGGTTAGGTGTGCGCACCCATCCAGCTCGGTCACCGACGTTTAATTTAAATCCAAACAATGCGCAACTTTCTTAATATTGTTTTTTTCCGAGACCAAGGTACTCTGAAAACCTGAAAGATTTGTCCATGAAGCCATCCAGATATATAAACACGGAGACAATTTCAACCGAGAAGATGGGTATAAGCTGAGCAATCATTGGAAGGACGTTATTAATAAAGCAAAGTCGTAACTTGCTGTAGTGCTTCCATTCTTCCCTGCCGTTCGGCTGTTATCTCCGACTATTTGAGTTGCATTGCCCTGTTAGGTGCCTCTGCATTAATGGGGTCTCACTAACATGGCCACCTCTGCTCCCTTAGCCTCGATGTATCGATGGTTCTGGCTGTGTGATGGGCTGTGTGTCTCACTGGCGCGACCACTGTTGCGGTGGTTCCCTTGCGTGGACGCGCTTGCCTCTCACAGCACAGTTGGCAGCGCCGCAGCTTGTGTTACACATAGACATGACATTAACTTGCTAATCCCCCTAATCTCTCTGCCTAATCTCTCCAATCAACATAGTGCTAATATCCCATTAACACTGCTGTTGTGTGCATATGCGGGGACGATACTCTTATGCGGTGACGGAAGCTCATTTCATGCTAATCTCTCTCCCGAATCTCTCTCTCCCTAATATCCCCCATTAACACAACTGACGTGCTTGCGTCCGGGGATGGAATTCCTTTCCAGCTCAGACCCTGCTTGCTTGCCCATCGCCATATATATAGCCTCTTGTTGTAACAGCTCTCTCACTGGCTCAGCAGTTCCACTGCTGGATTATTTTTTCTGCCTGAGGACGACCGCTTGTGTTGCGATAGAAATGTCGTGATATCTTATTTTTTTTAATTATTATTTTACCTATGCGACTTTACTGAAGAACCAAAGAGTAATGTGCAACTTTACTCGGCGCATATTTTAGCAACAAACAAAACCCAGCGCGGGATTATAAAACGTCAAACTCAAATTCAATATATGTTTTTAAAAAATGTGATACAAAATCACGCGCAAGAAGAAAGAGACGTTTAATAATGCACTTTGCGAACACGAAACAAGTTCAAAGTGGAAACGTACCTGGTTTCACTTCCACGGACGTGGCTAGCAAGGGAAGCCAAGCAGCTGGCAGCGAGCGTGCTTGTGTGTGAGTGTGTGTGTGCCAGGGCTGGTGCATGCCGGGCTGTGTTTATTGTGTTGCGTTACGGTCAGGGGGGATTTCCAGACCATGCGCTGTATCGAGAGATACATTTCAGTGAGTGATTGAGGGAGGGGTTTTCCTGAAGCTGCTATAACCAAAGTCACGTTGAAGGCCCTCCGGTTCTCCGATTGACACGGCTGGCCACCACGTACGGCACGAAAGAAGTCCAACAAATTTCCTGTCGCATTTGGAAAGCTGAGCAGGCTGAGGAGTTGGGAGAGACGGCAGTCGTTCCCTTCTTGCTCTACGAGCTTTCACATCACCTCAAATCACACACGCACACAACTAACGTCACCGTCGAGACCCAAATAATCACTCTTAATTTCAAATTGCGGGCGCGTCTCGCTTTAAAGAGTGAGATGCGTTCCGCGGGGCTTGCTCGCTAAGCGAACACTCGTTAAGCGATCGTCGCTTTCCCCCCCATTGACTCCCCACGCTAGCAGCTGAGATACGAAGTAACTGGCGTATAATTTTACAATGAAAGGAACAAAACATTACATTTAAAGGACAAACACGAAAACGCACAAGTGCAAGATCCCTTCGCATAGCCCTGGCATCACCACGTCTCTCTCCACTCAATCACACACTCACCCCTCCTGCCACCCCACGCATTACAGTTAAGCCACGAGGGGTGTTTATGGGATATCTGTGGGTCTCAAATGTGCGTGGGTCTCTCAGTTCATACGTCTGGGGGTTAAGGGGTAGGGTTATGATGGTGTGGTGTGATGTCCTCTGGCTCCTTTATTTAACATGTTTTTTTTATCGACCACATAGTTCGAGAAGCTTTCTATGGCTATACCAGAGGAAATTCCATCTGGTGCAGATTCAGAGTGAGGCTGATCGATGCCCCGTTGCTGTTGAGAGATAGCTCTCAATTGGGTCGGCCCTTTTATGTATGCTGATGAGCTGGTAATTGCTGCTCACTTTGAGGAGTTGGGGAGTGCTCTGCTGCTTAACCTGGAGCATGCCACTAAGATGTGAGGCTTTACCATCAGGCCAGGCAACATCAAGCACCTGCCTGGGTAATTCTGTGTCATCAAACACTCCATCCCCATTGCTCCCCATGAGTAATTGGGGAAGTTGTGGAGAGATTGGAGATGTTTCTGTTCCTGTGCAGTGTGCTTTTGACCAGCTTTGGTTTTGGCGACAGAGGTCTCACTCCGAATCAGTCGAACAGCAGCATTATTATTATTTCCTGAGCTGCGTAACTCTGGAAGCTACATGGCCTGCTGCTTCAGGTCTTCCCGGCGACAGTTATGCCCTCCCTCTATGCTTGCAAAATGTAAACACCTCAAATGGGACGTCTGCACTGGTTTGAAACATTCAGACTGGCCTGCCTACGATCCATCTTGGGTTTAACCAGACTGGATTGTGTAAGGAGCTCACAGATCCTTGAAACATCTGGACACAATCCCATCAGCGAGTTCCTCTTGCAGGCAAGGCTGTGTTGGGTAGGCCATGTAGCCCGCGTGCACAGCTACTGCATGCCCAAGCGGTTTCTGGTTTGCCAGATAGGGGAGGCTAAATAGGCATGGAACGGGCTAGAGAAGAGATGGATTGATGTGGTTACAGGAGGATGTGGAGCTGAGTGAACTTGCCTATGACCGGTACCAGCGGTGTCAAGATCGGCCTCTGTCGAAGAGGCTCGTGAAGGACGCTGCTACTGGGGAGTTTGAGGCAGTCGCCCTCCAAGCACAGAGGAGCGACGCTCACAACAACGAGCGAAGCACCGTGCGGCTAAAGCACAGCAAGCTGGGGCTGTGTCTTTGCACAGCTGGTACATCTGCCAGTCATCTCAGTCAACACATGTTACCTGCTGGATCTATCCATGACGTACCAGCGAGCCTTCGACACTGCTCGTATCCTCAAAGTGCACCTGGCTTGTCCCACACTTGCATTTAGAGTTGAAAAATCGGCAGGTAGTCAACACAGTAGTCAACACATCTAGTAGTAGTCAACACATCTCGTGGTAGTCAACACATCTCGTGGTAGTCAACATATCACGTGGTAGTCAACACATCTAGTGTAGACGTGTGTGTGTGTGTAGACGAGAGTGTGTGTGTGTAGACGAGTGTATATGTGTGGTCGCGGGTTGCTGAGGAGATGGAATCTGCCTCAATGGTCCGCGATCACAAATCCCTATTTAATTCCATCAAAAAAGTAACCTGCAGCACCACACGTATTACCATCATTAGGGGAAAACACGGTGATCCAATCTCCGACCCCCTGGAACAGGTTTGCAGATTTGATGAGCATTTCTGTGAAGTCCTGGGGGAGGGGAAATCCCCCCACATGGAAAACATCGTGGGACAAAGTGGGGATAACCCTGCTGAGGCTGCGGTGCCTCAAATATTGGAAGAGGAACTCACCCCCTGTGAGTGGCTGTCTGAGGTGCCATCTGTTGAGGAAGAACTGAAGGCGATCCAGAGTCTGAGACCAGGAAAGGCACCAGGCAGAGATGATCTCCCCAGCGAAATGCTGAGGGAGGGTGGCGTTTGTGCACAGACTGACCTACATGGCATCATAACAACAGTCTGGACCACTGGACGGGTTCCGCAGGATTGGAAAGATGACCTGGTATTCCCCCTCTTTAAGAAGGGGGACTGCACAGACTGTAACAACTACAGGACATCTCACTCATCAGTGTGCCTGGAAAGGTCCTGGCAAGGATTATTCAACACTGCCTTGCCAGGCACGCTGAGGAGAGGTTTGCCGAGCCCCAATGTGGTTTCAGGAAAGGGCGGTCCTGCACAGATGCCATACCATAATTTATGTCTGTTTGCTACAGCAGAGGTGTAGGGAATTCCAACAAGACCTACATCTCTGCTTTATTGACCTGGTCAAGGCCTATGATACCATAGGCCTGGGCTCTGGGTTGTTCTTCGTGCTTACGGAGTCCCTGACCCGCTGCTTACGATCATTAAGGACCTTCATGATGGTGAGCTGGCCCAGGTAAAACTACGTGGCCGGGAGTCAGAGCCATTCCCTGCTAACCTTGGGGTGCGGCAGGGATGTCCTCTGGTTCCAACATTATTTAACATCTATTTCGACCACGTAGTTCGTGAAGCCTTCAGTAGCTGTACCGGAGGAATTTCCATCTGGTACAGATGAAGTATTGGAAATGACGGCAGGAAACTCCTTGACGGGTAACACACTTCTTTTATTATCTCGATACAACGTGTAGTCTCTATTCTTCCGCGTACGGTCACCAGACACCGGTACAACTCGTAACCTCTTCTCCTCTTATAACACACCGTACTGAACTCGTGTAGACTCCAAGCCTCTAGCTACACACGCCTCACTCGTCTCGTGTAGACTCGCCTCGTGTAGACCCTATGCCTCTGGCTACACACACATCACTCGTCTCGTGTAGACTCTTCTCGTGTAGACCCTATGCCTCTGGCTACACACACATCACTCGTCTCGTGTAGACTCTTCTCGTGTAGACTCTATGCCTCTGGCTACCCACACATCACTCGTCTCGGGTAGACTCTTCTTGTGTAGACTCGTCTCGTGTAGACCCTACGCCTCTGGCTACACCCATATCACTCGTCTCGTGTAGACTCTAGGCCCCGGCTACACACTCGGCATGCTGACACTGCATGCTCACACTACCCCCGCCTCTGGGTTACACAGAGTCCCGGTCCTCGCAGGACAGCGGGACTAGGTACCGCAGGGCCCTGGCTCTTCTTCCCGTCTTCAGTCTTCACTGGTTACACTCTCCCCGTGCGCCTGTGCGCATCCCCTTATATAGACGTTCCTCCCGGGAGACGGAGCGGATGCGGACCTCGATGCGAGCATCGCTTGTTAGTGAACCAATCACAACGCGTTATCTGTACGATCCTTTTTCCCCAACGCGTGTTTCCACTCACCAACTAATCACGCCGTGCTGCCACTCGATCACTCCCACACCAGCACGTCACCGGCACCCAGCCAATCAACACCACACAACCCACGATCCCGCGCTGACCCCTGATCCCTCACCGTCAGCGCGCGTCACCACCCACACATCCAATCACAACGCGCTGTCACCTGATCGCTACCCCAGCGCGTATCACCACTACATTACCCCCCCCCCACATAGCTTGCAGCCGTCCCGGCTGCTAACCAACAACCTCCCACATCGTTAACACAACAAAACCCCCCCCCCAGTGTGCCCCGTAACACAACAACAACACAACAGCAACCTATGTACAATTTGACAATAACCGCAAGAAAAGTTAACAATACCACACACAACACCTTATATATAAAAAAAAACTATATACAGCCCGACGAACAACATAATAAAAGCGATTTCTAGAAAACGAACGCGCTCCGCGTCTCTGCAACTAACGAAGTGACGAGGCGCTCCCACTGCCTCGACTCCTCACATGGCAGGTCAAACAAAGTAGCGCGACCTGGCGCGAGTCCGTCTGGCTGTTCCGTCATACGGGACGGGACACTGACGACCGTCAGGCGGCTCCGGCTGCTCTAGACGGCGTGGAACAGGCCTGAAAGGCCCGGCCCCGCCGCGAAGATCCGGCCGCCGGTGGTCGGCAGCTGTCAGTTCCGAGACACCTGGGAGCAGATCAGGCGGAGACATGTGAGGATCAGGCAGAGACATTTCCCCCTTTGGGTCGTCGGTCACGTCACATGCTCGGCCCTCACGACACAATGGGAGGCCATATGGAGGCGAGAACGGTTTCAGTCGGGAGGAGTGGACGTACCACCGTCGTTTTCCCCATTTTATCTGAATGCACTGGGGCCGTGCAACGCGCACGATCTCCACGGGCCCCCGCCATGGCCTCAACAATTTAGGCGACGTAGCCAAGGGCGCCTGAGGGCAATGCAGCCAGGCCCTGTCACCCGGTTTCCATTCGTGCACGGACACCTTCCGTGCCCGCAGTCGTTCGTTAGCCATTTGGCGAGCCCGCGAATTAAGCCGTGCGGCCTCCCTTGCCTCTGTTAGCTTGTGAATATTGAATTTAATATGTTCCGCCAATTTAGAATTGGTTCGTGGAGCGGACAGGCCAAGCTGCGTTTCCATGGGCGGGTCGGCTTCCCGACCGTACATCAAATAGAATGGGGAAAACCCTGTCGCTGCATGGGGGGCCATTCTGTACGCAGCAAGGACCCCCGGGACCTGCAGGTCCCAATCTACATGTGCCTCACACACCTGCTGGCACAGCATAGATGTCAAAGTCTTGTGAAGTCTTTCCACCATCCCGTCTGTCTGCGGGTGGTACGGGGAGGTACGCACCTTTTTAGTACCCAATAAATCGCACACCTCTTGCAACAATTTACTCGAAAATTTTTTACCTTGGTCGGTCAGCAAGCGTTCGGGAGCCCCCTTGTCCAGGACATAGCCCTGGACAAAGGCGTCCGTCACAGCCGCTGCCGACTGGTTGGCGAGAGGCCACGCCATAGGCCACCGGGTGAAATATTCGACCCCCACCAACAGGTATTTATTCCCTCTAGGCGTGACTGGAAAAGGCCCCAAAATATCGAGTGCAACGAGCTCGTTAGTGCGCGAGACCTGAATCGATTGCAGCAGTGGATTAGCTAGCACGGGCGGTGGTTTCCGTCTGGCGCACTCAACGCACCCCTTCAGAATATTTACCACGTCACTCCCCATTCCCGGCCAATAATAGTCACGCTGAAGCAGGGCAAGAGTTTTGTTTACTCCCAAATGCAAGAGGCGTTCGTGTGCGGCCAAAACAACTTTCCCCCTTACAGCAGAAGGCACCACCAGCGCGTGCCGCCGGGACAACCTGTCCCATCTCATCAACATACCCTGTTTAAGTACATAAGAGCCAGTTCGCTCCTGGTCCTCTTTAGGACCACCCACCCTGCGGCGCAATGCTAGCAGGGAGCTGTCCGCCATTTGGAGGCGGCCCCACTCGCCCAGCGACAATGAGAGCAGCGAGTCCCGATCCTGACAAGTAGCGGGGACCTCCCCGATTGGCGCGCCCGCAGTCGCAGCCAATGTCCCCTTATCTTCCACAACCGGCGGTTTACAGCGCGCCGATCCCGATAAACACGCACATTTCTGACACGGCAACAATCGCGACAGGGCATCGGCATTTGTGTGTCGCAACCCCTTACGGTATGTGGTCGTGAACTGATAGTCTTGGAGGACTTCCAACCACCGTGACAATTGGCCCGAGGGTTGGGCGACCCTCAATGAATATTGTAGCGCCGCGTGGTCCGTCCGGACCGTAAAGTGACGCCCATAGAGATACGGTCTGAACTGTTGTACAAAAAAAACAATGGCGAGCAGTTCACGACGGGTGACGCAGTAGCGCTGCTCAGCCGGAGACAACACCCTGCTACCATAAGCGACCACCCTTTCGACTCCCCCAACGACCTGGGACAGTACCGCCCCAATGCCCGTGTTGCTACCAACCGTGTCTAGCAAGAAGGGACTCGCAAAATCCGGATAACGCAAGGGTGGGGCGCCCACCAAGGCGTCCCGGAGGGCGCAGAACGCGGCCTCCTCTTCCGGTCCCCATTTGAACTTCACACCCTTCGCCGTCAGAGCGTGCAAGGGTTTTGCAATAGTGGCGAAGTGCTCAACGAATCGGCGATAATACGAAGCAAACCCAATGAAACTGCGCACGTCTGCAACCGACGTGGGTGTCGGCCATGAACTGACACAGTCCGTCTTTGCGGGATCGGTAGAGATCCCCGAAGAGTCGACAATGTGACCCAAGTATCTAACGGACTTACGAAAAAGGTGGCATTTGGCCGGTTTAAATTTCAATTTAGCCGATCGCATTCGCAAGAACACCCCTCTCAATCGCTGGAGGTGTTCCTCAAATGTTTTACTGAAAACAATGACATCGTCAAGGTAAATCAAGCACGTCTCCCATTGCAAGCCTGACAAAACCAACTCCATAAGGCGCTGAAACGTCGCTGGAGAGGAGTGAAGTCCCATGGGCAACCGGTTAAACTGGAACAGGCCCCCTGGAGTCCGAAATGCTGTCTTAGGTTTAGACTCTTCGTCGAGCGGCAACTGCCAGAATCCCGATAACAAATCAAGAGTCGAAAAATATCGCGCACCAGACAATGCATCGAGGGACTCGTCCATCCTGGGGAGCGGATATGCGTCTGCCACAGAGATCTTATTCAGGCGACGGAAATCTACGCAAAATCGCAAGGAGCCGTCTTGCTTCTTAACCAGCACAATAGGTGCTCCCCACGGACTGGAGGAAGGCGAAATAATGTCGGCTTCAAGCATATCGTTAACGGCCGACTGAACATGTTCCTTTTCGGCAGGACTCAGCCGGAAGGGATTTAACCTGACCGGAGCCGCATCGCCCGTGTCAATGTGGTGGCGTAACAAATCCGTACACCCAATGTCATATTTATGCTTGCTGAACACATCAGAAAATTCCATTAGTAACTCGCGCAGTGCACCCAACTGCACCCCTGACAAATCGTCCGAGCCCGCGCACAGCGAATGGACCCATTCAAGGTCCTCCCTCGGTTCAATATTCTGCGTGGGGCTCGGATCTACATGCGCAACCAGCCGTTCCTCCGCAGGAACCCGCGCCGCGTGAGCCAGCACGGTACCCTGCTGAATGACGGCTGGCCGCGATCCAGCGTTTAAAACCATCACAAACGGATCCTTGTCCGCCCGAACCAAAGTGTGAGCCACTGACAAATCGACCCCTCCTACAGCCCTGTTAGAAGGACCCAAAAGCATGCCTTGTTCCGAAGTCCCCTCTACCCATGGTTTCCTTAACCGGAGGGGAATTAACATCTGTGAACTCGGGGGCACGTGCACGGTCTGCGTCGCCAATGCTTGTATCGTGGCGCACGCCGTCCGAATCTCAGTAGGGCTCGTCAAAAATGAAATGCGGCGACCCGAAGGTAGTTCAATGCAACGCTGATCGATTAGAATTTTAATGGGCATCTTAGCCAAAAAATCAGTGCCCAATAGACAAGGAACCGCCAAAGAAGACGAAACAAAAACGGGTCCCGACAATTTGATATCTCCAATGCAAATGGACGCCCTAATCTGACCGATAATGCCCAACGATCCCCCATTTGCGGCGAAAAACGGCACATCCACTGGGAGCAGTGGACGGCACTGGACGGGGAGAATGTTATAAATGAGGTCAGATATAATCGTCGCCGACGCCCCCGTGTCCACCAATACCCTGACCTCTACCCCATCAATAGAACCCGCAACGACGGATGAACCCGCTGAAGCAGCCACAATTCTATGTCCCAACTCCGACCACTCAATGTCTCTCCGGTCCCGGCCGAAACCCCCTCGCCGTACCGAATCCCCGAACCCTAACCGGCCCTCTTCCGTCGCTCCGCAACGGCCCATGCGTGTCGAGTGTGTGGGCCGAGCATGTGAGGTGCCGCGACTTGCCGGGGTTTGTAGGGATGCCTTGGGGCCTTGGTCGTCGTCCAGCCGAGATCCCATGGCGCGCTGACGGGGCGCGCGGCAACCGGATGCCACGTGGCCCCGGAGGCCGCAGTTGTAGCACGTGATGAGGGTCGTCGGTGATCTCGGTTGCTCCAGCTTGCGGGTCGATCGCAGAGGCGACCGACCCCCCGACCTCCAGTCCCCCGGTCGTTCCGCGGTGAACGCCTCCTCTCGCGGACTGATGACTTGTAGTTCGGTGATCACCGGACCCGGAGTTGAGGCCACAGCAGCGTTGCAGACGACCCCCTGTTTGCGTTGAAGGGCCTCGTGCGCTTGTATACTCGTAGTGACCCGTAAGGAAGAAATGTCGATCTCGTCGGCCGTGTTGATGGTGACCCCCAGGTCCTGCGCCAACTTAAGCAGCTGCTCCAAAACCATCGCATCCTGGCCCTCCTCGTCCATCCGAGGGAATGCAGCATCGGCGAGAGCCAGTAACGCCGTGCGATAGGCGAGCGCGGTCTCCGTGTCCGCCTTCCGCCTCGCATAAAAATGATGGCGGCACGCCGAGGGAGGTCCGTAGACCCTGGCCATGAGACCCAGCGCTGCCTTAAGCGTGGATCGGTCCGACCTCCGAGCTGACATGAAGGCCGCGAGCGCGTTGTCGTCCAACATGGCAGGCAATGCCCGCAGCGCCATAGCATCGGACCAGGCCGACATCTCCTGATGCGCCAAAAATCTGCGCTGAAACTGGCCCCAGTCCCCGCCTTCCGCCTTGAAGGCTGACAATGCGGGGAGGCGCTGTTGAAAAATGAAGTCGTCCTCCGCGTCGTGGTTCCTTCCCGCCGCGCCGTCGGTGTGTAAGATGGCGGCTCCAATGGCGGACGCCTGATGGTGCGCTTGGAGACCCGCACCCACGTGGCGGTCGCCGTTCCCGCCAAAAGTCGCCGCCGATGAAATGGCGGGAATCGCCAAGTCATTTTGGCGGGAATCTGCAGGGCGACCCTGTAGAATGTCCGCTGCCGTCTCCGCTCCTGCCGACGAGCTGATCTCCGCCAGGATGGATGCGGCGGCGAGCAGCAGCTCCGCCAGACGAGAGTGCGCCTCCCGGAGCACGGCCTCGGTCCCCCGCCGCTCCTCCGGCGCCGCCGGCGGATCCTGCAGCGTGGGCCATTCTTCGTCCTCACCCCCCGACGGCAGCTGGCCCGGGTCGTCAAGGTTGTCCTCGCGGTCACTCCCGTGGGTCCGAACGGTCTTCCTCGTATCCATGCTTGGAAGACAGTTTCACTTCTGACGCCAGTTGAAGTATTGGAAATGACGGCAGGAAACTCCTTGACGGGTAACACACTTCTTTTATTAAATCTTCGCTTATCTCGATACAACGTGTAGTCTCTATTCTTCCGCGTACGGTCACCAGACACCGGTACAACTCGTAACCTCTTCTCCTCTTATAACACACCGTACTGAACTCGTGTAGACTCCAAGCCTCTAGCTACACACGCCTCACTCGTCTCGTGTAGACTCGCCTCGTGTAGACCCTATGCCTCTGGCTAAACACACATCACTCGTCTCGTGTAGACTCTTCTCGTGTAGACCCTATGCCTCTGGCTACACACACATCACTCGTCTCGTGTAGACTCTTCTCGTGTAGACTCTATGCCTCTGGCTACCCACACATCACTCGTCTCGGGTAGACTCTTCTTGTGTAGACTCGTCTCATGTAGACCCTACGCCTCTGGCTACACCCATATCACTCGTCTCGTGTAGACTCTAGGCCCCGGCTACACACTCGGCATGCTGACACTGCATGCTCACACTACCCCCGCCTCTGGGTTACACAGAGTCCCGGTCCTCGCAGGACAGCGGGACTAGGTACCGCAGGGCCCTGGCTCTTCTTCCCGTCTTCAGTCTTCGCTGGTTACACTCTCCCCGTGCGCCTGTGCGCATCCCCTTATATAGACGTTCCTCCCGGGAGACGGAGCGGATGCGGACCTCGATGCGAGCATCGCTTGTTAGTGAACCAATCACAACGCGTTATCTGTACGATCCTTTTTCCCCAACGCGTGTTTCCACTCACCAACCAATCACGCTGTGCTGCCACTCGATCACTCCCACACCAGCACGTCACCGGCACCCAGCCAATCAACACCACACAACCCACGATCCCGCGCTGACCCCTGATCCCTCACCGTCAGCGCGCGTCACCACCCACACATCCAATCACAACGCGCTGGCACCTGATCGCTACCCCAGCGCGTATCACCACTACACAGATACAATGGGAAGCTGATCGATGCCCAGGTGCGGTCAAGGGATGGCTCCCTATTGGTCAACCACGTTATGTATGCCGATGACCTGGTAATTGCGGGTCACTCAGAGGAGGAGTTGGAGGCACTGCTGCTGAATCTGGAGTGTGCCACTAAGGGGTGGGGCCTTACCATCAGCATCACCAAAACGAAGCACCTGCCTCGGTATTTTGTACCGTCGGGCACTCCACCCCCACAACTCCCAATCGGTGATGGGGCAGTTGTGGAGAGAGTGCAAAGTTTCCCATACCTGGGTAGTGTGCTCATGACCGGCTCCGGTTTAACATCAGATGTCTCACTCCAAATCATTTGAGCGGCATTATATTTTCATCATGTTGCGTAACACTGTGTGGAAGCTACCTGGTCTATCACTTCGCACGAAGCTTCAGGTCTTGTCGGCCACGGTCATTCCCTCCCTCTCTTCGCTTGTGAAACGTGAACACCCCTAATGGAAGATCTTTTCCGGTTAGAAACATTTAGGCTGGCCTGCCTACGATCCATCCTGGGTTTAACCAGGCCGGTTATACGGGACACCAGGAAAGACATTGAGCAGCCCTCCGTCCCTTCCTATGACGCTGGGTGGCACAAACCCGCGTCCAGGGCCCCGCCGAGCGAGGCGAATCGTGCCAGGCAATGCTGTGGCAGCCTTCACGCCATGGGGGTCGTTGGGCTTCTTAGGAAACCTGCAAGAAGCTACAGAAGAACACGCACAACTTGGTCATCTGGTCGGTAGATGAGTGGCTGTTTAAGGGTCTCCTCCGTGCAGGCCACGGTGGCTAGGAGTTGTTAACTACCTCACCTGGAATGCAGGTGGTCGTGGGTTTAAACCCGACCACGACGCCTGTTGTATATGTGTACTTTGCGTGTCTCACTCCCCGTGGTCGCGTGGGTTTTATCTCCGGGCCCGGTTTCCCTCCACATTTATAAGCAAGCATTTGGAGTACATATTTGGCTGCTAAATGTCCACGTGAAAAGCTAATTCAATAAGCTATAATTTGTGGCCAGGTCTCTTCTGAAAAAAAGCTTTAGAGTATAGCTCAGTGGGTCTTACTTGGTAAAATAAAAAAAAAGTTGTTTTGTTTAGTTCCATGTCAATAGCACTGTGTGGCCTTAAAAGTGAAGGACAATTGGCGACATTTAGGGCAATGGTCCTTGGTCATAACCCATAGAGAGAGGCCAGAGAGACAGAGTGGATAAGCGTTGAAGACTGCACTTGTTTTCACCCATGGAGCCTGGTGAGAATTACATTCAACATTGGGATGTGGATAGTTACACTGATAGTGGCTATGTATTAAATGTGTCATTTAATACATTAATTTGAATTAAACGTTACATTTACATTGACTTTGGCTTTGCTTCAACCCTTTAGGGATTCAGCCTGCCCGTGTATGATGTTGCAAGGCATTGTTATCCATTATAGCCCAGGGTTCTTGAGGTACTCAGGACACAGGCCATCATATTCCATTGCTTTGTTGGAATGTGTGGCCCTTGAGGGCTGCTGCCACTTATCTCGTTCGATCTGTTGCTCGTGATAGTTGTCTCAAGGTGATGATGTCCCAGTCCCTGACGTCCACACTTATATAAACTCCTTAGCCCCGGCATTTCTCCCACTTTAGTCAACAAAATTCGTGATTTAACTTACTTTTATTTTATTTTTCCTATTTTTATTTTTTACCTACGGGACTTTACCCAAAGAATCAAAGAGTATGGATCCTTGCAGTCACGAAAACTTCAAATATAAAATGATGATGACCTGTGTATCGCTTTTTGTTGAGATCATCCATTGGTGTTTTGAACAGGACAACATATGGGGAAGCCACAGCATCTTCTGTGATCGTTGGCGATATGCGCTCTGTGCATTTTAAGACACTTTGTTTCCGGAGGGGCTGCCAAATTCTTTGGCCAGAATAAATGAAGTCCACATCTGCAGTGACGTTTTCCCAACGTTTTATTCGTCTAGAGTTAAGGGGACTCCAATAGTGCGGTGCCCTTATCTTGGTCATCAGGTCTGATTTAACTCTTTCAGAAGTTGTCCTGCTTGTGGTTGCCAATATGGTGCATTTGAATTAACTTTTTTTCGACTATATGGTGACATTAGTTGGTTTAAGGTGATGTAAAAACGTGTAGCAAGGTGGAGGTGCCACTGCGAGAAGGGGCTGAAGTCTCCCAACTGCTCAGCCAGCTTAGCTTATCAAATATGACGAGATCAGGGGAATTACAGGTGAACTTAGAGCAGCTTCAGTAAAAACGCCCTTACTTAAATATCGAGTTTTGTCATATTGGCACATGGTGTGGAAATCCCCTGACTGCAACGAAACACAATAAATGCACCATGTACACCCCACGCATAGGGCTAGTGCTGTGTTTATTTACTACACAATATTTATTACAGTATTACATGAAAATGTACAATCCTTTTCTAATAAACGAGTTGACATTTTTCCCCTTGGAACCGTAACACATTTTATAACACTGACTGTACGTTCGATTCCCGCTCACGGCCAACACCAGTGACGATTATATAAACCGATCATGGACCTCCAGAGTAAAAGTAAAGATTATAATGCTGACAAGCGCTGTGGCGACTTCACCGCCACTTAGTGGCGAACGCCAGCTGTTGTTGTTGGGGCTATCGTGTGGGCAGCAGGGGGCAGAGAAGCAAAAAGCAGTGATCAACACATCTCGTAGTCAACACATCACGTGGGAGTCAACACATCACGTGGTAGTCAACACAAACTCCATCTCGGGTTCCCATCCTGTGGTCCGGAGACCCCTGGTGGCTCGCGAGGCTACTGCAGAGGGATCCGCGGAAAATAATAAATATATCCTACACCAAGGAAATTAACTCCAGGGTGTTTCAAAACATTGACCCAATTTGAGATCGACATATCTCTGCAACCACGAACCGCCCATGAATGAAACTCTTCATTCATAGAAGGGCAGGGCATAGCGTTTTTAATGATCACCGCTAGACGCCTCACCCAGCGCACAAACAGCCCCTAGCCTCAGTCATTCACAAGATGATAACCCCGCAACACAAAGCGTTCTGCAGTTCAGCAAGACTGAATCCGTAATTGCGTTTCAACGGCGTTTTGGCATTGATCCGCCAATGTCAAAGAGCATGGTGGCACAAAAGACCGTGTTTTTGTGCCACCATTAGCGACTAATCTGGATCACCTCAAAAACAGAATCACGGCAGCGGTGACTTCAGTGGAAGAAGACACTTTGAGAGGCGTTTGGGACGAATTCAACAATCGTCTCGATGGTGTCCGCACAGCAGGTGGAGGGCACATAGAGCATTTATAAAATGGTTAGTAAAACTTGATAACTCATTAAAGCGTTTGTAACGTTTTGTGTAATTGTAACATGTTGCCATCGTGAAATATACTGCCTTGAAATTGGGTCCATCTTTTTCAAACACCCTGTATGTCGAACAACTCGGTGCCCTAGGCATGAGCTACGAGCTACGGGGCTCTATTTCACAGATGTCCAGTAGCGGGCGGATCAGAAAGTTGCACAAAAACACGGCATGAGTGCAAAAAAAATAGAAAGGTGAGTCAAGAAAAATAAACTCCTAACTCTTTTCTTTAGAACTGCTTTTTGTGTTTAGTTTGTTGTCCCCCCTCCTCCGCACCTCCCATCCGCACAGTTGACTATGTACGGTGCGAAAAGAAGTTGAACATACATACACTACATTATACACTACACTACATTATACACTACACTACATTATACACTACACTACACACATCCGATCAGCGCGGTTGGCTATGTACGGTGCAAAATAATTAAAATATACCTACATTATACACTACACACCTCCGATTAGCATGGGTGGCTATGTACGGTACGAAAGAAGTTGCATTTGGTGGTCGGCAAATTGTTTGGAGGTTGAAAATAGGTCCGCACACTCTAAAAGGTTGGGGATCGCTCATCTCGCAGTATTTCTTACCGGTGAAATCGATGAAACATTTGTTTTATTGTAATCATTATTACAACCATTTTATTCAAGAAATTAAAAAAATAAGAAACCCAAGTGGACGTATTTTTGCTGCCATTGTGACTCTGCCCTCCCCTGCAACCTCTCTAGAGGACCGCAGAGCTGGGGGCAAGCTGCCGGGATTTGTCGGCTGCTTCTGCTGCCTTCCCAAGTCGTTCTCTCTCTCTGTACGAGAGCGAGCGAGTACTCTGCGAGTTACTGCGTTACAATTATGACGAATGGATTACATTCATTGACCGACAAAGCCTTGGCCCTTCCACAGCCTGCATTGTGCAGTAATGCAAAATGTCCAGTTGGTGGCGCAACACTCATTGCGATTCGCTTGTGGTCAGGTTTTTTTTTACGCCGTGTCAAAGGTCATACATAGATAATGAACATTACATCCAATGAGCTCCTGTTTTCTTCTGGTCAAATTAAGCAATTATGAGTCTCTGCCGTGTCTAACTTACTGATAGCAAATCCCTAACATCCGTCAAAAATATTGCGTTAAATTAAATAAAAATTCAAATGTGACGTTTCAGGTAATGGCCCTTTGTCGTGGCACCTCGACAGGCCAGGGAGATGGAGTGAATAATATTTGCAAGCTGCATTCTATACCGTGGAGCCCTCATATAATGCAATTTCAAGAATGTTTCCAGATGAACAGTTTTGCATTGACATATTGGACAGTTGTTGAATAGCTAGATATTGCTACTCACTGATTGATGAAAAAAATGCGTGTTTGTATTTTCATACTGTATACATATATTTGTGGCATCTTTGTCACGGAGTACTGTTTCACAGCCAAGTCTTAAACATAAAACGTCATAATATATTATAATTATTTTGGTACATCGATTAGTTTCACAATGAGGGTGCCAAGTGGGCAGTGGTGGCTATACACGAGGCCTCTAGTCCAGCACTGTGGAGGCAGCGAGGGTTGGGTGGGTGGATCACACACACATTGTGTAACTCCCTTCCCTTGGGTGTCGAGGAGGAGTCATACCTTGGGCTCACGGGAAGAATGCGGTAAAGCAATGTTGCTCCAGATGTTCCGTCTGTATGGGATAGAGTGTCTCCCCTCGCCACAACGTGCAGGTTTTCTCCGGGTGCTCCGATTTCCTCCCACGTGTAAACACTCCTCAATTGACTGATAACACCTTCATACATAGGAGGACCGCAGAGCTCAGGCAATAGTTGGTGCCGGCTCATCGCGTGGGCTGTGGCTCCTACCCGTGCCTCTGGAGGTCGTTCTCTCTCTCTAGACGGGAGAATATTGTGCTGTGTTGTGACAAGTTGACATCTTTGCCGCAGAAAAAAAAACCCACAGCACGCGGCAACAAAGTGCCGAGATGGCCTCGGGAGAAACACGGGCAGACGCGCGTGTGGAAAATTCAGGTGTTTATTGCAAGTTTCACAAATACAGCTTTCATTGATCAACCTGTGCAGAGGGTGGAAGGGCACGACAACTCCTGTACCTGTCTTACAGCGTACGTCACGACAGCACACCGATCAGCAACACCGATGAGACGAGGCAACCACTGCCACCGCGCGTTGGCCAGTCCGTTGTTTCCAGCGAGGTAAAAGTGGTGGGGGGGGGTCTTGGCCCAAGTCCAACAACATTATTCATGTGTTGGCAGAAACAACAACAAATCAGTTTCCCACAAATATTTGGCAGAAAAAATCGTTGTCATCAGACTTTTTCCCCCGAAAATATATGCAGAAAGTTGATTCGCTCAACGCATGAATCGGGTCTCAAATCGAAAGCATCTCAGTGATTGTGCCAAGATCCACAGTTAGGATCCACCAGTGACGAATAAGCCTTACAAACCTAATATTAAGGTCGGCTGTAATGCATCAGTCTATGCCCGTTGGTCACAAATTGTGCAGTAAGCATAACACAAATCTAATTTGTGAGAAATAGTTGGAAAACAATCAACTGATTGGATCATCGTCAATTAAAAAAAGTGGCAAGAAATGTGTCCGATTCCCAATTGGATGAGCGCAATGCAATCCCAATGCCACTGGGTTTGCTTGGAAGCGTGGCCTCCGTTCTTATGCAACAAAGTCAGTTCATGCCATCAGCCATTGCCAACAATTCCACACTGTCAGAAGTATAATGAGTGGTATGGTTTAGATAGCAAATAGTGATTTAATTCAAACTATTATTTTCCTACATGGTTGCTCTGAAGTGTAATTCACTTGGCCCCTCTTGTTCTGTGGCTTTAATGCACCTGCTCGAACTATTTTGTCACTTTATCTTGAACATTAAAATGTTTTAACAGAGTGGTAAAAGGTTCTGGGAGAGAGCTTTCCCACCTGATGACGGACGCTTGTGTTGCGCCCAAAACGTTGTGACTTATTTTAATTTTATTTTCTACCTACGTGACTTTACCGAAATAACCAAAGAGTATGGATTCCTGCAGTCACGAAAGCTTCAAATCTAGATTAAAAGTTATCAGGTTTGGGTTATGTCAATTCTGCTTTACTGTCTCTATACTTTTATTCAGATTTAGCAGTTTGTCAGATCTCACACTAAATGACTTACAACACCTGTAAAAATCATAATATTTTATCTGCCGCTCTCAATGATGCTACTATATTATCTGAACATTCACATTTTATAGCATCACGTCTTCTATATTCGGCCTTGTTTTGATCACCATGAATGAATTACCTTCTAAATTTGAGCAGGAATTGAATGATGTGTTGGCCCTGCCTTAACAGGACCTGACAAAAGACCAGGTTACTTGGCAATATTGCCTTGGCTTTATTCCCCACATCTATTCAATTGAATATTAAGGCTGATTCATGTGCTGGTGGAAAATTTGCCTACTGATTATTAGTGACAAAAATAACCCAAATCAGTAAAAGATGGCGGCTATGTTGTTAAACCCCAAGCAAATATTGATGTCAACGCTCTCTTGGACCAAAATTGTGTTTGGTCCCTTCGTCTTGGAGCCTTGTTTTTTTTCTTATCACAACCATCATCGTCGTCCTCTTTTTGTAAAAGAGGCCAGGTCCCCTACCAACATTACTCGATTGACTAAGCATTGCACTGGGCCTGATTTAAAAAAAAACTGTGGTCTCAAGGAACTGTGGTGGCCTTAGCCTGTGGCCTTACTCGTCCGGAAACAAGTGATCTTGACGACGCTGGTGGTCCAACAAGCGGCCAGCTTTTCACAGAACACACACCACTTGTGCACAGAAACCAGCTGTTGTCACTCAGTACGTCACTACCGAAGATCAAAATGCGTACAGAAAGGAAGCCACATTGAGGCGAGGCCCCGAATCAACCAAATACGGCTCCAACCACACAGCTGCACGTACAGCAGTTTGCCCCTTGCAAACGAACCAACGTCACGTGTCCCAGTTGAAAAGTCTACAAACAGATCGCGAAATCGCTGGGCGGATGCAGGCCCCCCTAAGTCCTTGGGAAATCCACCAGAGTGGATGTGGCACACCTGCCCACGGGCACCAGCTTGATGGCAAAGCTGTGCAAGTGGCTCAAACAGTTGCGTGCAAGGTCTGAGAGTAGACACTGGTCACTCGCAAAAGGTAGGGTTCGGTCAACCGCAGCTGTCAAGAAACGGAATGCACCGGGTCAACATTTTATACCAGTAAAAAACAACCCTCTTTTGCCAGGATGTATCTTTGTTTGTCGGGGAAAAAAAACCCGATGACACAGCTCAAAGACGTTCCTGCAAGTGCCCCACAAGGACCTTCGTCCATTTCACCACTGAACGTCTTAAAGTTGCGTGGCCCAGCAGGGCACCATACAGGCTGATCTGTTTACAAACACCCCGCTGATTTCTAATGACCTTCTTAATTACTTCTCAGAAGGTGACCTAAATACACAACTGATGTCAAATCAATGTTGGACAACGTGTATCGGCAGTGAGAGATTAAATATTTGATTAGTGTATTACGATTGTCGACATACGTTGAGAGGGTTGGAAGCAAAATGTTTTATCAACATTAACATCTCCCCATTACTAGATGTTTCGGTGGTATACCGGTCAGCGTATTGGACTTTCAACCTAGAGATCGACGGTTTGATCTCCTGGCGCGGCAGTTAAAACCATGGGTGCACCAGTTAGTCAAATGGCAGGTCACGAGTGGTGGGGAAAAGTGTGGGCATTTCCACCTCTTAGACATCCGATTATTAAAAATTAAACCAAAAAAGCTTGGAGGGGGCTCTCCAGTGGAGGTTCTTCTACCAGCAGTGATGTGAGCAAGTAATTTGCAGGGCTGACACCGTGAACTCGCATTTGTGGGGTATCTATAAATGTCTGGCGCTGTATGCATCTTTCACAATGTGATGGGCGCCAGGAGCAACAACACAGGCTCTCTCAACGCTATCTGGGCAGGCGTGCATGGTTAAAGGAAGATTACATCCAACAAACAATTGAGAGCAGTTGGATAATGTCATCAAAGCCATATGAATCCACAGCATATGCGGAAGAGGATTTTTTTTTATCCCAAACACACTGTTAAAACAAGCCTGTCACATCACCTCTCAAGCTCCAGCTCCCAGCTAGACTGTGCTGCATGATGGTTTTCAAATCCCACCGCTCTGTGCGTTGAGCTCTCACAAGACTTAAGATGGGGAGCGGCTCCCACCGTGCACCGTGCACCGTGCACCACGGGGGAGTCGCGCCACGGGGCTCCTACCTCGTGAATGGAGGCGGGGGAATTCCAACGTGGCCGTGACTCGGGTTGCCACCTCCGAGGTACAGAAACCCCCAGGACGTATCATGGGAAGAAGAGAAACATCTCATTACCGGAAAACGGGGGGGAACTACAAAGTGAATCCTTTGTCTTGAGTGGTGAGTTTTTGTTTTTATACACAATTGATAAGAACCAGGACTTTTTGCGTCCCGGGAACACTTACAAGATTTCCCAGGACAGCAGCCCCCTCGATTAGAGTGGACGATCGTGGGGAAAACCAGGACAGGTGGCAACCCCAGCCGTGACATCACTGGAGTGTGCTATGACAGTGCTGCCAAATATTCCGTGGCTCTCTGCCTTTCGAATTGCCCTACGAAGCTTCGTTCTCGAGGGTCACCCCTGGGCACACAGCACAGGCAACTACAATACCGACAATACAACATCTGTTGTTTTTATGGATTGAGTCCTCCTTTAAATGGGAATGGGTGGAGCCGTTAGCGGAGGGTTGGCCTGGCACGAACAATTCCATCATTCACAATTAACACTGTTTTACACGTCACAATCACAGTTCGTTAAAATTTCAAACCAATGTCCCATTTGCAAATTACACGATTTTCTTTCGTAGACTTACAACGGCAGCATCCCGTCCCTCGCTACAGTTATATATATGGTTCAGCGCAATACGGCAGCGTGGAATAAACAAAACAACTAAATTTTTCATGGTAACACGCTTTACACTCGGCCATGCGACACGTCGGAAGCAGCTGGGGGACACAGCGTCCATCGGCGAAGGAGCGTGCAACCACCATTCCAAGTGTGGAGAAATCGAGCAAAGCGATGCGCAGCAAGGGCTCGGAAAGTAGAGGGCGGCCAGGTCGTCGCCGCTGGGCACGAACGCGACGGCTCTGAACCTCGAGCGTCTCGGTTAAGCTACAATCATTTGGCACTATTTTCTACGCGCAAAGCTGGTGAACGTGACGATGAGAAGGATTAATAGGAGTAAGTCGGCATCAAGGCGCCCGTCTGTGTTGCGGGTGGACAAATCGATGCTTACTCCCAGGTGGATGCCTCGGGGGGAGGACCGTTTTCTCCATGGCGAAATTCCACCCCACTTAACTGGGCTGGCTAATGCCGCCGCCGCGTTTCCACTGCTTTCAGAAGTGAGCCAGCCCCACTCCATTGTAAACTGGGCACCACCTGGGCTCGGTCAAATTCCTACTCCAGCAACCTTGCCGGGCCCACCACCTGGCCCTGGTCGTCAGGCCGGCCTGATCGCTGTAAAACAGGGGAGCCACACGCTCCGAGCCCGGCAACCAGCGGACACTGTCGTACAACCCACGGGCAGAGTCAACGCAAAGACGCGACGTTAGCGGTGTCCTTCGCCACGGTTTCGTTTCAGGGCCATGGTTTCTTTTCTTTTTTACAGAACACTGCAATAAATTACAAATAGACGAGAAATTGGAAGTAACCTAGAACGTGACCCAAGCTTGCGGCAATTTTTTTACTGAACTTGTCTTCAATAACAACGGACAGCGGCGGACACAGGTGGGAGAGAAATCGAGCCCGGCAGAGGACCCGTGGCTCATCAAGTCTCGCGGTGGTCCAGGAATGCCCCTTGGGTGGGCGAGCTCACTTGCCAGTGATCGTGGAAACGTGGCCATTCGCGTTACGGTCTCAGCTCAGGCTAACCTCAAACTTACCAAGATTCAATGCGCACACGGCCGCCTGCATTAGGGCCAACCAAGATTCACTTACTTTCCTCATTTACGTGAAATTAAATATGCTGTGTGGTTAAACATTGACAGATTCCTCGCTGTCGGCATTCGTCCGCGTGTTGTTGTTCCCCACCCTGTGAGGCATGGCAAGTGACCCAGGTAAGGCGCAACTTTCCACGCAGGAATTTAGGTCAACTCGGAGGTTGCTGATCAGCAAGTACAGATAAAAAACATCTTGAGCTGGCTCGGTGGGTTTTTAGGGATATGCTGCACGGCTCTCCGATGCGTTTTCGGGTGGTGCCGCCCGCTGTTCGGCACGATGTCCGACGTTTCGCTCTACACCTTGGGAGCTTCTTTAGGAACTGAAGGTGGAAGCCACTTCAGAGCTATCTCTCAAAGAAACCTTTGGAAAATGAATACTGCTCACCCACTGAAGCTGCCTAAATGGTTATACATACAATATTTAGCACAAACGTGCATGAGAAAGTGTGCCTAATACTACGTTCTCTGAAAATGCAACACACTTCACTGAAGCCCCTTCCCAGTGGTTGGACCAGTGAGAGATGAGAGGGGTATTTTACTCGGAGGCAGTTGAATCGAGACTCTGGGCTGAAGCCTACTAATCTGGTTCTATTCGAAATGTCCTCACATTCCTTGAAACTAATAATTGTTTATTTTACCAGTTAAGCGATGTGGCCACAAATGATAGCTCAACGAAGTGGCTTATCGTGTGGAAATGTATAGCAGCCAAATGCTCTGAACGGATTATTTCTAAACGTAGAGGGAAAATCCGGGGGACCGGGAGAATAATCCACATGGCCACGGGAACAACATGCAAACTCCAAATATACAGCAGCAGGCGTCAGGGTCAGGATCGAACCCACGACCTCCTGCATACCAGGCGAGGGCACCCTATCATGCACTGACCCTCACCATCATTAACGCGGCCGTGTTAATAATGGTGACCATAACGATAGCAAAATGGGTTATCTCCCTGGAAGTATGAATGCCGCTTCTTAAAGCACACATTTTGATACGCTAATGGCCGTCATCCTCACGAGTGCTTGGGCTGTGAATCGGCTCACCCGAGGCTCCCACTTACATCTCCATCTGTTCCATTGACACAATGTCCACTCTCATACATTTAAATTCTGAAGTCCAAGGACTCGTATACGAGAAATTGTCCACCTTTGGAGGAGCACAGTCTCAATATAGAACTGCTCTATTATTAACCCTGGACCTCCGTTACCATGAAACAGTGTCGTATTTATCCAGTTGCCAATTCAGCACTTGCACGACAAATTCATGAATGCGTCATTTTTCTGCAAAGGAAAAAATTCCCGAGCCTTGTGTTGACCGCCCTAAATCTCGCCCGACGTATCCTGTCAGCATTCTTCAGGCCGCTCAATGATGTATCCAGCCTGCAGTCTGATGGCCCTGATGGGTTGTGTGACCCTAACCAGACGGTGCTCACTGGTCCCGAGCTCAATGCGGTGAATACCGAGGGAGTCTTGAAGCCGTAACCTGCGCTCTTTCTTGCAAGAGACTTGTCTAACATGGGCTATCACCTGGTAATGAATAATGTAACAGCTACTCTATTTGTGTTTATGTTTCCATCTATCTCTACCAACTGCAATGTAACAATTACAAAATTGTTGACTCGAATCACATTGAAAATGTGAATGGGTGCATTCAGGGGTGTGAAATTCAGTGTCTAAACAGCCTTGGCAGGTAGCATCTCAGATGCGTTTCCTGGCTGTAGCGCATATTGTTCGGCACGTACGCCTTACATTTCCCTCGACATGCCGGGAACTTGGATCTTTAGACACTGAACATCATTCGCGTCACGCGAACTCTGGTCATTCTCACAGCAGCGGCCTTTGGCTCGCCATCGAACAAAGACGCTCACCGTATTGCACGCTTTCAAGTGCGCTTTTGCGGCCATCTGAAACGCTCTGCCTTTCAATTCAGGTTGCCACTGGGAGATATGCACTTTTAAATCTAGATTAAAAACTCATTTCTTGAGGACCGATTGTTGCGTTTAGTTTGTTGTCCTTCCACGCACCTGCGATGAGCACGGTTGGCTACGTACGGTGCAAAACAATTTCCACAAACGTACGGTACACACACTGGAGAGCTATGCACAGCACAACCGAGGAAAAGCTACTCTTGGTTCGGGGTGTTGGACCGTATCCTGAAACCATCACTGCAGGCAGCAATAGTTTCTGTGCCAGGTCGGCCGAGAGACCCTGTTGTAGGATACGGTCCTCGCCGATCTCACATTGCCCGCGCATCCACGACGACTCAAAGTCGGTCCCTGCCGACGGGTGACAAAAGGCTTCTTGGGCACGGACTCGGCCACGCACAATCGAATGGTCGCGGCACAGCGGTGTCATTCAAGATGCAGCCCGAAAGAAGCAGGTGAGAGCTAATTTATTACAATATCAAAACAATATCCATCCATGCAATGAGGCGGCTGATAGCTCTGCTCGAGATAGTAATTTGTATTCACGTGCCAATTAAATGTTCGTGACTCCTGAGTGGGGGGACTGTGTGCCGCCACTATGGTTTTAAAATTCCCATCCATATCACAATGGTTGCCACCTCTGAGGTTAGAAAACACGAGGAGACAGCATGGGGAAATCTCTCACAATACCGGGAAGAAGTGAGAACTACAGGTCAACGCATTGCCTCGAGTGGCGCATTTCTACGCAGCTGACAAAAAAACGGAACTCTTTTAATGTCCTCGAAAGATTTATAGATTTCCCTCCTGGAGAGCTACCTCAACAAGAGGCCGATCCTGGGAAAACCAGGAACAGGTGGCAACAGCTACCACACACTGAGGCTTCACAAAGTCAAACGTTGAGCAACTCCCACAATGCACCCGCCACATGCCTCGGTGAGGTCGGGGGCCACGGGGTTATCGGCACGTGCTTCAAAGTGACAAAGGCGCCATCACAGCTGTGACGTCATTATCGAGCACTTCGAAAATGTGCCCGAAAATCACGTGGGGGGGGGGGGTTATGCGACTTCAAATTATCTCGTTAGTTTAGCTTCACATTTGGGAGACAACCCGGTACACAGCTTACGCACTCACAAGGCCGATTGGGTTTGCTGATCTCTTCAGAGCATCTGCACGTCTATACTGGCTCTTGTATCGTCCAGACATCGACTGTCACACCCAAAAGCAAGCAACAACTATTCAAGTCAATGGCAGATTGGAGGTACAGATCATTTCCAACCCGCCCGGAACTTCCAACGATCTAAGCTCGGTACATTGGGCTCACGCGGCGGCCACAAAACACAACGCGTGCTATGTTTCTGTTGTGATTCTGTGGCCCACACCTGTGTGGGGATTGGGAGGAGGTTAGCCGGTTTGTTGGCGATGTTGCACGCACACACAGGACGGTTGCTTGGGCCCAGGATGATTGCTTGGGCGGTGTGGCCGACTCCCCAGGGAGTGAGGTAATTGGGAAACAGCTGGACTTAATTATGGAATAATTAATTAAGGGAGAGTTATCTACCTGTATAAGGGGGCGGAGCCAGTGATCAGAAATTATCTTAGGGGATGGGTGAGCTGGTGCTTTGGGCACGGCTGGGTAGCTCTCAGCTATATTTGATAACTTTCACATTATTTTAAATAAAGAACACCCGATGGATAACGAACCTGCTGTGGCCACAAATAACTCGAAGCGTGCCAGACCTCAGACCCCTCCCAATTGCCTGGGAAAATCCCTGGGTTTACCGTGAACACGTGGACCGACAGTCCCAAAAAGAGACCCACGTGTACATCAGGGCCACTGACCTCGTCACTACCAAATCTCAGTGGCAGAGTGCGCTGCGTCGCACGTGACCAGATTTTGGAATGTGGCGCCGCATTCAAGCGTAGAGCAGCAGGTCGCCGGGTGTAGTCGTGTAACTCTTAATGTAAACATTCATATTTTTTATCAATTAAATCATTGTAACAGGACACGCTCGTCGTGCTATTCGCGGATGGAGGAGGCGAAGTCGGAAATCTTGATGGATGCGCGCGATTCGCTACAAGAGGCGGTGGTGGTACGGCTGGAGTACATGAATGACTTGGACCAACAGCTGAACCAGAGGAGAACAAAGCTAGGTTAGGGGCTGCAGCACACCTTTGATTAGCACAATGCCCTACACCAGCCTTCAGAAGCAGCATCTGGAGAAGGAGGTGCAAGAGCTCAAACAGACGTTGCACACGCCCAACGACAATGTCGAAAGCCAGCAGCATCCGACGTGCAAAAAAGGGAGTGCTTGCTGACAGGCTGACTTTCCTGTTCTAGCTACTCGAGTTCCGCAAACCCGCTGTGCCACGATCTTCCTATGGAAACGCCGACCCCGACCCGACCGTGACCGTCATTTGTTGCAAATGTTTCGCGCGTGGCTGCGCTGTGGATCTGGTCGGTTCTTCTTCCAGCCCTACATCCGCACGATCACGGAAGATGCCGGTTGGCACTCAGGCTCGGGCGAAAACATGTGTGGGAGGGATCATGCGTGGCGGTCGCGAGACTCCAGGATTCAGTTTTCTACTCGCCTCAACAGTCTCGGCACCAAACTCGACCAGAGTATGGTGCCGTTTGATCACCACGTGGACAATATAGTCAGGTCCTGCAAATTTCATATCAGGACTCTACGACAGATTCGACCACTACTATGCTACGCACCAACACGGTGGAGTGTAGTATAGTATCGTATCATATCGACAAGGCTCGATTATTGCAACTCACTGCTCTACGGGATGTCTGCCAAAAACATTGCCAAGCTGCAGCGTGTACAAAACTCTTTGGCATGTGTCGTGACGGGGTACTGCAAGATCCAAACATGTCCATCCAGTGCTCGCTGAGCTGCATTGGCTTCCGGTTGCCCAACAAATTCATTATGAGATCGAACTCCTTCAACAAAGTGCTTGCCACAAATGGACCTTGTTGATCTCGTCAAGGAGCATAAACCATCACGCGAACTCTGGTCATCCTTACAGGGGCTTTTGGCTGGTCATCGGACAAAGAGAGTCACCGCATTGCGTGCTTTCAGATGCGCTTCTGAGGCTATCTGGAATGCTCTTCCTTCCCATGTTAGGAAGCCACTGGAGCTATACGCTTTTAAATCTAGATTGAAAACTAATTTCTTAAGAATGGCTTTTTGTGTTTAGTTTGTTGTCCTTCCCCCGCACCTCTGATTAGCATGGTTGGCTACGTACAGTGCGAAAGAAGTTCAACATACATACATACACCCCCTTTACTTCCCCACCCCATCCTTCTCCCTACCCACTGAGGCCTAGTGACCAACCCACAGAGGGGTGCGCCTTTGCTGGGGCAGGAGTCTAGGCGAGGCCGGTGTAGTAGCGGCTGTAATGTGTGCAAATTCTATATTAGAAAAACGTTGTTGCACATCGGATTATCCACGGAATAGTGGGCAAAGTTAGGCAAGATTTTTTTTGTTCCTCATGCAGTACTTTGCCGCAATATTATCGAGCTACCACAGCAGTGGGATCTTGCGGAAGGAAGCTATGGAGAAAGGCGGTGGCATATATGGCGCAGACCGTAACGGCCTCTTGACCATGGCCTAGCGATTGACACGTGGATGATTTCAAGTCATGGTGACCTCCTTCGCTGGTCACAAATTTGTGGAGGTCGACCTGCATGAAAAGACCGCTTCCCCTAAGTGCAGCGCCAAGCAAATAAGATGGCATCACTGGGCCTACTTAAACATTTTTTATGGGAACTTAGAGACGTTGGTATGGCCTGAGAAGGGTCAGGGTCAGGGTCAGGCAAGATTAAAATGACAGTTTTGAATAAAAAGGCATTCTAGAGAGCAACTGGCCAGTGGCGTTGATTGGCGGGATGCAATAATGTACCGAGCCCAGATCGCAGTTGGTCGGGGTGGTTTGGAGTGTTATAAAAAGGACAAAACATAACTGAAACAGCAATAACCTAAGAAAGTTAATAAGTTAGTTTGACAACAAAATATTACACTGGATAATCAAACTTATTATTTTTACAGTTATGAACAATAAAGTTAGTGTCTTCTTCTTCTAATATACATTACACCAATTTTCAAGAGAACATTTTTTTTACTGTAAAGTCAACAAAATAAACCTAACAAAATTATTTTCAAACAAGACCAAGTAAAGTACGGTAATAAGGACACGAAAAAATACGTATTAGCATGCGGCAAGCTGTAGTGCTGTCCCCCCCCCCTCCCCGCGTCTTGTCATTTGCATCTGCACTGTTAATGCAAATCTTATAATTCCCATCGACTACCAGTGGTTCACAAAAAAATGTACGGACTTTTTTTTTTGGGAGTGGGGGGTGGTGGCGACGGGGGGGGGGGGGGTAACGAAGTTTTGCATCATTGTTACATTTTTCTCCAAAAAAATGGACATCATCTGCTTTCAGATCAAATCGTCCGCATAAAATCACGTACAAATTGATGTTACGCTACCGTTAATAAAAACATCACAAAAATACTTTCACTCCCCCGTAAGAAACCTTGCGTTTCCCTCCCCTCCCCTCCCCATGCCCTAATGCCTACCCCATGCCCTAATGCCTACCCCCTACAATAAGTCATTTGGACAAAGCCATCTGACCACTCTCACGTAGAAATGTTTGGACTATGAAGCAAATGAGCGGTTATGTTAACGTCCCGTGAACATTGTAAATGTGATCTATAACAACGAAGCCGACTTCATATATGACCGGCCTGCATATTTTACGATCGTTAAGAATCAAACACTGTACATTCTGTACACAGAAACGAACAGAGAGCAACACTGGTTTAAAAAACTAAAAATAATCCCCAACAGTCAATGTGCGCGCACACACACACAAAGAACCAACCACAACCTTCCCTCAAGTTCTCAAGACTATACAGAATTTAAAAAATATAATTATGAGAAGACACGCAAACACGACAAACACAATACTCAAAAATACCGCCGCTGCCATTCGTTAAACGAGTTGTTAGGAAGCACAAACAGTGTTTTTCTTTTCTCTTCTCTCGACTGCCCCAAGTTCATCAGCGGAACCTGAACCTGGCACCCGCGGTCATCCTGACGCTCGCTCGCTAATCGAGCATTCGATGAAGCCGAGAGACAATAAATTAGCGCGCACACTCACTGCCATTGACAATCAGGACGGGGGGCGACGGGGGGCAGAGGGGGGCGAGGGGATGTGGGTTAGGTGACACGTTGCGATTAGGGGGTCATGGCTCAGGGCTCAGGTTTGGGGTTGTGGAGGCGGATTAACCAAAGACAGCGGACTCGGAGTCTCAGGATTACGCCTCGGTGCATGGGATTTGTGTGTAAGCCAAGGGTAAATGTGGATCACGGCAGAGTGTGTGCATTTTGGTTAAGAGTTTTGTGGATTGGCCGTTCGTCACTATGTGAAGGTTGCGGTCACGAGGACGGGGGTTGGGGGCGGTGGGGGGGGTGGGGGGTTTGGGGGGTGTGGGGGTGGCGTGGGGATTGTGGGGGGCGTGGGGGGGGGGGCGTGGGGGGTGTGGGGAGTGGTGTGAGGGTGTGGGGGTGGCGTGTGGGGTGTGGGGTGTGGGTGGCGTGGGGGGTGTGGGGGGTGTGAGGGGTGTGGGGGGTGTGAGGGGTGTGGGGGCGTGGGGGGTGTGGGGAGTGGTGTGGGGGGTGTGGGGAGTGGTGTGGGGGTGGCGTGGGTGGTGTGGGGGGTGGGGGGTGTGGTGAGAGGTGTGAGAGTGTTGGGTGGCGTGGGGGGTGTAGGGGTTTGGAGGGTGGGGCTACGTTCGGCAGCGCGACGCACTCACCAGGAATGACACGCGACGGGAGGAAAAAACAACAACGACAACGACAACAACAACAACACGATTGCACGCGTTACTCGTGACGAACGTTCACAGTGAGCTACGCGTCACCCCGGGGGGGGGGGGGCGGGGGGGTTAACTCGGCCACGCTAACGCAGGAGGAGGAGCAAGTAAAATAACAAAGCATTACCACCACAAACTGTGCAGTGGTCTGGACGACGAGCGCTCAGCCACGGGTCCCCGCAGAGGGTGATTACTGTTCGAAGAACGGGAGGAAAAAGCCTTCAAGGGGGAAGATGATCTGCAGATGCCTTCTGGGCCCATGCGGTCGTCGTTTCTCAGATCCATTCTCTCTGCCTTCAGAACAGCATGCTCTGTCTTCTGTTCTTGCCGTGCGCTGCGAGAGAATGACAAGCATCGTGCATTTAGTGCCACGGACCTCCGAATACACGCCAGCGCACATCGCCGCGCCCCGGAGAAGAGGTCACGAGGCGAACGATTCGGCGGTTCTTTTCTTCGGGCCACGTTCGTTTGTGATGCGTCAATCGACGTTGTGTTTGTTGACGCAAGGAAGAGGGGTTTACGATCGCCGACTGACATGGGTCAAACCTTTGGATTATGAAACCTGTTGTTACGCGAGGTGACGTTGTCAATAATGGGAGGGCAATTTGTGAATTAATGGATGGAACTGAATTGTATAACAAATTTAAATCAAAGATGGTCTTGTGAAAAGTACACCACTGTACATGCAGTATTAACATCTATAATTACTTTACCAAGCATTTTTTCTCACTTAACAATTATGCATTTCTTACGACCAGCAGCAGACGACCATCACGGTTCTGAAAGGCGGTTATGATTTCAACTCGCAACACGCCGCGCAGTATTAGCTCACTCTTAAGAGGTGCGAGAGGGATACCACAGACAAGCGGGAAGGCCGACATGCAACGAGCAGGTGCTATGAAATGCACAGCCTCTGCGGTCCTCTATATATGAAGGTGTCATCGGCCAATTAACGCGTGCTTACGTGTGGGAAGAAACAGGAGCACCCAGAGAAAACTCACGCGTGCAAGGGGGGGGGGCAACACTCGATCCCCATACAGAGGGAACAGGTGGGGTCCACATTTGCCACGCTGCATTCTCCTTGCAAGCCAGGGTATGGGCATCTCAACGACGATGGGAAGAGAGTTTCACAACATCTGCGTGTGGTCCACCAACCCTCGCCTCCACAGTGCTGGATCACAGGCGTGCATAGCCAACACCGCGCCCGGCTAAGATGGCGCCTCTGAACTACCTCTGGAGCCATGCCAGTCAGCTGCGCTCACCTAAAACGTACAGTGCTGGTTAAATTTCGATTTAAAGCTTTCGTGACTGCAGGGATTCATCTTCTTGGTTCTTTCGGTAAAGTCACGTAGAAGTGAAGTAATAAAATAATAAAAATAAACATAATAAACAATTCTCACGACGTTTTGGCCAAAACGCAAGCAGCCGTCCTCAGGTGAAAACCAGGTCTGTCGAGGCGACAGCGTCTGAATGAAACAGCACACGTGCTTGGAGCATATATATATAAGCTGTGTGCTGTTTCATTCAGACGCTGTCGCCTCGACAGACCTGGTTTTCACCTGAGGACGGCTGCTTGCGTTGTGGCCGAAACGTCGTGAGAATTGTTTTATTATGTTTATTTTTATTATTTTATTACTTCCCTTCTACGTGACTTTACCGAAAGAACCAAGAAGATGAATCCCTGCAGTCACGAAAGCTTTAAATCGAAAAATAAATGAGGCTTTCCAAATCCGTGTGCATGTTGGTCTGTTTACTTGCCATTGCAAAATTCAAGGCCACGATTCAAATCGTTTGAATGCCTATCAGCCCTGGAGTGTCTGCTAATGGCTCAGACCCGCTTTTATATTCTCGGTCAATTTAGTAGTTGTGCTCACCCCGTGTCCCGGTATTATCCCCCCCCGTTTCAGGTCACACACCAGGGTTGATATCCATTTGCACAGCAATTCAACATTTGTTTCCAAGTGCAAGTGTATCCGTGTACATTTGCAATTTACCTGCATCTCTCTCTAACCCTGATTATAACTCCAATAAGCCTGGCACCGAGCATATGAACCATTGCTTTTATATCCTCCCAAATCATCATCAGCCATAATCTTCTGTTGGATGAAGGCCTCCCCAATTTGTCACCATCTTTCACTGTCCTGCGGTGTAATAACTCCCAAACAATAAAAAATGTAATCGGCACAATACAAAAAATTCATATATTTTTGGCACGTTACGATGCACTCCAATTTACCAAACAGGTCAGATCATATTCAATTAGATTCAATTAGATTCATATCCCGCTTCAATGTGTAATTGACGGCTTAAGAAAGCGTTCAGTCAAAAGGCGCAACGTCTAACGACGGCGCTGGAGTCGTCGCTTGGCGACTTTACCTCCGTGGCGCATTTTGACGGCCATTGCATCTGTGGGGTGGAAGGGGACCACTGGATGGGACGAGTGTTCGAGCGATGCCGCTGCCACACGGCATGCTGGACCAACCGAGTCTCATTCTCTGCACTGTGATTCGAAGGCAGCTGAACAGCCCTGGTGTCCAAACCCTCATTCTTGATAGTGCACTGTGGAACAACATTTTTTTTTGTTCCTCGGTAGTAACTGTTATTTCCTAATTGCTTATGCCTCGAAAGTACAGAAAATGGCTATTATTCCCCACAAACTTTGCTTTTGTGACCAGGACAGTGATATTTAGTAATTTACCTATTTTCAATGAGAAAACGTGGTGTGCATGTGCCTTTCTTTAACATAAAGTCCTGGTCACAAAAGCAAAGTGTGTGGGGAATAATAGCGATTTTATATTATTTTTAGGCATAAACAATTAAAACATTACACTTACTACCTAGGGACTAAAATGATGTTACATGGTGTTATTATTATTCGTAGTCGTCGATTGCGTTTGTGGAAAGTGCCACTCTAAGCTCCCCATTAAATTTACATTGTACATACACAACCTTCCTCGTGTACATCGTCCCCTGCCATAGGAACTACGTCGTCCACCAGGGGCTTAGGGGCTCGCTGCAGTCGGCAACGACGCGTTGACTTTGTAAGCGTTTTCGCCGGCGCAGCAAAAGGAACATTTCAGCAAAATTCCCTTCTCCCAATTGTGACTCGACGAAACGCAGAGAACGGTGCGTTAGCAGATGCTGTTACCGGCAGAGGGCATGTCTTGAAGCGAAGAGCAGATCCTAACTGTTGGTGCACTGATAGAGTGAGCGGCTAGTGACCATGCCAAGGTGCTTGTCAATTGGGGTGGAGGTGGAGGTGGAGGAGGAGGTGTCAGCCAGAAATGCTACCAGACAAAAGCAAACGAGAGAAACAAAAACAACGGGAAGAAGTCACACATGAGAGCTGAAGGGAAATGAAAGAGATAAGACAGTTGAACAAAGCAGACTTTTGCAGAAGCTTTGAAAATGAATAAAAATTAATAAAGTTCACTCATGGGGAGGCAGATATATTGTTGTGTGGAGAGAGGTTACTGAGTGATGGTGGTGGTGGGGACCTTCACAGCCATCGGTGTCTGTCTTACCAGATTCTTGGTAGGAGGACATCCTGTGGCCAGGGTCCTTCTGAAGCTCCACCTCCTTCAGAGCAAACACTGAAATGACTGAGCACGAGTGGAAATACGGGGGAGGGAACACACGCACACGCACGCACGCAGAACCGGGGGTTGATGCTCCAACACCGTACACGTAGCCAACCGTGCTAATCGGAGGTGACAACTTTTTTTTGCTGTTACTGAATATCGTGCAATACGAAAACGACCACGATGATAATCTTGTTGATGACGGTGGCGTTGATGGTCGATTGCGATGACGATGACGACGACGACGACCCACCTTACCTCGCTTCCCTCGTCTCGTTTGATGTCCCCTCCCGCCCGCTCCGCTCTCAATCTCTCCCACCGCTCCTCACCGTTCACACACAATCACCATCTCCGCTCCTTTTCCCTACTTTGCGCCTTGCATTGGAACGAACTCCCCCTCCACACGAAGCAAGTTGCACCGTCCCCCTGTCGAGTTTCCGCTCCTCCCTCAAGACTCCCACCTCCTCTTACTGGCCCATCCTTCCCTCCATCCCTAGGCACCCACCGTAATTCCTGTACCCACTAAACCTCCCTCCCCATACCCCGTCCCTATTAACCGCATCACTTTTAGTTACCCTAATTGTACCACTCATAACCCTTGTAAAGCACCTTGGATAAAAGCGCAAATGTAAGGTAAGACGATGCTCATGGCACCACACTCACTGTCTGGGAGGGAGTGCACCTCTTCCCCGAAACTCTTGAAGTAGGGACGCTTCAGAGCATCCTCCGCCGAGATCCTCGTTTTGGCTTCGTACTGGGAACAGCACGGGGAGGAGGGGGGGGGGAGATGCGCAAGTCTCACTCAGGGCGGCGATTAGCACGGGTTGGCAATGTACGGTGCGAAGGAAGTTCAACGCGCACACATACAAGCGTGCAAATATAATGGCCGCGTTTCATTTGATTTAGAAAATCTGCAGATCGCAAGTTCGGCAAAAAAAAGGCAAACCTCGGTGGCAAATGTAAAAAAAATCGTGGGAATAATAAGAATAACACACGTGGGGTGTGCTTTGGAAGGCAAGAATGATCGGTTCATGACGTACGTCTTATTGATAGTTAATGGCAGTTTTTGAACGTACATCTCAATTTAGGGAATACATCAATGGGAATACACGTGCACACAACTAAATGCACCCTCACCAACCCAGCGCAGATGAAAGAGTCCGTTTTGCCTGAGGTACGTCCTACACTGCGTTATTCTATGAGCAACTGCCCTTCATTGAGAACATAATAATTAAAAGAACTACAACCCATGTTGGGGGAGTCACATGGTGTGGGGATTGCATCATTGCGTTGTAGCATGACGTCATGGCATGAGGTCATTGCTCTTTGGGCATGAGTTTTGAACTTGGCTTGGGAGCATGGCTGCTGATCTCAGACACGAGTCTGGTGCTGTCGTTAATCATTCAATCCAGAACAACACATTAATCAATAACACTGCCTCCATGGCATGGAGAAACTTCATTGCCACAAACGTCGCCTTTGAGATATATATTTTTGTTAAGACCACAGTGTTATTGACGAATGTATCGAGGATGTTTTTTGTTGTGAACTGTGATTTCCTTCTCGACACGAGTGGACAAATGATTTTTTCCAAATCTGAATTCCAGCCCTAATTTATGATATACACTGTGTCCAAGTAAACACCACGTCATGATGATACTTGTAAATATACACATGCTTCAAGTGTCACAAATGTACATCCTAAGTCGTGGAACTGCTTTTATACCCAAATTCCTACAATGTCTAACCTGCAAACAGACTTCATTTGGCAAAAAAAACTACTCGATGGATGCTCAACATGGAATAATTAATCGAATTATCAACTTCGTGTTAAAGGCGTTTCGAGTATTTGGCTACTACACATTTCCACATGATAAGCCACTTCATTGGGCTCTCGTTTGTGGGCAGGTCGCTTCTGAGATAGAGCTATACAGCTCAGTGGGCCTTAACCTGGGTAAAGTAAAATAAAAATTTAGTTCAGCTTTAGTAACTTGTGGGTGAAACAAATAGTTGTTTTTATACCTGTAAATGCGTATTCGGGTTAAAGGTCAAACCCCGATGGAACACGTCCAACGGGACCAACACCGTAGGACGCCGCCGGGTGGCCCGTAAACGCTTTGCCCAACCTCCAGAATACACGAGGTGGCCCCACCGAGCACACTCAACGTGAACCACGTGGTGGGCCAAACCCATGTGCCCTCCGCACACACAAGGTGATCCCGTATGCTGGCCAATGAACGTGTACAATACAAGTGGCCAGGGATGCTTCCGCGGCACAATGGTCAGCAGGCTGGGCTTCGGCAATCCAGAGGTCGCCGGTTCAATCTCCCGGCGCGGCGGTTGAGACAATAGTTTTGCACCTGATAGGCTCAGGGTGATGATATGATGATATCACCTTTACTCAATGGCATACCAAAAATAGGAAGACGTCTTCACAATTCTGGCTAATCGCCTGATGATGCTGGTTGTAATCAGCAGCGGAACGTCGTACTCCAATTGTGAATGTTGTGGGTTTACTCTCCAACTCACCGGTGTGCTGTACTAGCAACGAATTGGCATGTTTTGTTTATGTGACAATCCTTACTAGTCGGGTGGTGGCGGGTTTAACAACACGTTTATATTTCCGCGACCTAACCTTTATTGTGGATAACATTGGTCACGAAAGCCTACGCGTCAAACAGAGCAGTTAGTCGACTGACAAGTCGCATGGTCGGGTAAAGTGTGGGTACTCACATCTCCCACGACATCCAAGCCATTGCGTAAGAGTCGGTCAAATACCCTCTCGCCGGGACTCTCCAGAGCTCCCTCCAGTGGAGGCCCTTCCATTAACGGTGGCGTCAGCGAGCACTCGTAGGGCTGTGCCATCATTACCTCCTCCTATACAGTAGAACCCCCACTCTTAACGACGGTAATTGGTTCCACGACACCGGTCGTTATATGCATCACAACAGTGTCCGCATTATGTCCGTCGCGACAAGGCGCTGTAATACAATGAAATCGGACACCCGACAAAATCACCAGAGATATGCCCGTGTATGGAAGTAGGCGTGGTGTTCGCCCAAGGGGGCGTGTCATTTTGCTCATATAAACTCCTTGTGGTTCGTGAATCGGGATTAATCGTCGTATCGTTTCCGCCCAGTCGATCCGGCACCCAACTCAAAGTTCATCGGGCAGCCATCTTGAAAATGTCGATTGATTGGTGATCTATTAATTGGCGAGCAATACTTGGATCGGGTAGTCTTGTGACACACCCCCTCATTTGATTGGTTAACATCAGCAAGATCGGCGATTCCTGTCGCAGTCCGCTTTTATTGTACTACAGGCGCCCGCTCGCACCATCGGCGCCGGCGCTCTTACCAGCAGGAACTTTGAGAGCAGGTCCAGCCCGTCCACGTCCAACCTGCACAATCAGAAACACATCGCACGTGCGGCCGTCAGCGACACTCAGCGTGTCAGTGCGGTGAGCAAGACTCAACGTCGCCGACTTGACAGTCAATTGCGCGCTCATTCGTTGATGCATTTGGCGTCAGGGGTGGCACATTGGGTAACACTTGTGCCTGACACAAGGACATAGGTTCGATTCCTGACACGGGTGCCTCTCTGTGCATAGATTGTTTGTTCTCTGCCTGTTCTGCATGAGTCTCTTGCGGGTTCTCCGGTTTTCTCCCAAAGCAAAAAAAAAAAAACTTACAATGTAACTGGCATTGACCAAACATCCTAATTGAAAAATATAAAATACCTGCAAATTACTCAATTTGGAATTACTGCAACATGGCCCCCTTGCTGCAAAATTTTGGCAGGACCCTCCTGAAACGTAGCCTTGAGACTCAGCGACGCTTTCCTTGGTGAACAAGCACAACGCGAATAATTGGTGGGGCACACGAGAGTTCGATTCACACTTTGGCACAGGGGGCATTTACATTGAAGCCTTGGCGGAAGTCATGGGGAGAACGCCCGAGTCGAAGCACTGCCCTTGGGTCTTAAAATGTCTTCTCTCCTCCCACAGAGGTTCGTCCACTGCGTTTTCACACGTGATAAGAGCATTTAACTCGCGTTGAATATTTATTTATTTGTTTATTTTCCGCCCACGGTAATTACACCAAGATCCGGAACAAGGGGACGGCCTCGCTCAACCTGCTGCTGCTGCTGCTGCCAGATCGTGGTCGCGCTCGATGGTGTGGACATGAAGCCTGTGAAGGAGGCCGCCTGGCTCGGGTGATAAATCGTGCGGCGACACCGGGAGGAACGTTTGAAACGGCCCCACTGATGGCAGATCGCCACAGTGGCGAGATGTTAACTACCTCGCCTGGTATACAGGAGGTCGTGGCTTTGATCCTGTATATTTGGAGTTTGCACGTTCTCCCCGTGATCAAGTGGATTATTCTTCTGGTCCTGTGGTTTTTCTCTGCTCATTTGGAATCAACGCGCGTTCAGAATATTTGGCTGCTATACATTTTCACGCGATAAGCCACTTTGTTGAGCTATCATTTGTGGCCAGGTTGCTTCTGAAAAAGAGCTGTGTAGCTCAGTGGGCCTTACCTGGTCAAATAAAAATAGTTTAGTTTTAGTAAGTTTAGTCAGACTCCTATTGCACCGACGTCGCATGCCATGTGGCCCTGAGGTCACGGAACGCGATTTGCACGCAGACGGCCGCAATTTAAAAATCCCGGCTTGAGGGGGGGGGGGGGGGGTGACTCAGCCATGCATTCAGTGGTCAATGAAATAACAGTGGGGGGTGGATAGAGCCCTGCCACGAGGAATGTGAAGTTTTCCCCACGGGTAGCTCAGGCATGCACAGACAAGAGAGCACCACTGCCCTCACTCTCGTTTGAGGGTTGAAAAACCCTCAAAAGAGAGTCCAGTGGCAAGAGGGCAGGATGCGCCAGGATACGTACCGCGGCGCGTGGGTGATCATGGGCTCGGAGCGGTACTTGGGAAAGTTGTAGGACTTGTACTCTTCATTTGACGAAATCCCCGACCACATGTCCTCTCTGGGCGAGCCTGCAGCAAGAATGCAAGCGACGGTCGGCGCGCGGCAAGACGTGTGTCAAAGTCATGACACGTTTATCGCCTGCAGTTACCGCTCATCTTCCTTGTTTGTCCTTCAGGCAGGGTGGCACCGTGTTCAGCGCTCAACTCAGAATTGGAAGTTTCTGAGCTTAAATCTCAGCTGATGGCAACAGTGCTGGGAAGCTTTGCAAGTGTCAGCGCCCAGCAAGTCGGACATCATGATATTTGATCGAGAGCCCTTTTAAGCGGTCCCAGATGGGGCATCCCAACGCACTTCCGAGCGCGCACAATAAACGACTTGCATCAGTATCTCATCTCAAACATCTCAAAAAGGGCACCCCCAGAGGCAGCTGTCTGTGTGCGGCACGAGGTGCTCGAACAACGTGCGGCTTAGCAACAACACGTGGGAGAGCAGCAGCGCGGGGGAGTGCAGCAGCAACACGCGCACGTGTGCCCAGCGCGAGCATTACCCAGCATCCTGAAGATGAGGTGCAGCTCGTCCTCCACGGTGGAGCCGGGGAAGAGGGGTCGTCCTGCCGCCATCTCGAAGAATATGCAGCCCACGCCCCTGCGAGGAGAGGGGGAGGGGAGGGGGGTGGCCCGACATCGTATGAGAACGAAACGAGGCTCGGAACGTAATGTTTTTCGGCTGGGAAAGTGATGGGTGCGAGACAGACAATTGAGTTGCACGAGCTCATTTGGACAACTGTATGCGACTGGGAGTATCTGACGCAATGTTCTTGAGTAACGTCGTGGACAGGAGTATAAGTGGAAGGAGGGCCATGATCGCCGACGTCTTAGAGAAAGGACGTGACTCAGAGGGAGACGCCATGTGTACAATGAACTTCTTTCGCACCGTACTTAGCCAACCGTGCTAATGAGAGGTGTCACATGGACGCCGCTGAGGATAGTTCGTGGAGATGCGCAGACTCAGAGGGGCAGTGCATGGTACAAATGTGGTGAACAGCAAATAACGGAATTTGGAGTAAAAATCTGTTCCACTGTGACTCATTCCCCAGAAACATCTCTGAAATTCACTCAAAATGTCCAAAAGGCTCTTGATTGGAATTCAAAGCTTAACTTCACGCTGTCAAATCTTGCCATACCTCCATATGACATCATCATACACTGATTCCATGACCTGGTTGGGCAGCATGCCTCACAACTGGAAGGCTGATCGAGTATGTATCACTCCACGGTAGATACGTAAAGTACCACTTTGTTTTGCAGTGAATAGCGATTTTCTTACAGAGAGACTGATCCCCACGAAGCAAGTGTGGAGAGGTTCCACTCCTGGCTCAGGGCCACTGACAGACACAGGCACTGCCCCTGTGCTCCCATGAGGTGGGATAAGGATTTGTATCTGCATGTAGAGGACAACCCTTTCCCGTTCCGATGACGAGTGTGTACGTCATCAAAACGAAACTGGAAGAAAAACTAAAATAACTTTATCGGTACCGAGGCTCCCACAAGGCCATGCTGGAGGGCGGGTGGCACAGTTTTGCATGAGCTATCGTAGATTGCGGTCGTGTCGCTACGGTTCTCTGCGGTGAGTACAATGTTTTTAAAACAGCGGCGCTACGCTTCTCTAAATAAAATTAACCGTGAACCAGGTTCAGAGATTCCACGGTGAGCGTAACATCAACGCTCTGCGACTTGCAGACGTCTCGGAACGGGAAAGGGTTAAATGCCTCAAACACTCTTAGCGGCTTACATCTCATCTCAATCATTTCAATGCCCTGCAACAGTCTAGCCAAGGGACCCACCCACCAGTGGCAGCTGTCCCTGTTACAACGTGCACTCAGAACTGGCCTGTAAATGTGCACGAGCGTGCCAGTAGGGGAGGGGTGGGGGGGCCATGTTGTTGCGGTGTGGATTTTTTTTTCTTCCAATTTAGTCATTTGCGAGCTTTGTGTTAGTTAATTTCGCACCCCAGTTAATCCTGGGCAATGGCCCCATAAGCTTTGATTTTCCTTCATTGCAAGGTCAAATAGTGACATGCCCCGGTATTTGTGGAAGCAATTCCGTGATGATGCCGTGTTGGCAGCGGTGCACATGCACAAGGAACAAACGCACACGTCACAAACACTGTGGCCTTAAATGGGGAAAATGTCATTCGTGACATTTCGGCCGATGATGGCCATTACTACACCACCACTTTTTAATAACCCCACTTATTATTTAAACCACTATTATTTTAAACACAATTGTACACGGTATTTCCTCGTTATCCACGAGGGATACCTTCCGGAGAAGCGTATAATGATATTGGTCTACAAAAAACTATGTTTTTAATAAATTGCCTGACGTAAATACATACTTAAACTATTAAATACATGCAATTTATAATATCTCATCACTTTATCTCATTCTTTTTTTAATCTCGATGCAGTGGTGTAGAGTTCCAGATGCGAGTTGCAGACAGCGAGTTCGTGAATAACAAGGAAATACTGTAATTGCCATAAAGCGTCTTGGAATAAGGCGCTACATAGATCTATAAAATATAAGATTACATGTGTTATGAAGAAGGCCCATTGCCCGAAAACGTCACCAATAACATCGTTTCTTTTTTCCCCATTTACGGCCACACAGTCTTGTCACTGGCGCACGAGTCGAGTTGTTCGTTCTCCGTGGCAGAGCTCCTCCTCCTCCTGCCGCTGCGTCGTTGCCCCAGGGCGATGCTCACCACATGTCGATCTGCGTCGAGTACTCGGTGGAGCCGAGCAGGACGTCGGGCGGCCGGTACCACAGCGTCACCACCTCGTTGGAGTACGTCTTCGTGGGCACCGACTTCGCCCGTGCCAGGCCTGGGCCACACGCAGACACGAGCGAGCCGTGATGCATTGTGGGAAGGGTTCCATTTTGTAATTTATATAACGGATCATTCTGCAACCGTATGCTTGTTGAACTTCTTTCGCACCACCGATGAGCACCGTTGGCTATGTATGGTGCGAAATAAATCCTACATACATACGTAGCCAACCGTGGTAATCGGTGAGAGTCTCAAATTGTGGAGACTTCGGTGAGACGGCCCCAGCGTCCACCGAGCGGGTGACAGTCAGTGCCGAGTGAGCTGTGGTGGCCGGCGCAAGGGCAGTGCGGTGGTGACGAGTATGTACGTATGCATGAGAATAGGTTTTACCTGGTGTAGGCCAATCAGTTGCAAAGACAATGCATATATTATCAGAGCATGTTTGTTTGCATGTTTTGCCACAAGTATGTGAGGTTCATGTAGGCTTGATGCCTTGCAAAAGATATATATTTGTTGTTTGAATATCTTAACACTCCTCTGTTTTATTGCCAGAAAGGGTAAAACCTATTCTTATTTTTCATACTTTGAAACTGGCAAAAAGGTCCCAACCGTGGTAATCGGTGAGAGTCTCAAAGTGTGGAGACTTCGGTGAGCTGGCCTCAGCGTCCACTGCGGTGCAAGGTGCGCACCTCCGATTCGCACTGTTGGCTATGAAAGAACTTCAATGTGCACACATACACCGAGCGGGTGACGGTCGGTGCCGAGTGAGCGGCGGTGGCCGGCGCAGGGGGGGGGGGGGGCAGCGGTGGCGTGGGAGCGAGCGGATTACCAAAGTCGGCCAACTTGAGCTCGCCCTTGTCGTTGATGAGCAGATTCTGTGGCTTGAGGTCGCGGTGCAGCACACGGCGCTTGTGGCAGTACGCCAGCCCACGCAGCAGCTGCAGCAGGAAGATCTGAAAAGGCAGCAGTCCCCACTCTGAGCTACATGCAGCACGAGCAATAGTAGTAATAATAATGATGACCGTAATCACATGGACAGGTAACAGTGTGGTTTATATTCATCAACAACAATATATAATAGGCGGCATTTTGGGGTAATGCCCTTCTTCATAGCACAGAGAGGTCAGGAGAGAGAGTGGATAATGAGAGTTGGAGACTGCACACCATGGAGCCAAATGAGAATTAAATGTTTTTAAAAACTTTCTGATTAACAGTTTTTTTTAATTGGCGTATGAATAATCACCTAATAGTAGCTGTTGGGTAACAGATACTATTGGGTAACAGACAAACCCTTGAATAATAAAAAAAGGATTACGAAATCAACTAATTGATATTCAATTATTATAAAATATTGCTGGCACATTGCATTGTGGGAAGATTTGTTCTTTGGGAGCACAGGGCACAGTCCACGGTGCAAACATTGCTGCTTCAAAAGTCAGAGGACACTGACAAAACCAGCTCTGAGGTTTTGAATGCATAATCCTTAACCAGGAGAGGTTGTTACTTGGGATAACTGTCCGTCAGTCAGCAATCTACGTGTTGCACTGATGCCCAGTGGCACCACCATGGGTTTGTATGTATGTAGAACTTATTTTGTATCGTACGAAGACATCCGTGCTAATCGGAGGTGCTTTCAAAACGGTGGGTTATGCGCACAGTGCCTTCACAACCAGCTAGCGAATGATTGAAATCTATTGCAGATAAATATTTCCTTAATGACTTTCGATGGCAGTGAGCATGTCACTTTAAACATTTATACTTCAGGTGTATTCAGGTAGGACTTTGTGTGGACAGAGCCGATTATTCACACACACATTCACACGCGAATAAAGTCGAAAACGCGAATTATAATCAATGGCTACTGAAACCTCAAAACTTCAGAGCTCTACGAAATGGAACCGTGGGGAAATGTGTCATTTATTCACTCTACAGATATTCGCGTAACTGCACGCCCTCGATATTCAGCCCACGATGTTGGCAGGCTAGTGAGTAGCCCTCCACATCTGGAGTGTTACGATATTCAAACACCTCTCTGCGTTCAATCGCACGTAGCCTCGCTGTGCCCTTTGAAGCGCAGCCCAAGAAATGGCCGAGTGTCCAATTAAAATATCAGCAGCGACAGCGAGTTAGTTGACCAGAAGTCTGCACATGGTGGGTTAAAGTGTGGGTAATTCCCACCTCTTCCAAACCCGCACCTCCGATTAGCGCGGCTTGCGAAATAAGTTCAACACACATACATATGTACATACATACGTATAGCGAGCATGAAAGAGTAGGCCAAATACCCTCATAGCAGCTCTCTAGAGCCTCCCTCTAGTGGAGGCCCTTCCGCAAGCAGTGGTGCGAGTGAGTGATTGTGGGACTTCACCTTTAGCCTGATCTCGTGACAACCACAAAAAGGGTGCCAAGCAAAATCATAAAATGCAAGAAAAATCTGGCAGCGCGAGCATTTGCTTTTTTCCTGCTACGGCGCGTTTGACTGGTTGAGGAGAGAAACAGGATTTAAGATGCTGCTACACGATTGGCTCAACTGCTCCGTCAGCACTGAGAGGAGCCGTGTGAGATGACACGCACTCGCCACAGAAGCTTAACAATGCGGCCAAAGCGATGATAGATCGGAGTGTGGCGTGCTGAGCAGACAAGCCTTCTTAAGACAACGCTGATCCCCCCCTCCCCCCTCATCCAGCTCACTGATGTCATGGAGAAAGGGCAATGACCTCTTTGCATTGTGCACTTGGTACATGTAATGGAGGAAAGGTCTGAACTTCCCACTTATAGCTATTGCACTGTCTTGCAAGGATGCAAAATAAAGTGTCTTACCAGATGCTTTATTGTTCACGAAACAGCGATAAAATGTCATAATAAATATCATCGGCCATGGTCAATCCACTGCTGGATGAAGGCCTCACCAAAGCTGCTGCCATCTCTCTCCATCATGCGGGGCAATAATCCGCCCAGTACCTACGCACGAGCCGATCCCATGGCTCCATATCCTCCAGGATGCATTACATTCATTTGATGTATTGTTCTAAAAAAGTTATGAGGATTTCGTTTAAATTTCAATGAAATAATAATCGACGTTTCATAAATAATCTCCAGCTTCAGAACGCCAGTTGACTGCCAACGTCCAAATATGTATTGCCTCCCAGTGACAGCAAAACATCCCATCCGAATTGTTTTATTAACCTGTCATGAATTGTATAATGTCCACAAAATACTGTATTCACGGCAATTTAGTAGATAATTAAGACAAGTTGTACATGAAGGGCATGAGACTAAATGTGCGTTTCTACTGAGTACACTGTTTACCTGTAGAGCAACAGTGCTCACACGGGGTAAAACCTAAATTGTGGATCGCTCCCATTCGTAAATTGAGAAAACTGTTAAAATTACTCTTGAAAGACACGTTTAGAGACAGCAGACGTATTTATTGAGGTATTGAATTAGATACGTTAATGCTTAATGCATTTATATTAAAATCCTGTTTATCTCTTAACGTTGATTTTACCTCATCCGTTCATTACCACAACAACAATGCTGTTGTATTGCGGTGTGCACACAGGGATTCTCGTTACTCTCATGCCATTTAAGTGCTTCACAAATGCAAATCTTCATGGTTGTATCTTGATTTGAAGCTTTCGTGACTGCAGTAATCCATACTCTTTGGTTCTTTCGGTAAAGTCACGTAGGTAGAAACATTCTAATAGATCACGACGTTTTCGATCAGGTGGGAGACTCCCACGGTTGCTTGTGTGGCGATCGAAACGTCGTGATCTATTATTATTTTTCTTCTACCTATGTGACTTTATCGAAAGAACCAAAGAGTATACTTCATGGTTGTGTTGAACGTTTTGGCTTTCTCGTGCTTTTAACACGACCTAAAACAAACAAAATGGCTCCTTGCAAACGAAGCTTTTCAGACAGCCCTCGTCGCTGCCACTGGGGGCCCCCCCCTGAGCCCATGGTCAACCACTGTTCACTCATGTCATTAACCCCAGGAGGAGAATGATGGGCAGAGCTGACCCCGCAATCGGAATTTTAATCCACAACTGTGAGTCGTGTGTACTCATAATGGAGCCAGCCGAGTGGATTATCACACACAGGGCTAAACATTTTCACCTTGAAGCACGAACTAATCTAGCCCCTAGATCAATAACAACAATGAAGCACTCTCACTGTCTTCAATGTCCTTTGTAGCCTCCCGCCCCGCCTGCCTCACCTCTCTCATCTCACACGGCCTCCACCTCACGTACATCTCCTCTCACCGTCGCTGTTAAAGTTTGGGCTCAAAGCCTTTTGACGATTCTCTGCCTATGACTCACCAAGTCTTAGCTCTTTAAAATAATATACCCACACAGAGTATATTAACACCTTCAGGGACATGCACATTTATTTTTTATAGGGTGTCTTGAGATGCATATAAATACTTAATAAAGCCACGCTGTATCGTAACAAAAATGCATTTACGCTCACCGAGTGCGAGCACATCATGGCAAGATCCTATGTCCATCATCATCATCATCAAAGTTTAACTTTTTTTTCGTAAAAAAAAATGTGGGGCCATCAATTTTACTTGAGAAGATCTAACCAGACATTATTATTACTATCTGCCATTTGGTGCCACATTTATAGTGGTAAGTTTGATAACCATATTACAGGCCCGACCTTTAGAGTGGGCAATCACAGCAGCTGCATAGGGTAAAACACTGAGGACTACGATTGGTATGGAGAACCTCAAAACCTTTGCCCAATTGTACTGCTTAACTAATCTAGACATATACTTATCAGCTGATATTCATCCAACCATCGTGGCACATCATAAGAAAATTCTGGCACATCATAAAACTAGAGGCAATGACATGGCCCAGTGGTCGCACATTCACCACTTATTACGGCCTGGCCTGGTTTTTGAGTCTGCTAAGGCCTGGCCTGATGATAGACTCTGCTAAAGCCTGGCCTGGTGATAGAGTCTGCTAAGGCCTGGCCTGGCTCTAGAGTCTGCTAAGGCCAGGCCTGGTTATAGACTCTGCTAAGGCCTGGCCTGGCTCTGGAGTCTGCTAAGGCCTGGCCTGGCTCTAGAGTCTGCTAAGGCCTGGCCTGGTGATAGGGTCTGCTAAGGCCTGGCCTGGCTCTAGAGTCTGCTAAGGCCTGGCCTGGTGATAGAGTCTGCTAAGGCCTGGCCTGGTTATAGAGTCTGCTAAGGCCTGGCCTGGCCTGGTGATAGGGTCTGCTAAGGCCTGGCCTGGCTCTAGAGTCTGCTAAGGCCTGGCCTGGTGATAGAGTCTGCTAAGGCCTGGCCTGGTGATAGAGTCTGCTAAGGCCTGGCCTGGTTATAGAGTCTGCTAAGGCCTGGCCTGGTTATAGAGTCTGCTAAGGCCTGGCCTGGTTATAAAGTCTGTTATGGCCTGGCCTGGTTATAGAGTCTGCTAAGGCCTGGCCTGGCTATAGAGTCTGCCGAGAGATAAATACGCGACCAACAGAAGTGGCACCCCGACGTGTGACTGTGCGGATACCTGACGCACCTTCACGTTGTGCATGCTCATGATGTTTCCACAGTCGTCCATGTACTGCTTCAAGTCCTTCTCCTGTATCAGGGATACGGAGACATCACAGCAGCATTGGAGAGTACCACACTACATGCAAACGCTTTATAATTATTATTCATTATTATTATGATGCCTGTTTACCCAGGAAATCCTCACAGCGTCTCAAGACTCTCTTTTACCCAGGAAAGACATGTTTTCTCAGAAGAGGGGCCAATATTGCGGCTATGTGTAATCAAATGGAGTAATTGGCAGGTAATTTGTCAGCATTGGGATGTTTGGTAAACACCAGTTACATTGCATGAATTATATCGGTGGTGATGCTGCTGCATGGACAGTGGTGCACAAGCTTAAATAACAAACAAACAAAAAACTGTTGTCAAGAACACCACGGCCTAAAATATATAACAGATGACGTTTCGGGCAATGGCTCTTCCTCATAGCACATCAATAAGGGCAATTGTGCTGTTACGTTGTCTGTGGTTTTAGTTATTGGAGGAAAGGGGAGAACCCGGAGGAAACCCACGGAGAGCAGGGGGAGGACATACAAACTCCACACAGGAAGGCGCCCGTCCTTTCCATTCCCACTTGTGGCTAAGCCACATGAAATGTATAGCAGACAAATACTCTAAACGAACGTTCATTCTAAATGCGGAGGAAAAAACCATAAGGCCCGGAGAAAAATCCACGCGACCATTGGGAGAGAACATGCAAACGCCATATATACAACAAGCATCAGAGTAGGGATCAAACCTATGACATCCTGTATACCAGGCGAGGTAGTTAACATCATACCGCGATTCGAAGTGCTCCTCCCACCACAGTGGCAAGCACGGCACTCACCAGGTACTCGAAGACCAGGGTGAGGGACTTGTCCGTGTGCACGATGTCGTGCAGCGTGACGATGTTGGCGTGCTTCAGATCCTTCAACAGCGACACTGTAATCGTCAACGTCCTCATCAGTGCTTTTGCATCGCTGTCAACGCAGCAGCAGTAGCACATGACCACAACGCAGCAGCAGCAGCAGCACATGACCACCGCACCTCCGCGCGAATGTATGTTGAACTCCTTTCGCACCGTACGCAGCCAACCGTGCTAATTGGAGGTGCGGGGCAAGGACACCAATCTAAACACACAAAGCAGCTCTAAAGAATTTAGTTTTCAAACTAGATTTAAAAGTGCAGAGCTAGTGGTTTCCTAATGTCGGACGGAAGAGCGTTCTAGTCGACTACAGAAGCGCATCTGAAAGCTCGCAATGCGGTGACCGCCTTTGTTAGATGGCTAGGGAAACGCCGCTGTTGCGACGACGAACGGAGTTTTCGTGATGGTTTATGCTCCTTGACGACATCTCAAGGTATTGTGGTTTATTTGTAGCAGGCACTTTGTGTGTAATGAGTGCGACCTTAAAATGCATTCATTCGGCAACAGGATGCCATGCAGCTCGGCGAGGACTGGACAAACAAGGTCGGATCTCGCAGTATCCGTCACGACGCGTGGCCCGTCATGCGGGTCATGGAGGTCACCTGACCATTCTTTATTTAACACACAATTTTTTGGCGAGGCTGCTGCTGTTGCTGCTGCTGCTGCGTTGACAGCGATGCAAAAGCACTAAACAGCAAAATGCACACTCGACACGTTTTGTCACCAACGCCGTGAATTTAAAAGGAAAACTCGACGAGAGGCGAACGTCTCAGGCGACGGCCCTTCCTCCAGAGCGCCAGGCTATGCGCGCGATTCCAAATGACGGGTATGCAACATTGTTATTCGCGCTCTCACCCTCGCGGATGGCCGTGCACGGCGCTCCCTCCTCGTGCTCCAGGCGGATCTCCTTGAGAGCCACCAGGTTGTCGGTTAGTTTGCTGCGGCCTTTGTACACCGTCGCGTACGTGCCCTGCGCAACGGCGAGGTCATTTCACCCACCGATCGGTGCGTTATTATTTGAGCGCAGTCTGTTCTTCTGTAACGCGTGCTTTCATAACGCGAATTGTATATAACGCGATTAATGCATCGGGGAACGCATGTTTTTTTATAACGCGGATGCGAACCGGATATAACGCCATTGAGTGAACGGAACTACGTCGCGCGAGTAGGAATAAAGAGCGCTTGTAACGGCTGCTTCAGAGTAGCGTCGCACAAGGCGGGATGCTACTGGATGCTTCTAGATGCACAGCCTCAAATGAGTACCTGGTGGCGGTGTGTAAACATTGCCACTAGGGAGACAAAGGTGGTCGGGCGTGGTGCTGGCCACCCACCCCCTCGTGTACCGTTCTGGCCTTCATAGGTGCTCGCTAACAGCACTTGCCCCTAAAGTCTGTTAAGACTATATGGGGGATCTTTGTTGTCTGTGTGTGTGTGTGTCTGTGTGTGTCTGTGTGTGTCTGTTGGCTGGGTCATGTAGCCCGCATGCCCAGCCACCGCATGCCTAAACAGCTTTTGTTCGGCCGGATCAAGGGGGCTAAACGGGCGCAGCACGGGCTAGAGAAGAGATGGAGTGATGTGGTACAGGAGGACGTGGAGCTGAGTGGACTTGCCAATGACTGGTACCAGCGGTGTCAAGATCGGCCTCAGTGGAGGAGGATCGTGAAGGACGCTACTGTGTAGTTGGAGGCAGTCGCCCACCAACAACAACGGAGGGCGGAGGAGCGACACTCACAACAACGAGCGGAGCGCCGGGTGGCTAAAGCACAGCAAGTTGGTACAGTAGGGGGCACAGGTGGTGCATCAGCCAGTCATCTCGGTCATCTCGGTCAGTCGACCCGTGGCACCTGGGTCTGCCCCGTGACCTCCTGCCAGCGGGCGTTCGACACTTCACGTGGCCTCAGGGTGCACTTGGCCTGGCACAAGCGTCGTGGTGACGTCACCGCCACTTAGTGGCGAATGGCGGTTGTTGTTGTTGTGTCTGTGTGTGTGTGTGTCTGTGTGTGTGTGTCTGTGTGTCTGTGTGTGTGTGTGTCTGTGTGTGTGTGGCTGTTCTCCCGGTACTCTGGAAGCACGTGGTGGGAAGCCTCCAATGGTTGTGCTATGAAAACACTGACACTTGCTTTGGGAATGTGGAATGGTCCATGGCTGGGCTATAAGGTGGACATTTGAATGCAGGACAGCAAGTGGTCATCTCTACGTGATCTCTCGGGTTTCCCCCGAGTGCGTGTGGGATTTCTCCATGTCCTCTAGCATCCTATCACATGCAGAAATAATCTACAAGGGATTGGGCAAAAATATTCGCTGCAGGTCCCTCCTGAACAAGGAAATGAGCCCGACTGAGGCTTATATACAACTGATCGTGTCTTATATAGCGCCTGAATACAAGGCACTTTGCAGCAATTATAAAAAAATTTGTACATAAGATGACAGTGGTTGAGATAAACGGTGGGGTTATTCAAAGTGGTGGTGTAATTGTGGTGACAGGAGAACAGGCGCAATACGTTAATGAGGGGTTGGGGTAGTGATAGGGGAAGTGATAGGGGTAGTGATAGGGGAAGTGATAGGGGTAGCGATAGGGGTAGCGATAGGGGTAGGAGTAATGCTAGGGATTTGGCAGGCCTGGTTGTAATTGGGGGGAAGTGAGTAGCAGTTGCAGGATGGGCAAGAGGAGAAGAGATGGGGGTTGTTTTAAGAAAAAAAACAGAAGCAGGTCAGTGAGGACGATTGTTTCATGTGCAGTGGGAGTTGCTCCAAGTGAAGGGGAGGAAGAAGGGAACAGGAGAGCGAGAGAGCGAGACTGGGCGCAGGGCGAGGAAGGCGCAGAGAGGGACGGTCGAGATTTGGAGCGTGGCGGACGGGATGGGACAGAGTAGTGAGAGATGAGAGGAGCAAGGTCGGGTAGGCCAAGACCATGGAGGGATTTAGAGACGAGAATAAAAAATGTAAACAGACAGCGATAGGAGACAGGGAGCCAGGGTCGTTATAAAAGTCGAGCAGAATTGTAGGAATTGTGAGGAAGGTTAAAGCATGGTCTGGGCAATTAGTCTGCGTACACACACGACCTAAAATACCCATGGGCTCCCAACGAAACCAAAATAAACAAAATAAGGAAAACTTTATCAATACATCGTTGAAAAATTGACAAATGTTATCCAGCAATATTACCTTCACATTCGAATACTGCTGAAGTACACAACATCTGCGTCTTGCACAGGCTGTGGGGGCTGCTTTGCAATGCATTCAATGTGAAACGACGTGAGATGCAGCGCCTGTAGGCGAGTCGCGTTAAATACCTCTCCAAGCTTGTCGAGCTTCGTGTAGGTTTCCAGTTTCCCAAATCCAATTTCTGACTGAGAGAGAGCAAAACAACAAGGGGAGAAATTTAATTGCCACGTCCCTCAACGGAAACACGAACGAGATTGATTACATTTGTCTGTGCGTTTTAATGGAGCAACCGCATCTTCAAAACACTTTACAAAATTAAACGAATGTAAAACATCTTCTATATATATAAAAGGGAAATTTGTGAATATGTGTATCTGTTCGAAATGTTTAGCATACTTCCCAACATGCAACAAACTTGAAATTTGGCATGTGGGTAGCTTCCAGAATGTACACAATGCAAAGAGTATAAAAATATACTTTTGCATATTGGGGGAGGGGGGGCACAATAATGGAAATATTATTTTGCACGGCAAGTGAGCGGTGACGTCACATCTGTGATGTCACCCACATGCGGCAGCGTCATGCAGTGTGCCTGCTGACGTCACCCCCCCTACCCTCCGCGTAGGCCGTGTATTAATCCAAGACAAGAATCCAAGTCTCGGGCGAAGCCGGGTAGTAAAGCTAGTCTATTATAATTTGTTTTTACCAGATAAGGCCTGAGATATATAGCCCTATTTCAGAAGCGACCTGGCCACAAATGATAGCCTGATGAAGTGGCTTATCATGTGGAAATGTATAGCAGCCATATACTCTAAACGCACGTGGATTATAAATGTGGATGGGAAAAACCGGAGGACCCGGAGAAAAATCCAGGCAACCACAGGGAGAACACACAAACTTCAAATATACAGGCGCCAGGGTTGGGGTTGAACCCACAAACTCCTATATACCAGGCGAGGTAGTTAACATCTCGCCACCGTGGCGACATGAAACGTTAGCTGGCTAAAAGGAAACTATAATAAACGTGGCAAAAATAATACAGAAATTTCAACCCTAAAATAAAATAGCCAAAAATAACAAAATAGCTGCCAAGTTCTGTAATTGTTCAGCGATGAGAATATCGATGTTCCTCTCTCTCTCTCTCCTCCGAATATAACATGCTGAAAATATCCCCACTCATTACCAAGACATCTCAATGCAAATGCCCCCTCTTGTATATCATCAAAACATATGGTCACATTTACGCGCATTACGCAGACAAATTGCACTGCGTTGCATTTAAACATTCACCATCTCTAAATGATCCCCAATGCTGTTGTTAAGCCCTCCAATTTGAATCCACACATAATCATATCATCCAAACCGCCTCTGATGTGATTCTAGACATCATTGAATAACCGATTAACTGGGACATAGATCAACCCTTTGGATATGTTTATCGTTTAAACATTTTTTTAAATTCTCCATGAATATTCAAATCGGTGTCAGGTCTCGGGATGAAGGAATATCCATTGAGAGTGTGTCAAGGCACAACGCCTTCTGGAAGATGACATCAGAGATCAACTTCTGAAGTCCCATTATAATTGGGCTGCTCACGAACACTCAAAGGTGGACATTTTGGCGAATTCAGTGAAAAACAAAACTTGAAGAAAAATGGATTCAGTTTTTTGTTGTTGCACAGTTATTGGTGACCGGGATGCGACTCACAACTCACTAAACGAGGGAGCCCAGCTTAATAATACACTGTGGCTGAAAGGCACACAGGGTCTCATTTAGGTTTACACAGCCCTCCCTGTTAATGTGACATTAATCCCCCCCCCCCACGCCGAGTTACCCTCTCAATCCGGTCTCTTTCACAATTAATTAGGATCAACCAGGTATTTCTAGCGAGCAGGCCTGGTGGCCTAGATTGCTCACGTCTCGTCTGGGGCAGAAGCAGTGGGATTTACTGAGTTTGAAGCCAAGCAGCGAGGTGACTGCAACCTTTTCATTTTGTTAAATTGCGTTTTGTCACTTATCTCTGGCATATTTACACCTCCGATGCTCAAAAGTAGCGGTTTGTCAAGCAATTAACACTCGATGCCAATTGAGCGGGAAGGCAGAGAGCCACAAAGCAGTTCTTCAGGAAATGCTGATGTTTTGTGTGCATATGCACAAAAAGGCTGCGTCCTTTCTACACATTTGTGCGTGTTATTTGAAACTCATTGTTTAGCAGCTGGCACCATGATTCTGTTACAATGATGGTTTTTATTTATTTATAGATTTGGTGCAGCACCCAAGTGTGCATCAATGGCAATCAGAGAGACTTGCTGTGACATGACGTTCCACAGCCACTCTCTGGCACATGGGGTAATAATGCACGGGTGCTGCCAGAGGTTTCTGAAGTGAAGGTCTCATCACAGCATTGTTTTTTTAACACAAAGGGAGAAACAACAAAACGCCCGGAGCCCCACCAAGGAGGCGCGTCGCAGCCGCCGGCTCAGCGGCGCGTCAAAGGAGCGGCCGTTGAGCTGAAACTTCTCCAGGTATCCCTCCGGCAGGCGGATATCGGCCGGCAGAGACAGCCGCTTGTTCAGGTCCTGCCGACGGAACGCACGCACGTGACCAAGGTTAGGGGAGGGGGGCACTCGCCGATGTTTTATTTAGTTTGTGGTTCTGCGCAAGCGTCCTTCCGTGCGAGCTCTGCCGAGCGATCCTCATCGCAACGCTCTCGCCCCCGCGTCGGCGCGGGAAAGCGAACGCGTCGGTCGCAGCGGCGATGCAACAATACAGTTTCCATTCTCCCACGTTCTGCAAGGTTGAGTGGCTCTCTGCGGGGGACCATAAATGGTTGCGTTGTATGTATGTGCGCGTGTGTTGAACTTCTTTCACACCGCATGTAGCCAACCGTGCTACTCAGAGGTGCGGGGGTTGGAAAACAAACTAAACGCAAAAAGCAGTTTAAAGAAATGGTGAGTTTTCAATCCAGAACCGCGTGGGCACGGTTACGGAGGTGCATTGGACTTGGGAGAGCACAACATCTCACGTGGGCTTTTGCCGTCACATGATCTGTTTATTATAACGCTCGCTTGCTTACGCGGGAAAGACGCAAGAGTCTTGTTTTTTCAGCAAGATTCCTGCCAAGCCATCCCAGTCGGGGTAAACGCTGCCGCTGCGTAATCCCCAATCGCGTATTCTGCAGGGGCGTTTTTCAGCATCAGGACGCTATGGTCAACGCCAGTTGCATTGTGTTATTTTTTGTTGCTACGGGAGGGAACTGGAGAACCTGGAGGGAACCGATGCGGAACAGCAGACGAATATACAAAAGCCACTTCAGAAAGGCAGCCGAGTCAGGAATCGAACCCAGGCCCTCATTGCTGTGAGGCACGGACGTTGCCACTGTGCCCCCTTGACCCGCCAAAGTTGTTGTCGTTACCTAAGCAGCAGTGGATTGTGTCTACAGAGCTACTGTGGTTCAGAGGTCAGCTCACCAGTATCCGAATCTGAAGTCTCCAAGGTTAGATTACTGACAAAGTCAATAACACATCTCACCCATTGGTTTTGCACGTTCAGCCTGACCAGCAGTGAAATTAGTATTCTACAATAATTCATTCAGTGTTTATCTCTGTCCCAAGATGTTTCACTAAGCATCTGAACAAGAGCCAAATAAATGCCTCGAGTAATACAGGCACTTCAATAGCACCCATGCATAGCGCATATCACAACTCGCCAGTCCCACACATCATATGCATGCCTGTGTGCGCATGTGTGAATGTGCTGTGCCTGCCTTCCCGGAGTTGCTCACTATCAGCACTTCTGCCAACAGTCTGTTGAGGCTATACGGGGGATCTCTGATGCGAGAGTGTGAATGGCTTTCTGTGTGCATGCGTGAGCGTGTGTATCGTTGTATGTGTGCGTGTGTGGTGTGGATAGCGGTGGCGCAGCGGTGGGAAGCGGTGGTTTAGCGGTCAGCGCGCTGCGCTACGAACCCGGCCACCTGGGTTCGATTCCCACTCACGGCCTCAAATGAGTACCTGGTGCGGTGTGTTAACATCGCCACTAGGGATAAAAAGGCGGTCGGGCGTGGTGCTGGCTACCCACCCCCTGGTGTGCCATGCCGGCCTTCATAGGTGCTCGCTAACAGCACTTGCCCCAACAGTCTGTTAAAGCTATAGGGATAATCTTTATATTTGGTGTGAAACTGTGCACGGCTGTGTATGTACGTGTGTGTGTGAAGCATATGTGTGAGATGTGTGAGCATGCGTGCGTGTGTGAGTGTAAGCACGTGCGTGAGTGTGCATGCGCACGTGTGAGACATGAGCATGCGAGCACGCGTGTGTGTGTGAGTGAACCAGGAAAGTGCGTCTGCGCGTGTGAGTGCGTGCGTGCCCCCACCTCCTGGGAGATGCGCCGGTTCTGGTGGTTGCGCATGCGCACGTGCACGGGAGACTGCACCTCGTCCGAGGACGTCCCGGACGCCTGGTCGCTCTCTCCGTCAGAGCCGATCTTCAGGTTCTCGTGGACAATTCCTGATGAAGACGACGACGACGACGATGAAAATGACGACGATAGCAACAGTCGATTCGCACGTCCAGGAAAGCTGCTGTGAGTCTCAGTACTGTTGTAAACGAGGGTTCTGTTTGGAATGTTTGGCGGTGAGTTGGGCCGTTGGCTCGGACACCTGGGGTTCTGCGTTGACCCCATGGCTCCATTAAGAGCTACATCGTCCCTCGCCTCATTGACAGCGGCAGGCAAGTCACCGGCAAAGTTTGGTCAATGCCCTGATTGATTCATTACCTGTACTTACCAATGAACGATGGAAGAAAATGTGTTTGTTGGAGGAACCCAAAATGCAAAAGAAAATTCACAAATACAAATGGGGAAACTCTCAATATTCTTTACACGACAGCTCATGATGGAAGTCTCCCGGATGTGACATCTCTATGCAACCGATCAGCGCCACCTCTCCAAGGGAGCGTAAATGACCAAGACAAATTTGGCTTTTGAACTCCAGTCGGGGCATGCCTAACACTCAAGACATTACACTGCCTCTGAATACCCCCTTCAATTGATCTCTGGTCCAAACGGCAGAGAGCAGCACTCTCCCACCAGTCCCTGTACACAGTGACCAATGTTCGCCGCATGACAGTCAAACTGATATCGCAGAACCAAATGTAACATTCTGATTCACATAGCCAACGATGACCTGTCTGAGACCATCAAATTCGTTGCACTTGAGAACTCGGTTCAACAACGGGGAGACTGAGGGATCCCGGATTCGAACCCGGGATCTCTCAGCGGTGCCCTCCGAGCGCCCCGGCCACCCCTTGCCGCCCCCGTTAGACAAGAAGCGCCAGGACCCAAGAGCACGGTAGCTCTCGGCCGCTGCGGCTCTGGGGCAGACGAGAGAGGGAGCGCGTCAGACAACGCACACAGGAGGAGAGCGGGGGATGCGGCGGTGGCAGCAGCAGCAGGGTGCGTGCGTCGCGCCCACCGAGCCGGTTGTTGTTGTTGATGGGCATGTTGACGTAGGAGCCGAAGCCGCCGTTGCCGATGACGCTGTGCGGCCGGCGGAGAGGCGGCTTGCGGAGGCTGCCCGCGTACTGGTGCAGGAAGGAGTGCATGCTCTGCGACGAGGGCGGCTTCCCGTTCTTCACGATGGGCTCTGCCGGTGCACGTTGGGGGAGATGGGAGTACAAAACGACCGTGAGCGACGTCGCGGTGGAACGTGAGCGACGATGCAGAGGAGCGGGCAACGCGTCTCCCTTGTACAGGAAGCGGATTCTGAGATTTTCAGATTCACCTTTCGCCGTCCCAACAAAACCCACCACCAGCCAGTATATTTTATCCTCAAGATTCTGAAACATTATTCGATTCAAGGATAAAAACTTTTTTTTGGCTTTCTTGTGCTGCCTCGTTTGCACCGTGTTATCAGTCCATTACTTTATTTATCCTGTGAGTATCGTCAGCAGCATCAGATTCGTCTGTGCAGAGCTACTGGTCTGGTTGAGACCGTACCCTTTTTGCTCTGCTTCGTTAATTACAACCATTCGCCAAACAGAACAAACTGCATTAAATTTGCATGGATATACAAATGATGCTCACATGCATAATTCGATGAGCATCGTAAGAATAAGAATCTATTTAATCACAAAACAATGTCTGCACGTTGAATTGCTTGCACTAATGTGGAGGGTACCATTTGCAAATAGAAAGACATACCATTTTTTTAAGGACAAACCATTTTTTGCTAATAGTTTGGGGCTTTTTATAGATATCTTGACAAATGTATTTGCGCACCAGCGGAGGTAACTGATAAAAGTTGAACTGACAAACACTTTTATCAAACATTCACTGTGCATTAAAATAAAAATGCAGTGCCAAATTTCCATCACGGAATTTGCAAGGCACTCAACTTGCCGGCTATTCTCGAACCATTTGACGTTTTGCAATTGCGACATTTCCCCAAAAAAGTGACATTACAATCTTACATGGCACATATATGCAAACCAGATTTGCGAGCAGTTGATGTGCAGACAAGACGTGGCCCCTGCCCTCGCTCCGCACGTCAATTCTCTCCGAGTCAATACTCGGGTCAAATGTCTCCGTGCTCGCTGCAGCGATCCGCTCTGCTCGTCTTTGATGGGGCGCCCTGGGCCGGTGGTTATATTTCCACCCCTCCGTGTCGGGGGGGCACAGCATCGCCGGGGGTTGCAACCACCGACGACGTTGCACAGGGCGCGGCTCTGCCTGCTTTATCGACCCTGCAGGTCTGATGGGATGAGTTCGCTCTCGACCGGAATTTAAAATGTAAAATGTTACGATTATATTTCCTGCCTCCGATTAGCACGGTTGGCTATTTACGGTGCGAAAAAAGTTCAGTGCACGTACATGCATATGAGTTGAGCGCTATGCACGCAGAAACCACCAGCCCAGCTTGCACAAAGACAAACATCCCCCATATAGCCTCAACAGACGGTTGGGGCAAGTGCCATGAGAGAGAGAGCCCCTATAAAGACCAATGCGGAACACAAGCGGGTGGGATGTGGCCAGCACCACGACCGGTGGGTCTCTGAGTGCTGACGTTTACACACAGTACCAGGCATTCGTTAGTCAACCCATGGAGGGCAGTGTCCAGATACCACTTGCCACTGATGTGCATTGCCAGGAATCAAACTCACGACAGGACAACGACAAAGATCCCCTGTATAGCCTGAACACACTGTTGGGGCAAGTGCAAGCGAGCACCTATGAAGGCCGGCATGGCGCACGAGGGGGTGGGTGGCCAACAACACGCCCGGCCGCCTTTGTCTCCCTAGTGGCTATGCTTACACATCGCACCAGGTACTCATTTGAGTCTGAGTCAACTTAGGAGAGGCCCAGGCCCGGATCAGATAATCGTCAATGGTGTTGGCCGTGATCGGGAATCGAACTCGGGTCACCGGGTTCGCAGCGCAGCGCGCTCACCTCTGCATTACCGCTCCCCAGAACAGAAACTCACATACTCACACACATACCCACACAAATACCCACACGAATACCCACACACATATGAGGGAGCCCTGGGGCACGGGGTCAGCACACTCAGACAGCTGTGTTTGACTCGCCCGGACAGCTGGGGAGTGGCCCTGCATAAACATCACTGGGACACCTCCCTGCTGGGCAAACAAGACACTCCATATAATTCCCACTGCCTAAACATAGCCACACGGGAAGCGGGCACTTAATGTCAAGAGCAGACGCCAAGGAACAAAGGGGAATGTAACGGCGTGTTTAAGGACAAGATGTTCTCTTCCTGCTATCCGCGATGTTACGGAACGTCGGACCTCCTCTAGGTAACCGCGCGGATTCCGCTCACGGCAACACGAGGTGCGCTCCGGATAACGGGCGGGACAATGAGCGAGGTCGGACCGCAGATCAGAGGACATCCGCCACGACTGCGCCCTCAATGCGCGCCACGCCCGCGTACTTTGCGTCGACATGAATTCCGGGCGCGATCGGCAAAACTCGGCGACGAACGTGGGACGATGGACGCCGCCGCGGTCGCTCGTGGTGCTGGCGGAGCGTCGTCGTCAACGCGGTGCCTCTTCTACTTCCTTGCAATCCGCGCTGCTCCATTCGAACGGGACAATTCAGACGCTAAATGGCTTCGCGTGAATGCCCATTATGTGGCGGATGGCGGCGGCGGTACACTCGGAGCATTCAGCGCCGGAGCCGTCTCACCCCACCCCACCCACCCACCCCCCCCATTCATTGCCGACTACGAGCGCGCACAAGAGCCGGGCGTGGGAGCCGCACCGCGACCCCCGACGGTCACGCAAAGACTCGCGTTGGCAGCTTAAACGGCGGCATCCCCATCCCCCCCCTCCGCCACCCGAGCACTGCTCGACGGCGAACGTTGCGGCGCAGCGTTGACCTGAAACATCCATGGGAGCCATCACAAGGACTTTAGCCGGCAGGGGCGGTGCCAGCGGTGAAAACTTGTGCCTCGCAGCTAGTTCCTGGGCTCGCTTGCAGACTCGGGCGCGCTTTACCACGGCAAAATCTGTGCGTTTTACACCTGTTCTGGGTGGGTTTCCTCTCGGGGTTCTCCGGTTTCCTCCCATAGCCGAACAAAACCGGGCAATGCAACCGGTAATTGGCCAAAATTGCCAATGCGGAAGAATGAATTCCCTGTTAATTGCTCAACTGGAATTATATTCTTGCGCATGACGGCGACGTGCATCAGGAGCGAAGTGCCAATGTAGAGGTCTGCTGGCCGCGACGAGATGGGCTTCGGGGGAGAGTTCGTGGAGATTTGGCTACTCCTCGATCGTTGGAGGAGTTCTGTATGGTCCACAGTTTGGGTTGCACGGCCACAGTCGCACCACTGCCGCTTGTGTCTTTAATTTTCCATTCACCAAGGAGATTGTGTGCGCACCGTGGCCTGTTGCCGTCCCGGTGCGGTTGATGGCTGCACTGGCATCTTCGAGGGGGAATGTCACAGCCAAGAAGGGTGTACGATGTTTGGAATTCAACAAAGTTTGCAGGATCCCCTTAAAAATAAAAAAAAAGTCTTGAGACTTAGTGAGGCTTTTCTGGGTAAACAACCATAAAATAATAATATCAATAATACAACAATAAAACACAGTTAAACATTCACATTTATTCCCATGTAAAATTTGAGAACTATCTGTGTTCGTATCCATTGCCAACCCTGAGCAGGTGGTTATGGGATTTCCATGTTCCCGTGGTGGGTGGGAGGTGCAGTCTCTTTGTAGAACACCCATTATTGATTTCTCCCAAGTTTTGCTCGATTTGCTGGCGCTAGACATTTAATTTAAGGCCTCAACTGAACTCAACTGGACTCAACCGGTGCTTCCGATGACTCCATGCCGTTCTTGTCGATCAAGTTGCAGGGCGCGGTGCGGGCACAGCACAGGCACAGTGAGAGAGAAGCAGCGAGAGAGAGAGAAGAGAGAGAGAAGCAAGAGAGAAGCGGTGAGAGAAGCGGCGGTGCTCACCGCAGTCCCCACGCGTGGCCCCGTCCTCCACGTTCATCTGCTCGGCGAGCTCCGACAGCGACTCGTCGATGGTGCGGCCGACGCGCAGCGTCACCGACAGCCGCCGCTTGAGCCGCTTCATGCGGTCCATCGCTCACGGACGCACGCGGCCGCACGACGCGCCGCTCACCTGCGAGCACACATACACAGACAAAAATCACCCAAATTGCAAGTGCTCTTCGCGCACACACACAAGATCACCCATATAAGCCTTTAACAGACCAAAGGGAAAAGTGCTGTTCGCACCCAAAGATCCCCGATATAGCGTTCAGCAGACTATAGGGGCAAGTGCTGTGAGCACACACACACAACAAGATCACCCATTTAAGCCTTTAACAGATCGTTGGGGGCTAGTGCTGTTAACTCGCACAGACAAAAATCACCCATGTAGCCTACATAGACAGCTGGGGCAAGATCTATTAAGGCCGACACAGCGCACAATGGTGGGGGGGTGTGACCAGCACCATTCCCGGTCGCCTTTATCTCCCCAGTGCTGATGTTTTACACGCTGCACCAGGATGAATCAGGGGTGGCCCAAGGCTGGTTCAGATAACAGCTACCGGTGTTAGCCGTGGCAGGGAATCGAACTTTGGTTGGTCACCAGGTTCATGGAGCAGACCACTCACCACTTCTTACGTCATTCCTTCTACACACACACAAATAAGATCACCCGTGTAGCCTTTCACAGACTGTTGGGGTAAGTGCTGTTAGCAAGCACCTATGAAGGCCGGCACGGCACACGTAGGGGTGGGTGGCCAATACCACACCTTTGTCTCCCGAGTGGCGATATTTACATATCGCACCAGGTACGCATTTGAGGCTGAGTCACACACAATATGTGGAAAGCAAGTGTCAAACTAAACTATTAAAACACATTTTTATTTTACCAGGTAAGGCCCAATGAGCTTTGTAGCTATTTTCAGAAGCGACCTCGCCACAAATGATAGCTCAACGAAGTGGCTTATCACGTGGACATTTATAGCAGCCAAATACTCTAAACACAGGTTTCTAAATGTGGAGGGAAAAACCGGAGAATCCGTAGAAAAATCCACACGACCACGGGGAGAACATGCAAACTCCAAATATGCAGGCGTCAGAGGTGGGATCGAACACACGACCTCCTGGAAACCAGGCGAGGTAGTTAACATCTCGCTACCGTGTTGCAGTTGTAATCAGGAAGAGAGAAGATTTGGGCACGTGTAGGGATGGAGAAGTTACCCATACAGGAGGGTGGTGTGGCTAGCATCGTGCCTGAGAATCATTGGCTCCGCAATGGTGATGGTGTGGTGTGAAGTTTCAGAATGAGTAGACCTACATGGGGCCCCCCAAAAGAGGTTCAGATGCCACTGAACACAGGTCACGGGGGTTCATAGCGCAGTGTATTAACCATTGTGCAACCACTCGCCGACAGAGACAAAGATCCTGTGTAGAGCCATCGTAGACTGTCGGGGCAAGTGTTGGAAGAGGCAGAACGGGCATACGATGGGGTCTTGTGCCCAGCAAACACACTCCATCGCCCCTGGTCTCTCCAACGCTGATGTTTAAATGCAACACCTGCCACTCATTTAAGGCCGAGTCAACATAGCGGCGGAGCAGGACCAAGTCCGATAGCACTTCCACCGATGTTTCCCCGTGGCTAGAAATCAAACTCAGGTAGCCGGATTTGTAGCGTAGCGCGCGAACGAATATGACGCGCCGTATTCCCACACATGTACAAACATAACACAACACACACTCTTTACTATTGTGTGTATGTTCAACTTCTTGCGCACCGTATGTAGCCAACCGTGATAATTAATCAGATGTGCGGGGGAAGGACAACAAACTAAGCACAAAAAGCAGTTCTAAATAAATTAGTTTTCTATATAAAAAACTGAATAACTCCAGTGGCT